>NC_088371.1:3506452-3513952 GCF_034508935.2 Berghia stephanieae | reverse complement strand
AAATATTTAAATGTCTTCACTTGTTTGACGGTCTCCCCTTTGCTTGACAAGTGGAAGGTCGCGTTGTTGTCATTCTTTGAGACCACTTCTTAAAAGGGGGAAATTCCTCCTCTCGACTCCAAAATAGCAGATTTCTTCTTCTTCCATTCAGGCCAAAGCTTCAGACTGAAGATTGTATGGCCGTCTTTTCAGTAACAGGGGTTTTAGAGGGAAGCTGGGAGCGATTTTTTTAAGTCATCAGTCGAAAGGAGTTGTTTACAAAGTGGTTGGTAGGGAGTTCCAAAGTCGTATGGTGGAGGGGAAGAAAGAGTACAGATGATGGTTCGTTCTTGAGTGGGGGATTTCAAAATAAGTTAAATGCTGAGTTTTGTGGTTTGTTGTTCCGTTTTAAATGGCTAGTTGGAATTTCGAGTTTTCAGTATTGTGCTTTGTGGAATACGAGGAGTTTGTTGATGGAACGACTTTCATGTAGCGGCTTCCATTGGAGATCGTTCATGAGATGAGTCACGATTTCCACGGATCTGAGAAAAAACATCAGCATTGAATTAATCAGTTCTTACAAGAAAACATAGATGAAAAAAATAACCTAAACCAGGCAAAAACCAAGTGAAAACCTTACCTGGCCAAACTACCAAGTCTGGAATACGTTCAAAAGCCCCTTCTCGTAGGGTGAACATTTCATGTAACGTATGGCCTGAGATGAGAACAAGGAAAATAAAATCATTAAGGAAAGAAAAAATATGTTTTTAAATGAACAGATTAGCATTGTCATCAAAATGGAGGCTACGATGCTTCTTTTTCAGGTGCATGGATCTATTTCTAATCAGTTTGTTTTTTTTCTCAACAATTTAAATTTAATTTTTTTTTTGAGCTTCTACATTTCAAGACAATTGTGGTGAATGGTCCAGATAGCTTAGGTGGTAGAGCACTCGCTTCACACACAAAGGACAGCAAGTGCTTGCTATCATCTGTTTCGCACCATGGAAACTGGGATTTAATTTTTTTTCTTTTTAACTGAGCTTTTATATAGCGCAATATCCACTAAATGTGCTCAAAGCGCTTTACAAGGGGTCCCTGGCCAACAGCAACATTTAACATTTAGGACGGGACGTCTGTTAGGCAATATTACAACTTTTTCGGAGAGAGACAAGGTTGGTAACTGCCAGGTACTCATTTTACACCTGAGTACAGTGAGCGAATATGAGTAAAGAGCCGTTTTCAAGGACTCAACTTTGCGTGAAGCGAGACTCAAACCCAGGACCTTCCGATCTGAAAGCGTGTGTCAAACCACATAGCCACATAAACTCTTAACTCCATGGGCCTGATGGCTCTGAAGGAGGACTTACCATGTGACCTAAACAGGCGGTCCTGACAATCATCCGAGTGGGAGACGGAGGTTCTGGTCAAATCCGATAGAAATCCTTCATTTTTTATCGGAACTGGAATGTAAGCTGGATTCATCTCTGGCTGTATCAAGGAAGGAAAATAAATACATACATAAATGAATAAATAAGTGAGCCTGGCCTATTTGTGTGTTTGACATGTACTAAGGGTATCTCAGGCCTTTTCATACAGGAAATAAATCATCAAGGGGATGAAACGGGCTAAATGGCAACAAATATTCTGATTGGTTAATGCTTAGTAACGGGTGAACCACCAATTCTATGAGGCTTCCATTCCATTTGACTGTTGTCTTTTACAAATAGAAATACTGAAAGGTTTGATGATTGTCCTTGACAGCTGTAGAACTGAATAATAGATCAATAGAGACAAAGAAAGTGAGAAGGAAACTTTGAGACAGGTTTAGTGTGTCAACTGGTTGACAATTTGTGTGTGTGTGTGTGTGTGTGTGTGTGTGTGTGTGTGTGTGTGTGTGAGAGAGGTGTTGCTGAATATTCAAGATATTGTGGTCACCAATACCTTATCGGTAGATGCTTTTGGACCAAAATGTATTTTGAATATTTTTAAAATGAGGATAGTGATGATACTGATAATGATGAGTTTAAATAAGCGTACGCACCAATTTGTTTTGCATTTATTAAACATTTATTATGTGTATATTAAATTCATCAAATCAAGGTTCTTACTTTTATTTCATTTTCTATCCTTCAATTCTTATTTCAATCACTTTCCACCATTTTCATTTTTTCCTGACCTTCACCCCTTCCCTCTCGACTTCCGTTTGTTTAGATGCGTTCAATATTTTCAACAGTGAGGATGATGATGATAATACTGATGACAAGTTTTTATTAACAACAATGATAAAAGAAAAACGTAACTGCATGAGAGACAATACCTTAGAGGTGGATGCTCATCTTAAAAGAATTTTGAAAAAAAAAAAAAAAAAAATTTAATGAGGATGATGATGATGATAAAAATAAAAATATAAAAACAAGAGAAACAACAACAATAAAAAGAAAGACAATACCAGATTTGATCTAACCTGAGAAGTGATGGTGTGGTCTATGCTGACACCAATGGTCTTGATCATCCAGTCCCTCATCAGAGGCATCTCACACCCACTGATTCGGTACCTTTCTCCACTGAATTCGGCCTGGCCATTCTTGTTCATGAAAAATTTGGAATCTTTGAATCCCCAGCCATTCCATTTCAACAGGTCTTGTCTGAAACGTACAGGAATCCAAAATAAATAAAGAAATCTGTTCAGACGCATGACTTCCTTGTTCTACATGAAATAAATAAACATGGCTATTTATATGTCTTGTAATAATTATAGACCTGTAAATTGTAAATAGCTCTGTAAAAAGTAAAAATTGACTGAAACTCTTCGTAGCGGAAAAGAATCGAAATGAATAATAGACAGCAAGCTTGCTTGAGCAAAACAATGGCAGAAAACGTCCTAATTTGAGCGGGAATTAATTAGGCTACTTACCATTGTTCCTTATAATCAGGTACTCAATCAGTGAAGAAACGGTCAACCAGTTTGTTTACAACGTGAGGCAATCGAGATGTGCTTGTAGCAATCTATCCTAACTTTCGATTTGAAGGTTGCAAGATAACGCATTTCCCGCATTCACATTTTCATTTTTCATATTATTACTTTCCACCAGGAAAATGTGGTCAATTTTGGCTTAGACGAAACAATGAAATTTATCGCTCAGCGGTTCAGTTAAAATTGGCTACCATTGGAATCACGACAGGTTTGGAAAGTGAAAAAATAATTTCACAAAGGTTGTGTGAAAATAGACTGGGGTGTGTTCAGACACGGCAATTCTAAAAAGCGTCGCTTAGCCTTGGCAATATATCTATCATTAATATAAATGGCCCATGAGCTATGCGTCGCGCTGTGGAACATTCCTAATTCCTATACGGTCAGTAGAAGGTAACAAAGTTCCTCATGATATGACAGGTTGATGACGGATAGATAATTCAATTTTGTGGTATGTGGCATATTATAACACTTAGCTCAGAACCTGAAGGTCAAAGGTGCAAATCCTAATGTTGAAGGCAAAAGGTTTTTTAATCAGGTGAGAAATGGGTACCTGTCCTATAACAGTGTTGTCTCCGCTGAATAAGGAATTATTATTATGCCTTTGAGGCATCACATACAGTGGCTTGGGATCTTTTGCAAAGTGACTTGAGCACATTCAGTCATTATTAAGTGGGTATGATAACTTTATTTATTTACTTTTGATTTTTGTTCTCTTGATTTAGATAGTGCAGGAAAGAGAAAACAATAAAAATAAAAGACATGAGAAAATGAGAGATATATATATAGAGAGAAAAAAACAAAAGAAAGAGAGAGAGAGAGAGAGAGAGAGAGAGAGAGAGAGAGAGAGAGAGAGAGAGAGAGAGACACAGAGAGAGAGATATATCATACATAACATGACATCCAATGCGATACAGTTACTAAGACTCCTTTGATATGCATAACCAGGGGACACCTGGAATGCAAATTCAAACTGTTTTAAAACCAACTCACAGTTACCATTTGCCAGCTGTTTTATGTCCAAATATGTAAATTAAATCGTACAAATGGCCACATGTCAGACCTGCATACTATTACCAACAATTAGTCGAATTACGAATGTTTGGCTTCAATTTCAGAACTTTTTATAAGTTAATATATAGGTATCTATAACTGAAATGGTTTGATTAACGCAAAGTTTAAGTCATTAACCCTTTCCTTACCAGCCATTTTCAGGATTTTCCCCAAAATCTCACACCCATAAAAAGAAAATAGTTCGTTTTGTTTTACTCAAACAGAAAAGCAACAAATACATTCTATGCATAATATTGATCGGCAAAATGAAATCTACAACACAGTGTCACGTTTTTATAGATAATAAAACATTTTTCTTTCAAGTGTGTGATTTACAAAAGAAATCTAAATGATAAAAGTACTGGTTGGATCGTAACAAATGTGATGATTTTCCTTTCATTGGTAAGGAGAGGGTTAAAACCGTTTGAAAATGAAAGTTGATGCCAGTACACATTAATTTTAAGGATTTTGAAATCTTTTTTTATTCCTTGCAAAGGTTGAATGTTGCTTTACAAAGTTTAATATAGTGACAACAGCAATTTTTATATCCTAAAAATTACAAATTTTTTAAATCTTCAAGTAGGCAAGTGTGTAATGATTATGAATTTGTGTAAAGAATTAGAAGATGCTGCCTTAACCCCCTCCTTTCCAGCTTTTTTCAGGATTTTCCCCAAAACTTTACACCCAACTAACACAAAAATAGATTTTTTATCACTCAAACACAATAATAGCAGTAAAGTTCTTGCGATAAATAATTTCTTTAACAAAACATGCTCTACAACACACTGCTCATTAAAAAAAAAAATTTTATGATGTACAAAAGAAATTTGAATAAGAAAAATGTTGGTTGTATCGTAACGAATATGACGATTTTACTATGGATGGTAAGGAGGGGGTTAACTCACTCAATCCTAGAGATCTTTTGCTACAAAACTGGGAAAATGTATTAAACAAGAGCATGTGTATTGATAGTTTTATTAAACTATCTACCATTACCATTAACATGTAAAAATGAAAAACACTAGCTTTGATACTACGCCTATAATTTATCTCAGAAAAATGTCATCAAGAGAGATGGGGTAAAAGTGACCCGGGTAAACTACAGATATAGTCTGTGTTAGGATTGAGTGAGTTCATGAAGTCAATAGACCAGATAGATCCTTCCTACTATCCAAAGAAATGCAACAGTTTCAGGTCACAAAGTCTGTCAGTAAATGGTAAATAACAAAGTCATACAAAGGCAAATAGAAGGGCATTTTTCACCCTTTAAATTAAAATAACTTTAATTCTGCTCATCTGATTTTCGGGAGGCCTTCCGAAAGCTCCTACATCCCCAGTATTCTTGTTTTTTATAATGTTCTAGAAGGGGGTTTGGGAGGGGGGGAACTTATTTTTTTAAAGAAGTCTCCCCCCTCCCAAACCCACTACTTACTACTACTACTAGAGAGGTGAGCCGGTGTTACCAATACTTAGCTTCTATATCAGGACAAATCATTCGTTTGGACAGAAAAATAAATAAAAAACTTACCGCTTACCGTCAAAAGCAGTTTAGATTTGAAGATACATTTGTTTTCTATCAAAAAACATTCGGTACTAGACAATCCTTGATGAATTTCAAAAGTTGTGTTTGAAATTATATCCTAAATATTTTCATGATTCATTCCTCGCTAAATCGTGTGTGTTTTCCATCTGTCCAATGGTTGGTGCCTGCCGCGCAAAACAAAGGTTTTTAAAAAAGTTTATTGAGAAAAAGATACGGAAAAAAGTGTCCCTAGATAGGCATACTAACGAAAGAGTGAAAATGGAAAGGCTTCGAATGGGAACAAAACAGACAATGGACGTTTCGGGTACAAACCCTTCGTCAGCACAACAATACACAAATAAACGTGGAAAACAAATAAAATATAATGAAAAATAACTTGTATCGTCTGTACTCAATGGTGGTTGCAGTATGAATGAAATGTTAGCGTGGCGTGGGTAGAGGATAGGGTGCCCCAGGGGGGTGATCTAATTGATAAGCAAAGGTCAGCGTCAGGGAACAGAACTTTCCAGACTATAATGGAAGATAAAAGACATATTGGTAGTAGTAGTAGTAGTAGTAGTAGTAGTAGTAGTAGTAGTAGTAGTTAGTAGTAGTAGTGTAGTGTAGTATAGTTAGTAGTTGTAGTAGTAGTAGTAGTAGTAGTAGTAGTAGTAGTAGTAGTAGTAGTAGTAAGGTGGAACAGTAGGGGGGGGGGGGGTTGGAGGGGGCGAGGTGAGGGTCGGGGGGGGGGGGGGGGGGGTTGTTGGATGAGCGAAGGTCGAATCTTCGCGAAGGAACGATGCGATAGTAAAGTGGAATACACCAATAAATAGATAGATGGATAGGCAGATAGATAGGTAGATGGTCAGAAAAGAGGGGAGAGAAGGGAGAGAGAGAGAGAGAGAGAGAGAGAGAGAGAGAGAGAGAGAGAGAGAGAGAGAGAGGAGAGAGAGAGAGAGAGAGAGAGAGAAATTAATAAAAGAAAAAAAATTTAAAATAAAAATTAAAAAAAAAAAAAGGGGCGGGGGGGGGGGGGGGGTTGGTTTGATGCGGACCGGTAGAGAGGGGGAATCAGAGAGAGGAGAGAGAGGGGGGGAGGGAAGAAAGAGGGAGGGGGGGGGACAAAGAAAGAAAGAAAGAAAGAAAGAAAGAAAGAGAGAGAGAGAGAGAGAGAGAGAGAGAAAGGGTGGAGGGGAGGTGAGAGAGGGCGAGTAAACAGCCGAGTGATAGCTGGGTCTATATGTATATTAATGGATGAAAAAGTGGATGATTGGACACAATGAGAGAGAGCTAGGAAGGTAGATGACTATGAATCGGTGGATAATCAGTAGATAGATAGCTAGCTAGCTAGCTAGATAGATAGATAGATAGATAGATAGATAGATAGGTAGGTAGAGTTGTACTTTTAGTAGTATGAACAGTAATAGTAGTAGTCGTAGTAGTAGTAGTGGTAGTAGTAGTAGTAGTAGTAGTAGTAGTAGTAGTAGTAGTAGTAGCAGTAGTAGTAGTAGTAGTAGTAGCAGTAGTAGTAATAGTAGTAGTAGTAGTAGTAGTAGTAGTAGTAGTAGTAGTAGTAGTAGTAGTAGTAGTAGTAGTAGTAGTAGTAGTAGTAGAAGTAGTAGTAGTAATAATAGAAGTAGTAGAAGTAGTAGTAGTAGCAGCAGCAGTAGCTGTAGTGGCAGAAGTGAGAGCAGCAGTGGTGATGAATATGGGTGACGTTGACATCTAGTGGTGGTCAATCCTGGTGTTGAGTCCGCGTGGAGTCAGCGTTCCCAACAACTTGATCAGGTGAGTTTCCCTACGTCGACGGGCGGAAGTGTCCGAATGGCAAAAACTGAGCACACACACACGCACACACTGTACATCGCAGTGGTCTGGCAGATTGAAGTGTCTGGCCACTGCTGTGTCTGCACAGTTCGATATGTCACGCAAGTGCTGCACGAATCTGTCACCCAGCCTCTTTCCGGTCTCACCA
>NC_088371.1:3496452-3501452 GCF_034508935.2 Berghia stephanieae | reverse complement strand
ATTATTTGTAGCAGACGACAAATTTCTCAAAACGGTCACGTGACACTATAAAAACAACACAGGAAGTCCATGAAAGCTTATTTACGGCATTTCCTTTGAACCGTGTAAACAACAAAATTTCGTTTTCATTCGACTCAACGGGTCAGATTGGCCGGTATTTTTTTAACGAACTAAAGTTCTGAAAAATCAAAATGTTTCTTAGAAAGTTGAAAGATGCTAGTTTTTGAAACAGAGGTAGGTTTTTAAAAAAAATCTTTATATTTTACGTGAATGCATGCTCAAGGTGAGTTGGACGTGCAGCGGAGGTTGGTAGGCCAAAGGCCCACCTCTCTAGGATAAAAAAAAGTTTCCCCCCTCCCAAACCCCCTACTAAAACAAGAATACTGAGGATGTAGGAGCTTTCGGAAGGCTTCCCTGATTTTCAAAATGTTGGTATCCTTAGAATCGTGTTGAAAAGCACTTTTTTATAATGATGATATGGGTTTCATTGTGATTGTGAGTCAAGTGAGTCAAAGTCAAAGTCAATGCATTGAGTTGAGTATTGAGTTCAACCCAATTTGAATTTTTTTTTTTTACCAAAGTAGAATGGGATTATTATTATCGGAAACAAAGCAAAATCGTGTCACTTTAAAGAGTGATAAATCGTGCACGTAGACATTAGACTTTCGTGCGTTTGTTATGTAAAGACGTGACCCTGCGGCTGTCACATAATTATAATCAAGACAAAGTCAAAGTTGAAAGATGACGAGATAATGATAATAATAATAATGCGATGCTGACACAGCCAAAATTCAAGCTTATTTAATTATGTTCACAAACCTCCTCTTTGGAATCACAGGTGGATCCGGGTCTAAAGCTGTTTTGTTTTTATTGCCGGCACATGTGACAGGTTGCAGAACTTTATCCATTTTCAAAACATTACCGGCTTCAGAGTTTTTTCTGGTTGACGACGCCATCTCAACCAACAGCGCAGAAGACAACTAACATCCAGAGTTACCTCCTATAAAGTGTCACGCCATGACCTATGAAGTCAAAGTTCAAAGTCGTGGACATCCGGTTTTGACGTCACTGGTAGCCTACTTCAGTCGAAGTTTTATAATACCTATTAACCCTCTTCCGCACTAGGACAGGACTGTCCTGGGATTCTATATGTTACAGATTTGGGACAGGACTGTCCTGGGACAGTCCTGTCCCAAATCTGTAACATATAGAATTTAGAGTAATCTTCCGCACCTATTGGGACGGGACAAAGCAGTCCCGTTGTGTCCCAAGCCGTTGTGAAATGCTACAAAATCAACGGGACAGGACTGTCCCAGTCCCGTGTTCATATCGTTTGTGATAGTAGAAAAATATAGCAGACTTCCGCACTAGGACAAAAAAGTCCCAGACTTGGCGGCGCCGTGTCAAAATTGAAATGCCTGTCTTTATTTTCTGCATCCCTACTACTACTACTACTACTACTACTACTACTACTACTACTACTACTACTACTACTATACTACTACTACTACACTACTACTACTACTACTACTACTACTACTACTACTACTACTACTACTACTACTACTACTACTACTACTACTACTACTACCTACTAAATACTACTACTACTACTACTACTACTACTACTACTACTACTATACTACTACTACTACTACTACTACTTAGTCTCGTACTACATACTACTACTAGTCTCGTACTACTACTACTACTACTACTACTACTACTACTACTACTACTACTACTACTACTACTACTACTACTACTACTACTACTACTACTACTACTAGTATTTCTATTGTTGCTTCTGCTGTGGCTAATGCCATTAATATATTATACCTACATCCCTTATATTTTGTATTTATTTCCAATTCCATTGTATTTATTTTCCAACAATAGTCCACACTTTATTTTAGTTCACTTTCTATACTGCATTACACAGTTCCTTCCCGCCTCCCCTCTTTTGACATAATTAAGTACGCACCTTTTATAAATTTCTATTGCTCTGTTTTAATTCGCGCTTCCTCACAAAGTAGCATACAATTTCCTGCCCATCAATGTTTTTGTTTATGCATCTTAACAACGCCACTACCACATTATCTCATCATGTGTTGTTGATGAAGGGGAAACCCGAAACGTCCATTTTATCTGTTTTCGTATATTATACTGAAGCTTACATTCAATTTCACAGTTATAATTTATTTATTTATTTCAATTCTGAATATAAAAAAGCAAGAACAATTCAAAAAATAATTCTATGTGATGAAACCACGTACAGAATGCATAGCAACATAAACATTTTCGGCAATTTAAAAACGTATGTTTATAAATATAATTTAAGAAGTGTCACACTTTGTGACACAGCAGTAACGTGTCTAAAACCGGTCGCACTTCTATTAGGTGACTTGTGGGATCAATTATCTTTATCGTTATTTATTTCGGGAATTCTCAATGAAAATATTTTTTAAGTAAGTCCTCCTGAACCACTTGGACTCATTGTAAAACAAATTAAGTCCTTTAGAGCCTTGTAGCCAATGGTGCAGGAGTTATTCCGGTTTCAATAGCGTGAAGCGGACACTTAACGTATTTGTTTGAAAACCTTTGAACGGGACGCTAGTCTGTAGTCTATCGCAGATTACTATCCCAGCTTGACAGGTACCCTTTTACACCTGAATGGAGTGAATGATTGGAGTAAATTTTCTTGCTCTAGAAAGTACAAATTGGCTTCGGTCGGAATCGAACACAGAACCTCTGAGTCCAGAGTACAACGCGCTAACCATGGGCCATCTTGCCTCCTAAGCTTATAAATCCGGAACTTATCCATGTTTCTGTGGCGTTGAGCAGACAGATAACAGTTTAAAATTAAAAATAATAAAATTCCCTTTTTCATCCCATAGGGGAAATTTTTCTCGAGGGTCTATTCCACGGTAAGACTGGAATAACCCAGGCGTCAGCCGCAATGCAGCGCCGCAAATTTAGCAAGGACGAGGTATAACCCAGGCGTCAGCCGCAGTGCAGCGCCGCAAATTGTGCTAGGCGAGGTGACTTACTCAACTGATGCCTTTCGGGTACGAAGCATGCTGACTTTCTATTATCCTCTTGAATGATGCTAGTCCGTCAAAGATTACTTTCATCAGCGAACTGGTACTCATTTGCACCTGGGTAAAATGAGGTGATTCCAAGAAAGTCATTTTAAGATAAGATCGGAGATCACCATAGAGTCTACGGAATTGACCCTTGAGCAATCTTTGGGTCATTAAAGGATGCACCCAATATTGTTTTCTTTTCAATTTGTCTTTTTTTTCCCACGTAGTAAAGCACAGAAATATGCAACCTCTATTTCATCCATTACTAGTAGTAGTAGTAGTAGTAGTAGTAGTAGTAGTAGTAGTAGTAGCAGTAGTAGTAGTAGTAGTAGTAGTAGTAGTAGTAGTAGTAGTAGTAGTAGTAGTAGTAGTTAGTAGTAGTAGTAGTAGTAGTAGTAGTAGTAGTAGTAGTAGTAGTAGCAGTTGGTTGTTTGTTGTTGTTGTAGATGTAGTAGTCGTAATAGTAGTAGTAGTAGTAGTAGTAGTAGTAGTAGTAGTAGTAGTAGTAGTAGTAGTAGTAGTAGTAGTAGTAGTAGTAGTAGTAGTAGTAGCAATAATATTACTCTTGCTATAAGAATATTTCATGATTATATAAATCTTATGTAAACAAATCCCATTGTACAGTGTAAAAAATCATTATCGTCATGTCGTATCTTATGTTGATTCATAAAATGTGAATTAATTATTAGAGTTGCAATTGCCTACAAATAAACTTTTGAATCTTGTAAAAAAAAAAATAATGCATTCGCGCAGGCGTGTCCTGGGACAGTCCTGTCCTAGTGCGGAACCCCTTTTGAATATAAGTTTTCTCCAGTGGCACAGGACAAATTTGTCCTGGGACAATTTTGTCCTAGTGCGGAAGGAGGGTAATGCCCCACTATCCCCCACAACCTATCGCCATAAATTATAAATGTCATGTCGGCAGGGGACAGCAAAATATTCGACATGGTAAAAAATTTTTGGGCATGTCACCGGAAGGCGGCTTTCCTTTGATTTTTTTTGTTTTTAGCCGGAAAGCAAACCGCGTATCCCAACTATATCAAAAATATCACTCCAATCTTTAAAATAAATACATATTTGAACCCAATTAACAAAGCCTACGCGTACACGCCTCGATTTAATCCTAATTAACAAACATAATTTTTAAACTTATTTATTGCAATAATTTAATGTGTGGTTTTGTCCGATTGATATATCTCTCTCTCTCTCTCTCTCTCTCTCTCTCTCTCTCTCTCTCTCTCTCCCTCTGTCTCTCTCTCCCTCTCTCTCTCTCTCTCTCTCGCTCTCTCTCTCCCTCTGTCTCTCTCTCCCTCTCTCTCTCTCTCTCTCTCCCCCTCTCTCTCTCGCTCTCTCTCTCCCTCTGTCTCTCTCTCTCCCCCCTCTCCCTCTCTCTCCCTCTCTGTCTCCTTCTCTCTCTCTCCCTCTCTCTCTCTCTCTCTCTCTCTCCCTCTTTCACTCTCTCCCTCTCTCTTTCCCTCTCTTTCTTTCTCTCTCTTAGTTAACAGCCGTGTCTCTGTCGGGGAAAAAAATTGTATTATCGCCTTACGAATGTCGTGTCTCGTTCTACATGTTACGTGTTGCTGTTGGTCAGGGACCCCTTGTAAAGTGTATTGAGAGTGTTTAGTGGATATTGCGCTATATAAAGGCTCAAGTTTGATAAAAGTTCAAAAACTCAAGTTTGAGGAGTGTCTGGCATCAACCGTCCTGCAGAATTTCTAAACTTTTTAGATATTTTCACTCTCCATCAAATTCTAATGTTACAAATTAAGGTTACATCGTCCTTTTGTTCTCCAACAGAACTGGTGATTAAACTTAAGAACAATTTAAGGAGCAGGCACTGGTGTAAGATAAAGATCTGAACAAGTGTGTATAAAAGGTGCCAGACACTGGTGTAAGATAAAGATCTGAACAAGT
>NC_088371.1:3358952-3493952 GCF_034508935.2 Berghia stephanieae | reverse complement strand
TTTTTATTGAGCTTTTATATAGCGCAATATCTACTAAACGTGCTCAAAGCGCTTTACAAGGGGTCCCTGGCCAACAGCAACTTTTAACATGTAGGACGGGACATGACGCCTGTTAGGCGATATTACAATTGTTTTGGACAGAGACAACGCTGTTAACGGCCAGGTACTCATTTTACACCTGAGTACGGTGAGAGAATGTGAGTAAAGATCCTTCTCAAAGGACTCAACTATGCGCCGAGCGAGGCTCGAACCCAGGACCTTCCGATCCGAAAGCGATTGTCACACCACTAGACCACATAGTCGAAGTTTTTTGGCTTCTAACAATTCTACATAATTGTCATTACAAGCAGGAGTCATATTCGATTCACTTCCAGATATGAATAGCTTTCAATGTCCCCTGACTTGAATCCAATGGACTACAGCATTTGGTCATTGATGGTTTATAACGGTGTCATAACGTGTTACACACAAAATGATGGTTTATAATGGTGTCATAACGTGTTACACACAAACAGATTTAACATCGATGGTTTATAATGGTGTCATAACGTGTTACACACAAACAGATTTAACATCGATGGTTTAAAATGGTGTCATAACGTGTTACACACAAACAGATTTAACATTGATGGTTTATAACGGTGTCATAACGTGTTACATACAAACACATTTAACATTGATGGTTTATAACGGTGTCATAACGTGTTACACACAAACAGATTTAACATCGATGGTTTATAATGGTGTCATAACGTTTCACACACAAACAGATTTAACATTGATGGTTTATAATGGTGTCATAACGTGTTACACACAGATTTAACATTGATGGTTTATAACGGTGTCATAACGTGTTACACACAAACAGATTTAACATTGATGGTTTATAATGATGTCATAACGTGTTACACACAAACAGATTTAACATTGATGGTTTATAATGGTGTCATAACGTGTTACACACAAACAGATTTAACATTGATGGTTTATAATGGTGTCATAACGTGTTACACACAGATTTAACATTGATGGTTTATGATGGTGTCATAACGTTTTACACACAAACAGATTTAACATTGATGGTTTATAATGGTGTCATAACGTTTTACACACAAACAGTTTTAACAGAGTCAATTCAAAATGTAAGGGATAGAGTCACTATTCAAGACATTAGAAAAGCCAGTGGATCGTTGGGGAAAAAGCCACGGATCAGATATAAAGCAAAATGTTAGGAAACAAAAGATCTCATCCACATTTGAAAACGACGTCCAAAATCTTCGATTAGACATTTTGGCGGTGGGTGTAATAAAACATTCATAGAATTTACATTTTTCAATATATATTTTTAGAAAATCGTAATATAAATTTGAATAATCGGGTTTGATAGTGGAATAATTTCCGACTTTATAATCTTGCAGATGAAGGCTTACAAATTGCTCCGGATTTTCTTCTCCCACTCGATATACTTTATAATGTATTATCCATATATTCTAATATGAATAATGTCAACAGCAATTACCCATGTCATTATTCTGGTCTTATCCACTATAACAAAGAAAGTATTGGACTGGAACCCTCAGAGCAGAATAAGATCAGGGAAGGCCACGGGGAACACGGAGAAGAATTAAAGAAGCTGATATTGATTTACAGACAAGTGATAAGACATGGAACGAGATTTAAAAAAAAAGTTAGCTAAGGATATAGAAGGATGGGAACTGTTTGTCTGTGGCCTATACCCTGACCCAGAGTGAAAAAGGCAATGATGATGATGATGATGATGATGACGATGATGATGATGATGATGATGATGATGATGATGATGATGATGATGATGATGATGATGATGATGATGATGAATTATTCTGGTTGGCTAAGACTGTACCAGATATATCCTATGTAATATTATATAAAGCTATTGATTATAACAACTGATTTGACTGCAATATGAGGTCATACTGTGGCTTCAATCAGCACCAGTAATCGAGTATTGAATATCGTTGTTGGTATGTACATGCGATTGGTGATCATCTGTGGTGTAATGGTAGCACGTCTGACCGGTAACCAGAAGGTCTGAGGTTCGATCCCCAGTCGAGGTAGACTGGCTCTTTGGGATGTATTTATTTTTTTTTTTTTTTTGGGGGGGGGGGGGTATTTTTCTTTCCTGCTTTGTCTGCCACCTTCCATACACGCGTGTTCAGATCTTTATCTCATCAATTATTACCAGACTGAAATTTACTTTGACAAAAGGACGTATGTTCAAGTATATACACACACACACACACACACACATATATATATATATATATGTATATATATATATATATGTGTGTGTGTGTGTGTGTGTGTGCTTTCGTCTTTATATATATTATTTGTATGTGATTGTGTTCGTGTTTGTGAACGTTTTGTATGAAAGAGAGAATACAATATGCATTCTCTCTTTGATCCTTGATACAATCAATACACAAACACGAACACACACGCAATCAAACATACACAGACGACAATACACATTAAATACAAACAGGCACATACAGCACACCAAATGACATTATCCGTGAACCCAGCGATCTTGAAATAAATCATAATATTTACACACAAGTTATGTATTATTCAACTTAATTTCGTATAAGATACGCGTTTTAAAACAGTATTACTGAAGGCTGTACCTAGCCCTGAAAAGCGAATATAGATAGTATGCGCTTGACTAAGAAGCTCACAACATTGCCATCCGGATGTATAGGCTAACGAACCAACACACAAAAGTGTAACCATGAACGTTTTTAGTCTCTCTTTCTCTCTCTCTCTATCTCTCTCTATCTCACTCTCTCTCTATCTCTCTCTCTATCTCTTTATCTCTCTCTCTATCTCTCTCTATCTATCTATATCTCTCTTTCTGTCTCTCTCTATCTTTCTCTCACTCTCTCTCTCTTTCTCAATCTCTCACCCTCTCTCTCTTTCTCTCTCTCTCCGACTCTCTATCTATCTATCTCTCTCTTTCTCTCTCTCTCTCTTTCTTTATCTCTCTCTCTATCTCTCTCAATCTCTCACCCTCTCTCTCTTTCTCTCTCTCCCCCTCTCTCTCTCCCCCTCTCTCTATCTATCTATCTCTCTCTAGCTCTCTCTCTCTCTCTTTCTTTATCTCTCTCTATCTCTCTCACCCTCTCTCTCTTTCTTTCTCTCTCTCCCTCTCTTTCTCTCTCTTCCTCTCTCTTCCTCTCTCTATCTCTTTCCATCTCTCTATCCCTCTTTCTCTCTCTCTATCTCTATCTATCTCTCTCTTTATCTCTCTCCCTATCTCTCTCTTTCTATCTCTTTCTCTACCTCTCTCTATTTCACTCTATCTCTCTATCACACTCTCTCTATCTCTCTATCTCTCTCTATCTCTCTCTACCTATCTCTCTCTATCTCTCTCTCTCTCTACCTATCTCTCTCTATCTTAATCTCTTTCTCTATCTCACTCTCTATCTCTCTCTCTATCTCTCTCTCTACCTATCTCTCTCTATCTCCATCTCTTTCTCTATCTCTCTCTCTATCTCTTGCTCTATCTCACTCTCTCTATCTCTCTCTACCTCTCTCTCTACCTCTCTCTCTATCTCTCTTCGTCTCTCGCTTTCTCTCTCTCTCTATCTCTCTCTCTTTATCCCTCTCTTTCTCTCTCTCACTCTCTCTCTTTCTCTCTCTCCCTCTCTCTCTATCTCTCTCTTTCTATCTCTCGTTCTCTCTCTCTTTCTTTCTCTTTCTCTCTCTCTCTCCCTCTTGCCCTCTCTATCTCTCTCTGTCTCTATCTCTCTCTATCTCTTTCTCTCTCTTTCTTTCTCTCTCTCTCCCTCTTTCTCTCTCTCCATCTCTCTCTCTCTCTTCCTCTCTCTCCCTCTACCTCTCTCCCCCTCTCTCTCTTTCTCTCTCTCTCTCTCTCTTTCTCTCTCTCTTTCTTTCCCTCTCTCTCTTTCTCTCTCTCTTTCTTTCCCTCTCTCTCTTTCTCTCTCTCTCTCTCTCTCTCTCTCTCTCTTTCTCCCTCTCTCTTTCTCTCTCCCTCCTCTCTCTCTCCCTCTCTCCCTCTCTCACTCTCTCTCTCTCACTCTTTTTTTTTCTGATACAAATAAATGTAAATGTTGCTGCTCGAATCTCGAAGAAATAAATAACAATGTGAAATTGAATGTAAGCTTCAATTTAATTACAAAAACAGATCAAATTAACGTTTCCGGTTTCCCCTTTATTGAGAAAACAGGATGAAACCCGAAACGTTCATTTGATCTGTTTTTGTCATTAGATTATTCATCCTGTTTTTTTTTATAAAGGGGAAACCCGAAACGTCATTTGATCTGTTTTTGAAATTAAATTGAAGCTTACATTCAATTTCACATTGTTATTTGATACAAATAAAGTAAATTGAACTTGCATCAGTTGAGTTGTGTCGGAGTGTCTCAATATCGTACGCCTTCAAGAAACGAAACAATCGGAAACAGACCAGACCGTTGAAGGGAATCGACTACTAACCTTTCTACACAAAAACAGACAGGAGGGTTTGGAGTTTCTAATATCCCAGGCATGGCTACCACATCTAGAAACATACGGGATCATTCATTATAGGCTAGCAGTATTACAATTTAAGAACTCTGAAAATATATTATATAACAACAGATACAATAATAATCAACACTCATATGCCCACCGCAGTATCAACAGTTATCGACTCTGATGAGAGAGAAAAACATTATGATGAAATAGTAAACATCATAAACAAACATGACAAATAAGATGTCATACTGGTCGGGGATTTTAACTAAAAAATAGGCCATAAATCAGAAGGTGAATGATGTTTAGGCAACTAATCCAAAGGCAAAAGAAATGATAATGGTCAACGCCTATTTGATTTTTGCAAAGAAAACCGAATGTTTATTGCCAATTCGGCATTCAAGCATCCATCTAGACATAGAACCACAAGGGAAGGATCGAAAAAAGTGGATGGCAATATCGTAAAGATTAATAACTATATTAAATGACTATGTTATTGTCCCAGAACGTAGCAAAAACACGTGAACAATGCAAGGATATATTCTGGAACAAACGTAAACACTGACCACAGACTGTTATTAATTACTTTCAAGCAGTCAGTTAGTAAAATAAGATTTTTAAAACCCAGACCAAAACCAGCAACATATTTTAATAGCCTAACAGACAAAGCTATACGTAATGCATTCAAAAACAAACTTGAGCTTATACATATCAATGCAGAAACAGAGCCTGCCTTACAACACCAGAAATTGATCGACACTATCATTTCAGTCAGAAAGGAAACTCTTCCGAAGACAACAAATTTCAAAAGGAGCTTCTGTCAAATCCTCCAACAACTTTCTGAACAACAAAAGCAACTTAAACTCAATATTAACAGTTGCCACGATGAAGAATTAAAACGAGAATGGAAAACATAGAGAAATCAAGTGATGCATAAAATCAAAGCTCAATCTATTGTCAATTATAAATCAAAATCGACAACATAGCAATGGAAATCGAAACAGACCGAGACAGCATGAAAATATTCAACGCTGTTTAAAAAAATTAAAAAGAAACAAAAATGTCGTCTTATTCAAACACTAGAGTAATTGCACAATGTTCGCACAACTCGAGACATATTGGGCCAAATCCCGATCTGCAGACATGACTGAATTAGAATTACAGTAGGCGGGAGTTCCATAGGGAAGGGACAAATCTTCACATACTGTTTTGAAGCCAATTTATTAGTCTTTATTCTTAATGCGATTACTTTCTACTTGCGTTATTTATAATTAGTCATATTACAGTTTTTTCTTCAACCCCCCCCCCCCAAATACCCTTGTGTTCGTCGCTTCGCACACTTTTCCTTATGTGTTTATCGCTTCGCACACATTTTCATCAGTTCGCTCACCAGTCATTCAAACCTATAACTCTACTCTACTTTGAATGACGCTTAGTTTTGTGGTATGACACTCGCTTTCGGATCGGAAGGTCCTGGGTTCGAGCCTCGCTCGGCGCATAGTTGAGTCCTTGGAAAAAGCTCTTTACTCACATTTTCCCACCGTACTCAGGTGTATAATGAGTACCTGGCCATTAACAGCGTTGTCTTACAGGCGACATGCCTTGTCCTAAATGTTAAATGTTGCTGTTGGACTGGGATCCCTTATATAATATATCATCTCATCACGATCGTACAAGTTACCTAATATCATCATATACTCATTTGCGTTCGACAAATGGATGATGCCAAGTCTGCAAAGATAGATCATCATCAAGCCCTACTGCAACCTCCGCGTGGTGTCGAACGGTAACAGGTCAAGCTGGCCAACTGCAGAGGGCGACAAGAATAGGCAATACCAAACCATTCTTGTAACTTTGCCGAGTTAACTGCATGAATAAGTCCAAAAAGTAAAACGGTGACAACGTAAAGGGGAGCACGTTTTCACGGAAGACTGCTGCCTCGCTCGGTTGGGAGCGTGATGTTCGTCAGGTCACACCGAACCGTCAGCCAGTTACTAGGCGAAATAAATTTAACAAATGTGACAAAACCAAAATTGGGACATGGAATGTCAGGACCTGTGCCCAAAAAGGAAAACTAAACAACATTCTAAAAGAAATGAAACGGCTCAAAATAAATATTCTTGGCCTGGCAGAGATGAGATGGAAAGAGCAGGGAACCATGTCAAAACAAGAAAACAACACGCCATATAAGATCATATGGAGTGGTGGAACCTCTTTCCAAAAAGGAGTAGGGATGATCTTAGAGCAACAATCAACCAAATTTTGCAAAGGGCACGTAGCAATCTCAGACAGAGTTTTGCTGATTAAGCTAAGAGGACCTGTAGTTGACACCAATATTATTCAAGTTTATGCACCAACAGAAGAGGCGACAGATGCAGATATGACAGAGTTTTACCATTCACTAGACAAAGCAAAACGAATGTGTAAATCACAAGAAGTCCTTATGGTAATGGGGGACCTAAATGCTAAGATTGGCAGAGGCAGAGATGGTGACATAATCGGACCACATGGACTCGGAGACAGAAATGAACGAGGAAACATCTGGGCAGATTGGTGTAGTACAAATAAATTAATGATTTCAAACACCTGGTTTCAACAACACCCAAGAAGAACCTGGACATGGCAATCACCAGGGGACAGAGCAAGGAACCAGATAGACTTTATAGCAGTATCATCAAGATTCAGAAATGGCATATTAAATTGCAAAACCTACCCAGGCGCCGATGTAGACAGTGACCATGTCGCAGTTGTTTGTACAGTAAGGATAAAGTTTAAAGCTATTCAGAGAACAGCTGGTAGAATAAAGAGGGATTACAGGTTATGCAAAGACAATGGCATAAAAACAAAAATGAGAGAAGAATTTGAAAGTGCACTCATGATACAAAGCCAAAGTGAACCTGATAACGAAAAATGTGAAAAACAATTTGATATATTCCAAAAGTGTGTCAAAGCAACTGCAGAAAAGCATTTACCAATAGCGCAAATAAACAGCAAAAAGGAATGGATGACAATTGAAATTCTAAACCTATTTGAAGAAAGACGAAAATGCAACAGAGGGTCTGCAGAATACCAAACATTGAACAACCACATTAAATCCAAATGCATCGAGGCACACGAGAACTATCTAGACTGGAAATGCTGCGAAATCGAAAGAGAATACAAACCCAACCCCCAACAAGCTCACCAAAGAATAAAAGAACTATCAGGGAAAAGGAAAAGCAAAGCAGCAGGAAGTTGTATCCAGAACAAACAAGGGGAACTGCTATTTGAAGAACAACATATAGAAAGCCGATGGGTAGAATACATAGGCGAACTGTACAATGATCCAAATAGAAATGAACCACCACTGAAATTCAAAGAACCATTAAGCGGACCAAAAATCACCAAAAGTGAAATTGAACATGCCATGGAACGAATGAGGGATGGTAAAGCAACAGGCCCTGATGAAATATCTGTAGAGGTATTAAAAAGCCTAGGAGATCTAGCAATTGATGAACTTCACATATTATTCAACAATATATACAACACTGGGAAAATTCCAGAAGATCTCTGTAACTCTATTTTCATAGCAATACCAAAGAAAGCAGGTGCAGTCAGATGCGAAAATTTTAGAACTATAAGTTTAATAAGCCACATCAACAAAATACTGTTGCGTATAATTATCAACAGGTTAAGGAATAAGATAAACCCCGAAATCGCAGAAGAACAATATGGATTCCAACCTGACAGAGGGACAAGGAACGCAATATACCTCCTCCGTGTTTTAAGTGAAAGAGCTATACAGGTTCAGACCCCACTTACCTCTGTTTTGTCGACTACAAAAAAGCTTTTGATAGAGTACGCCACGAAGAAATACTAAAACAACTGCACTCCATTGGCGCTGATGAGAAAGACCTCAGACTCATGCAAACATTATACTACACCCAGCAGGCATCTATCACAATCGGAAACTCTACAGGAAATTCCATTCCTATTAAGAAAGGAGTCCGTCAAGGGTGTGTTGCCTCACCAGATCTGTTTAATCTATACCAAGAAACAATCATGAGGGGTATAACTAATATGGAGGGAATAAAAGTAGGAGGTCACAACATAAATAATATAAGATACGCAGACGATACGGTACTCGTTGCAACATCAGAAATCCAACTTCAAAAGATTGTTGACAAAGTGGTAGTAGATAGTGAAGCCAAGGGAATGGAAGTGAATATCACCAAAACGGAATGCATGGTAATACAGAAAAACCCCAAAAACAACAACACCTGCAATATAACGATTCACGGGAAGAACTTACCAACGTAGAAAGCTTTAAATACTTAGGTTCAATAGTAACAACAGATGGAAGATGTAACCGAGACATACGAGCAAGAATAACTCAAGCCAAACAGGCCTTCATGGACCTCGGAAACATTTTGAAAAACAAACAGATGTCGTTCGGGATTAGATTCCGAGTCTTGAAGTGCTACATGTTATACGGATGCGAAAGCTGGACTACAAATGCAGAAACAGAAAAGAACATTGAAGCTTTTGAAATGTGGTGTTTGAGAAGGATGCAGAGAATATCGTATACTGCACACAAAACGAACGAAGAAGTGCTAAAACAAACATACCAACAAAGGAAACTAATGCCCTTAATAGCGGATCGACAACTATCCTTTTTCGGACACATAGTAAGGAAAGATAAGAATGAATACCTGGCAAGTTGTGGAAAAATACCTGGTAAACGCGCCCGGGGGAGACAAAGAAAAACACTCAGAGACCAACTGAAGGGCTTCACCAACCTAACAATCCAAGAGCTGTTTGAAAAAGCAAGAGACAGGGAGGAATGGAGAGAGATAATTCACGCAGTATCCGAAGCCTGGACCAGGCATGGAACCTAGAAGAAGAAGAAGAACTCATTTGAAGCAGTGACCACCATTCATTAATAAGAAACACGCATAATATCATTAAAATTTATCTTTCTATTCATATCATCTTAAACAAATTGTCATTTGACCTACTTTAAAACTAACTATAGTCAGATTTTTAATATGTGGCGCGTGATTTTCTTGTTTTGCTCAGCTGTCCCTCAATGCACAGCTGCAAACGTTTGTATGAACCGCTGAATCAATTTGTCTTAATCAAAAAACATTTTAAAAAATTAATTTTAAAACAATAGGAAAGGATTTCGATTATAACAGCTATATTAAAATAGATGACTGGTTAGGATCGTGAGTTACAGTACCAAAATTATGACTTTTCCGCTAATCCATTTTGAATGAATTCGTTAAAATGGAAAGTTCGGTTAATTGAAACTTGAACGATATACATTTAGTATCTGGTTATGTGGAACGAATGGCAATCCTTAATTATCAGACATCCACATAATTTCATTATTATGAATCCATATTATGGGGCCTTATCTTGTATATCATTGTCGAGTTAGCTCTTGGCAGTTATCCGACCATGACAAAGAAAATGTTGGTATGAACAAAGAACAACAAACAACCAAAAAGGAGGTACACGAGGAAATTGTCGTCCGCTCCTTGTTTATTCACTTAACTCCCGCACTCTGGAAAATCTCATATTTAAACATTTGGCCAGAAAACTCGTCCTTCAAATATCAATCGATTTTAATCACCCTCATCTTGGCAAAAACTCTCAAACCTGGGACTCCGCGAAGTCTTCCTTAATGTCCCAGGTTTGAGAAAGTTTGTCAAAAGGAGGTCAGGTCATTTAAATGGATTGATATTTGAAGAACGAGTTTTCTGGCCAAATTTTTAAATACGTTTTTTTTCACAAAACAGCAATTAACCAATTGTGTAACTCGGTGCCCGAAGAATGGCAAGAGATTTCAGATCGTCTGTACAAATACACGGGGAACTGGGGAGCCTGTTCGAATTCGTTTTGTCAAATTCCAGTGTTCACTATGCGGTGCTTACGTTTGTTGAGAGTTCTGGACATTTTATTCCCCACATGGACAACACGTCATTTGAAGTAATGTATTCTAGTTGTTAATTTTGTCTTTTAATCATAAATGTTGTGTAAATCAAAGACACCAGTAGTTGTAGACCTCACTTCCCCAAGTTTATTGTGTTTGGGTCGAGCAGATTTCGGAAATTAAATTTACAGTCAAAAATATAAAATGGCCACCTCTATTCGCAGTAGCACTGCGAATAATTGTTTCCTCTATTCGCAGAAGTACTGCAAATGGTAGATATCAATCATTTCAGTTATTTGCAGTCGTACTGGAAATGCGGATTCGTTCTGTAATTGCAGTAGTAGTAGCCTACGACCCTAGAGCTTTATTGTATAGAGGATTTGTTCGCAAAATTATAATAGTAATTATAATAATAATGATGATAATATAATATAAAATAATAATAATAATAATAATAATAATATATAATAATAATAATAATAATAATAATAATAATAATAATAATATAATAATAATAATAATAATAATAATAATAATAATAATAATAATAATATATAATAATAAAATAATAATAATAATAATAATAAAAATAATAATAATAATATAATAATATAATAATAATAATAATAATAATATATAATAATAATAATAATAAATATAATAATAATAATAATATAATAATATAATAATAATAAAATAATAATAATAATAATAAATAATAATAATAATAATAATAATAATAATAATAATAATAATAATAATAATAATAATAATAATAATAATATAATAATAATAATAAATAATAATAATAATAATAATAATAATAATAATAATAATAATAATAATAATAATAATAATATAATAATAATAATATAATAATAATAATAATAATAATAATAATAATAATATAATAATAATAATAATATATAATAATAATAATAATAATAATATAATAATAATAATAATAATAATAATAATAATAATATAATAATATATGAATATCATCAATACACACACATACATCATCATCACTATCATCATCATCACCATCACATACACACACACCACCACCACCACCACCATCCATCCATCATCATCATCACCACACACCACCACCACCCCCATCATCATCATCGCTCATCATCACTCACACATCATCATCATCATCATCATCATCATCATCATCATCATCATCATCATCATCATCATCATGTCCATACCTTGTTTCGTCACCAGACCCATCCTGGTGCTGCTAAGCACGATGACCATACTGGCCATCATGGGATGGACGCAAGTGAATCAAGAACATTCATTTTTCAGGTGAAAAACTTGATGGTCAATTATCTGGTATAGAAAACAAAGACTGGACCTTTCTACGTCACTATAGATGGAACGAAGTTGACGTCACTCTGGTCTTTTTTATTGTTTTTATTCCAACCATTTTTATGAACAGTTCTGACTAAATTGTACCAATCAGTCTATAATCATTTGTGACCCTTCGCCTCAAAACGGTATTAAGTCGGGATAGGTAAGATGTTGAAAACTGAATTTATAGCCAGAAATATCAGTCTTGTGTTGAGTTTGTATGTTTTATTGAGGAAAATGGATACCATATTTTAGGGTGCTAATGCCAACAACTTATATTTTTTGACCAGTTTAACATTAAATTCTGCTTTTAGTATCTGGTTCGTTCCGACATAATACCGTTTTGAGACGGTGGGTCACATTTATGGTTACATATTGTTTTGAGTGTCACTGCGTTATATCCGACTTTCGTATGTTGTGAGTATATTACTTAAACGCAGAGCATCGAGAATCAAAACGTTATCAAGAATAAACTTTATGTATCAGTAGACGTTTTGGTCCCTTATCATAAATACGTGTTTTTCTGTAGTCCTGTAAGGGTTAACTGATTGAACATATTATAGAAATAAGGTTGTTGTCGAATGCAAAGACCACATATGTCTACAATATGTTGTCCAATACAAAGACCACATATGTCTACAATATGTTGTCCAATACAAAGACCACATATGTCTACAATAAGTTGTCCAATACAAAGACCACATATGTCTACAATAAGTTGTCCAATACAAAGACCACATATGTCTACAATAAGTTGTCCAATACAAAGACCACAGGTGTCTACAATATGTTGTCCAATACAAAGACCACATACTTCTACAATATTTCAATATTTCAATATATATATATATATATATATATATATATATATATATATATATATATATATTTTAATATATAATGAACCACAGAGATCTTGCACAAAACTCCAAATGGCTGTAAGTTACGAACCGCTTACGATATTTGGATCAAGTGAAAAGATTCACAAACGTCAGCCTCTGATCTGTGGATTGCCATTACATATCTTGAGGATTGATAAATTATAAGTCGGGTTGAATGTCCAATTAAATTATTGACACAAAAATCAAAACTTCAAACTTATACAACAATGGTTTGGGCACCATTTATTGCCAAATACAAACACGGTGACAAGAGGACATCGTTTTGATTAGCGTTCTCTCCATCCCAATCTTTGTTGACATTGAGTGAGATAGCAAATGAATCGCACACACACAACTTTCGACTGACGCTTGACTGAACGCCATTGGCAGCATGAGAATAGCTGCTATGTTAGTCAAAGAAAATAGCAGATGACACGGGCTCAGCTCTAAATCGGCGGAAAACAGGCAGGCCAAGAAAAACTACAGTCAATGAAGATTGTGGTATTTCTGCCGTTCATGAGGTAGATCCTTGGCATTCAACACAACCGTCTGCAATAGATAATAACGTTTCGGCGTTTCTATTCAGCTTTTGAATTATGATTTTATTGTAATTCATTCAAAAGTTAAAGCCATTTAAATTGATGTGATAGACTTTTGTGTCTTAAAATCTTAAAATTTTTTAATCAAAATTTCTCAAATGTGAAAAACAGTCGAGATCTGTGGTTGTCGCCGTGCGGCCTTGAAACAGTTTCCTTCTTTAAGTCTAGCTGTAGACCCAATATTAAGTCCTTGGAAAAGCCTGTCCTATAATATTTTCTCATCATACTCAAGTGTAAAATGAGTATCTGGCCAATCGCATCGTGCTCACGTTCGATAAAATGTAACAGCAAGACAAAGTATTTTTGTCATGTCCTCCATATTTAGTATTTGTGTTGACTTGGGATTTTGTCTTTACAAATTTAGTGAATATCGCACTAGATAAACGTTGACATTTTTTCTCAGTCTATAAATAGAACACACCTAGTTTGATGAGTCGATACAAGAATGGGATTCCGACTTACATTTCATTTAAAGCTATCCAAATGCTATTTATTTATATTATTCTATGAACTGTTCAGAATTTGAATGTAATTATAAGAAATGGTTAATATATTTATGGGTTTACAATTGTTAGATTTGACTGGGGGTTTTTTACGTTTAACGAATTGTAAAAAAAAAACATTTGTAATTGTCACTTATCTTTTTACTTTGTACTCGAAAATTATGTTGTAGGAAGCATTTAAAGGACATGCTATATATTCAGACTTTAGAGAGATACAAAAAAATAATATGATAATATGATCCGTTTTGTTTCTTTCTCTCTCAATCTCAAACAGAATAATGAATTTCCTTGGTCCCGAGAAAAAGACTCTGGATTCCAAAAGCCTTCTTAACTCAAGTGAAAGACATGCGACTGGCTACAATAAGAAGGACGCGTCATCAAAGGCGACAGAACTCGTGTCTTTTAAGCAATTATTACCTAAACAGACAATGAGAGCATCCCAAGATAAATTGAAGGAATCCCCAGAGAACTCGAAAGAAAACCCAAAGAGATTGAAAGAATCTCCAGAGAAATTGAAAGAATCTCCGGGGAAATTGAAAGAATATTCAGGGAAATTGAAAGAATCTCCGGGGAAATTGAAAGATTCTCCGGAGAAATTGAACGAATCTCCGGGGAAATTGAAAGAATCTCCGGGGGGACTGAAGGAACTCCCAGGGAAATTGAAAAAATCTCCAGATAAGTTGAAGGAATCCTCAGGGAAATTAAAGGAATCCCCAGGTAAATTGAAAGAATCCCCTAGAAAATTGATAGAATCCCCAGTGAAATTGAAAAAATCCCCCGGTAAATTGAAAGAATCCCCCGGTAAATTGAAAGAATCCCCCGGTAAATTGAAAGAATCCCCCGGTAAATTGAAAGAATCCCCAGGTAAATTGGAAGAATCCCCAGGTAAATTGACAGAATCCCCAGGTAAATTGAAAGAATCCCCCGGTAAATTGAAAGAATCCCCCGGTAAATTGAAAGAATCCCCCGGTAAATTGAAAGAATCCCCCGGTAAATTGAAAGAATCCCCAGGTAAATTGAAAGAATCCCCCGGTAAATTGAAAGAATCCCCAGATAAATTGAAAGAATCCCCAGGTAAATTGAAAGAATCCCCAGGTAAATTGAAAGAATCCCCCGGTAAATTGAAAAGAATTCCCCCGGTAAATTGAAAGAATCCCCCGGCAAATTGAAAGAATCCCCAGGTAAATTGAAAGAATCCCCCGGTAAATTGAAAGAATCCCCAGGTAAATTGAAAGAATCCCCAGGTAAATTGAAAGAATTCCCAGGTAAATTGAAAGAATCCCCCGGTAAATTGAAAGAATCCCCAGGGAAATTGAAAGAATCCCCAGGGAAAATGAAAGAATCCCCAGGTAAATTGAAAGAATCCCCCGGTAAATTGAAAGAATCCCTCGGTAAATTGAAAGAATCCCCCGGTAAATTGAAAGAATCCCCCGGTAAATTGAAAGAATCTCCAGGTAAATTGAAAGGATCCCCCGGTAAATTGAAAGAATCCCCAGGTAAATTGAAAGGATCCCTCGGTAAATTGAAAGAATCCCCCGGTAAATTGAAAGAATCCCCCGGTAAATTGAAAGAATCTCCAGAGAAATTGAAAGAATCTCCGGGGAAATTGAAAGAATATTCGGGAAAATTGAAAGAATCTCCGGGGAAATTGAAAAAATCCCCTAAAAAATTGATAGAATCCCCCGGTAAATTGAAAGAATCCCCCGGTAAATTGAAAGAATCCCCCGGTAAATTGAAAGAATCCCCCGGTAAATTGAAAGAATCCCCAGGTGAATTGAAAGAATCCCCAGGTATATTGAAAGAATCCCCCGGTAAATTGAAAGAATCCCCCGGTAAACTGAAAGAATCCCCCGGTAAATTGAAAGAATCCCCCGGTAAATTGAAAGAATCCCCAGGTATATTGAAAGAATCCCCAGGTAAATTGAAAGAATCCCCCGTTAAATTGAAAGCATCCCCCGGTAAATTGAAAGAATCCCCAGGGAAATTGAAAGAATCCCCAGGGAAAATGAAAGAATCCCCAGGGAAATTGATAGACCCAGCAGAAAAATCAAACAAATCCCTCCACAAATTGGACGCCACTCCAGCGGAAAAGTATATCATATATGTGTGCGACAAGACAACATATTGTTATGGGCTTGGAGATCGACAAAGAGCCATTGCGTCACTGTATGCTCTGGCCATTGTGGCCAACAGGACTTTTGGGATCCAGTGGACTCAGCCTTGCTCATTGACTCATTTTTATCAACCCAATGAGGTCAACTGGAATATCCCTCCAGAGGAATTGAAAGGAAAAACGAGCATCGAATTGCAGGTAAGGTGTTTGATAATATACATACGTAAACACACAAACACACACACACACACACACATATATAGATATATATATATATATAAATATATATATATATATATATATATATATATATATTATAATATAAATTCTCACTCACATTATATGGCCAAGACGTTCGTTTCTGTGTTTTTCTTCAATGTTGTCATGTTGTGAGTGGTGTATATATATATATATATATATATATATATATATATATATATATATATATATATATATATATATATATATATTTACGTGTGTGTGTGGGTGTGTGTATCTGCGTGTGTGTGTGAGTGTGTGTGGCCACCACTTCCAATGCATATTGTGTCTGAGTGTGATAGAAGCCAAAAAGGTGAATTTCAAGTTAAATTAATCAGAATTATAAATGGTTATATTTTCACACTAGCTACTACCACTCTAATAAATTACCCAATGACTCAAATCGAGTGACATCCAAACAAACATCCATATATACCGAAATACTAACACAACATTTTACAAGTAAATCGAGAACCTATTAAAATTATATTTCATCCACATGAATGCTTATTGGATTATAAAACAATTTTCAGACCAATCACTTTTCAAGAAATGCAAGTTTTAACACGGACAGCAATGTTATCAATGAAGGGTAGACATTTTTTTTTGGGTAGGGGGGGGGGCATCTCCTTTATGACGTCAACAATTGACACCCTTGGGTTCTGATTGGTATTCAAAGTTCTACAACACAGCTTGTTTCTTAAAAAATATTCATAGCTAGATAAATGTCAAGTGAACTCAAATCTTGACCATGAGGACTCCAGTGGTGGTCTGTGCCACAACCGTCTTTCTTGTTCAAAATAGTCGTTTATTCAACGTATGACTGTTTTGGCAACCGAAATGCCTTCTTTCTGTCTTATCATCAAGTGCATCGAACATAATCTCGACTGCGAATGTGGTGAGAACAAATGGACACGCCTAAGCCTTCATTTTGATGTTATCGATTTTCTCTTTCAAATTCAATTTGGCCATTAATCTTTTTGATATGTTTGGGCAGAGAATTCCAAATTCGGTTGGTGCTTGCAAAAAACGAGTTGAGTTGAGCATTAACTCATGACTGTGAGACCTGGTATGAGTGCTGTTTCCCTTCGTTTGGAATAAGGCTATTACTATTAATTGGAATCGTTGTCAGTCCCCGATGGGCCTTCAAGAAGACTTTTGTATTTTGCGTCTTTCAAGTACAGTAATGGTGACCAGACTTAGGCATCCCACTAACGCATTGAGATTTCTCGAGCTGTTCCATCTGCAGTTTACTCCTGGTGTAGAAACACATGCACTATCATCTAAAACTGGCTGTACTAGGACTTTCTTTGGTTCTTACAAATAGCTTCAATCTTTTCCAATTCTTTGACATGATAACATTCACAATGTACGACATCAGCTTTGATTTTCTCACGGCTGCATGGTGAGAGTAGTCACCCACAGTAATATAGGATATTACCCCTCCCCCGCATCCCTAAATAATAAATTTAGAAAACTGAGCCTCTAGTAGGGGTGCGGGAGAGGAGTAATATCCTATATTACTACCCACTGTTAGTTACATTTGATTTATATTTAGAGGTTTGATTTTCGAGAAATCCAGAGAAGTTCAAATTTACGAGTGATATTTATTAGTATACTTAAGACATGACTTTTCTCAATTGTGATTATTCTTGAAAACGTATCTGGGTGTGTCTGACTGATTTTGTCATGAAATAAAAATGGACAAAACAATCGCACTGTATTCAAAGTAAATTTTATGCAGTTTTTCATGTTGTTTTGTAAAATGTATCATTTTGCTCCAGGTTACATTTTGTGAGTTTTCACGCCATAGGGAAAACGTTTTCGTTTTCAATTTTTAAGAGTGTCACTTTTGTGTGTTTGTATGTGTGTGTGTGTGTGTGTGTGGGGGGGGGGGTAGCGTGTGTTATAATTGTAGTTCCTAATCCAATTCAATTCCTAAATGACCAATGGTCATCAAATCCATTTGAGCCAGGGGGTCGCAAAGTATGTTTTCCTATTCTTACACCCAAGATAAAGTTTGTCTTTCAAACGGTGCCAGACAAAGCTATAAAGAGAAATAAAACAAGAAAAAAAAGCGACCACCAAAGATTAGCCTGCCTCGAGTGGGGATCAAACCTCAGACCTCCTAATTATAGATAATTGGTTAATTAAAGGATTGGAGGTTTGACCCACAGTAGAGGCAGGCTAGCTATTTTGGACGGGTTGTTTTTTCTTGTATTTTCTTTCTTGCTTTGTCTGGAACCAGAGATAGACTTCTTGGAACTTTATCTTATGATGAAAAGTCACTTCATCTGTCACTTGCACCTCGTAATAGCAGGCCTAGTAATGTGTGTAGTAGGGTGTAGTACGCCTGGCAGGCCTAGTAATGTGTGTAGTAGGGTGTAGTACGCCTAGAAGTCCTAGTAATGTGTGTAGTAGTGTGTAGTACGCCTAGCAGGCCTAGTAATGTGTGTAGTAGGGTGTAGTACGCCTGGTAGGCCTAGTAATGTGTGTAGTAGGGTGTAGTACGCCTAGAAGTCCTAGTAATGTGTGTAGTAGTGTGTAGTACGCCTAGCATGCCTAGTAATGTGTGTAGTACGCCTAGCAAGCCTAGTAATGTGTGTAGTACGCCTAGCAGGCCTATTAATGTGTGTAGTAGTGTCTAGTATGCCTAGCAATGTGTGTAGTACGCATGGCAGGCCTCGTATGTGTGTAGTAGGGTGTAGTACGCCTAGCAGGCCTAGTAATGTGTTTAGTAGTGTGTAGTACGCCTAGCAGGCCTAGTATGTGTGTAGTAGGGTGTAGTACGCCTAGCAGGCTTAGTATGTGTGTAGTAGGGTGTAGTACGCCTAGCAGGCCTAGTAATGTGTGTAGTAGGGTGTAGTTCGCATGGCAGGCCTAGTATGTGTGTAGTAGGGTATAGTACGCCTAGCAGGCCTAGTATGTGTGTAGTACGCCTAGCAGGCCTAGTAATGTGTGTAGTAGAGTGTTGTACGCATGGCAGGCCTAGTATGTGTGTAGTAAGCTTAGCAGGCCTAGTATGTGTGTAGTACGCCTAGCAGGCCTAGTAATGTGTGTAGTAGGGTGTAGTACGCCTAGAAGGCTTAGTAATGTGTGTAGTAGTGTGTAGTAAGCCTAGAAGGCTTAGTAATGTGTGTAGTAGGGTGTAGTACGCATGGCAGGCCTAGTATGTGTGTAGTAGGGTGTAGTACGCCTAGCAGGCCTAGTAATGTGTGTAGTAGGGTGTAGTACGCATGGCAGGCCTAGTATGTGTGTAATAGGGTGTAGTAGCCTAGCAGGCCTAGTAATGTGTGTAGTAGGGTGTAGTACGCCTAGCAGGCCTAGTAATGTGTGTAGTAGCGTGTAGTACGCATGGCAGGCCTAGTATGTGTGTAGTAGGGTGTAGTACGCCTAGCAGGCCTAGTAATGTGTGTAGTAGGGTGTAGTACGCCTAGCAGGCCTAGTAATGTGTGTAGTAGGGTGTAGTACGCCTAGCAGGCCGACGTGTGTAACTCTGCTCTTGCTGTTTTTGTGAAGTTTTGCCATTTTAAACCATTTAACACTTATCTAGCTATATCTAGATTTGATCGTTTTTCCACTCTGTTGGATGGACATGTCTCAGTGAATCTCAGTGTGATGTAATTTCTACAACTTTTCAAAAGAACGAAAAATTTTAATCAACAAATTTGAAAATAGATTTTATATAACATGATAATCTTTATCCTCCTTGTCAGTTGACATTCTGACACCGACTTGTGTTCACATCATTGGTTATATATGCGTTGACATTCTGACACCGACTTGTGTTCACATCATTGGTTATATATGCGTTAACATTCTGGTACCGACTTGTGTTCACATCATTGGTTATATATACGTTGACATTCTGACACCGACTTGTGTTCACATCATCGGTTATATATACGTTGACATTCTGACACCGACTTGTGTTCACATCATTGGTTATATATGCGTTGACATTCTGACACCGACTTGTGTTCACATCATTGGTTATATATGCGTTAACATTCTGGTACCGACTTGTGTTCACATCATTGGTTATATATACGTTGACATTCTGGTACCGACTTGTGTTCACATCATTGGTTATATATGCGTTGACATTCTGGTACCGACTTGTGTTCACATCATTGGTTATATATGCGTTGACATTCTGACACCGACTTGTGTTCACATCATTGGTTATAAATGCGTTGACATTCTGGTACCGACTTGTGTTCACATCATTGGTTATATATGCGTTGACATTCTGACACCGACGTGTGTTCACATCATTGGTTATATATGCGTTGACATTCTGGTACCGACTTGTGTTCACATCATTGGTTATATATGCGTTAACATTCTGGTACCGACTTGTGCAGCTATGTGGTCTAGTGGTATGACACTCGCTTTCGGATCGGAAGGTCCTGGGTTCGAGCCTCGCTTGGCGCATAGTTGAGTCCTTGGAAAAGATTCTTTACTCACATTCTCTCACTGTACTCAGATGTAAAATGAGTACCCGGCCGTTTACAGCGTTGTCTCTGTCCGAAAAAAATTGTAACATCGCCTAACAGGAGTCATGTCCCGTCTTAAATGTTAAATGTTGTTGTTGGTCGGGGACCCCTTGTAAAGCGCTTTGAGCGCATTTAGTGGATATTGCGCTATATGAAAGCTCAATCTCAAGCTCTTGTACACATCGTTTATGCTTATGTCATCATCCGAATACAATACAAGTACACAGCATAACCGTTTACGTCGAGCCAGAGATGGCTGTCGCAAACAACGACCTATTGAGGTGTGTAGCGGCAATCGGACGAGACGCCCTCCTGCAGAATCACGACCACCTGTGTTAACAACAATAAACTGTGTGAAAGGTGTCAAAACAAATAGCATTTCCCAAAATAACAACTGAAGCTGACATGAGAGTAAATAACGAAATAAAACTATTATTATAAATATCAACAGTGTGTAATAATAGCAGCTGGGCCCTTATGCAAATTTTCTCCGACGAGCATAAAAGCGTATTCAGAGGGGGAAAAAACAGTATAAGTCTGATCATGTTTGGACTTTTACACAGCCAGACAAAGCAAGAAAGAAAAATACAAGGAAAAACAAACATTCTAAAAATTTAAAACTTCCTCGACTGGGGGATCGAACCTCTAAGGTGTAATGTCAGCACGTCTGACCGGTAATCAGGAGGTTTGAGGTTTGATTCACAGACGAGGTAGACTGATATTTTGGTATGTTTTTTTTTCTTTCTTGCGTTGTATAGGCACCGGTTAGTAAACACTGTACAATGAAGCGGTGCAATTTAATAAACATAATATCATAAAATAACTTATATTACTATTATTATTATTATTATTATTATTATTATTATTATTATTATTATTATTATTATTATTATTATTATTATTATTATTATTATTATCATTTTTGATATAGCGCCAGTATCCACAAATGATGCTCAGAGGTGTTTTACAATATTTTTTTTGTTTGTTTTGGTATCACACAAGTTCATTTATTCGACTACAATATCACCCAGACTCACCATAAGCAGAATGAAAAATATTGGTTTTTAAATGCCATTTGAAGACTGGTAGATTTTCACATTGTCGGGTTTTTAGGTGGTAAAGAAACGCATACGATTGGAGCCAAAAATGCAAAACCACGCTCAGCAAACTTTGTTCTTGGGATGTTTTTCTCCATAGCAAAGAACTGGCGGATCGCAGAGATAGAGTTGGATTAAATTCCCTCACAAGGCATTCAAGGTATTCGGGTGATGTATGGTGAAGGCAATTGTCAGCAAAACATGCGATTTTGATTTTATTCTTTTCTCCATTGGAAGCCAATGTAGTGACTTAAGGACCGGTGTTATATGGTCCCAAGGCTTTGTCCTTGTAACAAAACGAGCAGCTTTATTTCGCATCAACTCTAGTCTGTTCAATGATGTTTTTTTGTAGGCTGTACAGAAGAGTTACAATAATCCAAGCGGCTGGTAACAAGTGTTTTGCATGTTTCGTCATCAATACAATTTCGTATTCTTCATATGATTTGGAGAGCGCTATGAACCGCCTGACACTGACATCACTTTACGTGTGCCCGCATGTCTAAGTGAGTGTCAAAATAAAAACCAAGGTTTCCAACGACATTGGCATTTTAATAACATTCTCCGAAGGACAGTTGGTCAAGGAGTATATCCTTTCTGGTCTTTTTGAATACAATCAGCTCAGGTTTGTCCTCATTGAAATTAAGCTTGTTGTTTGTCATCTATGCTTTAACGTTACCTAGACATTCTTGTTTGTTCGATATGTTGATGAAATGGGAGTGTATAACTGAATATCATCGGCGTAGAGATGATGACTGAGACAATGTCACGATGATGTTGCTTTAGGGCTTTGTGTGGATTGTGTAAATATCACGGTCAAGCACTGAACCCTGTGGAACGCCAAATTGCAGCTGTGTTGGTGGTGAAGGAATCATTTATGAGAACGCACTGTGATAGCATGAAACCAGTCTAGTGCTTTGTCTTCGATTCCAAAGAGCCTCTGCATTCGGTCTAGTAGTATTGCGTGATCCACAGTGTCGAACGCGGCACTTAGGTCCAGCAGCAGTAGTACTGCATTGTCAAGTAGGTCGACAATATCATTGTGGACACGCAAATTTGTTGTTCCTGTGCTGTGTGATTGCTTATAGGCGGATTGAAAAACATGATGCAAATTGTTGAAATTTAAGTTATTGTTGAGACGTTTGACAATGAGTATCTTAATTTATTTTGAAATGAAATGAAGGTTCGAGACTGGCCTGTAGTTTTTAAATTGATCGCTGTCTAAATTTTTATTTTTCAAGAGTGGAGTAATTAGAGCTTCTTTGAAGGAGGTTTGGAATGTCTGCATTCCCGATAGACCTCTTTGCAATCAAAGTGATAGCAGGTGCGACTTCGTCTACACATTCTTTCAAAAGCCACGTTGGTACAACAACAACAGTTTGCACTGTTCATTTTGGGGCTTTCTTAATTAATCAATTCACTAACCTCTTCTATTGAAGCAGAGCAGAAATTGGACAATAAGCATGATATAGGTGGTATGCTATCGTCATATTCAGAGGTGTTGACTGTATTGTCCATGTTGGATCGAATGGTAGCAATATTTTGGAATGAAGTAATCATTGAAGCGCTCTGCAAGTTCTGATTTGTTTTGGTATGATGGCAGTAAATTTTCCCCGATATCAACTTTCATCAATCCGTTCATGGCATTAAAATGCTTCTTACTGTTGTCTTTACTATCGTACACCTTGTTAATAATATATTTTCTTTTGGTTTCGATTATCAGAGTGTTAGTTGCAGTTCGTGCTTGTTTAAATAACTCTCTATGTATTGTGAGTCTTGTTTTCCGTCATGTTTCTTTCGCTTCTCGTCTCATCTGCTTTGACAACCGAATTTCCTCAGTGAACCATGATGTGCCAGGTCTTATGGTGATAACTTTCGTTGACAACGGCGCATGGTGATCAAAAAGATCAGACATACTTTCGTTAAAATTAGAAAATTTGTCATCTGCTGTGTATGCATGTTCAACTTTGGTGGTTAGACCGGATGTAATAATGTCATTTCTAAATTTCTCAATGTCTATTGACTTTGATTTTCGATATGTTGTGGCGTAGTTGCACATATTTTGCTGGCCTCTGATCGCATAGTAGCTTTTTGATAGGCGCTATTGATATTCCTTTGCATTGTGTTGTAGATGTTAATAACGACTAAAGAGTTCAAGAGCCAGTGATGATAAATGAATGCACAACATCAAGACATTCAAATCAACGTATTTGTTGTGATAAATTCCAAATCCAAATCAAATAGCATGGTCATAGTTCAATCATTTTCATAAATTCCAAATCCGTAAAATCAATCCAAATGTAAAGTCCTTTTACCTATGTAACCATTTTCAATATACGTGAAATATTTCGAAGTAAGTCCTTAAAATAAATATTCTTAGTAGAAGTTAGAACTTGCAGCATAATGCAAAAAGTCTAAAGACTTAGGGAAGTGCAGCCTAAAGAGTCAAAAAGTAGAATGTCGAATCCCGGTTCGATGAGAAAGACTATTTTATAGCCTATTGTAAACTGTCCCCACAATTCCTTCAAACCGCTCCTCCTACTTATTTTGACCACCCCATGTCAGTCTAAAACCGGCCCACTAAGAGTAAAAGCTAATCATACTCAACCTGAAACGTGTTAAATCCTAAATATTAATGCTAAACCCGGGCCTTTATGATATAATATTTGTATTGGGACGAAAAAGACTCTACAGGTAGCAAAAGTGTGTTTGACCTGTTGGGTGGTGGATATAAGAATTCAGCCAATGTAAAAAGGCTTTATTAAAACGTTGGTTCTTGGTCTTGTGACGTTGCTGCAATCCAAGCTTCTGTGGCATCTGGGTCGATTCTCGTCGTTGATTTTAGTTGAAGTATCCAAGTAAATTGGATATATTATGATATTTGTGGGTGTCTGTGTATCCGTTGAATCCCATTGCTGATGAAATTCTACAAATTCAAGAAATAGCAGTGTGCGATATCTTGAATTATATGAAGTTTGACTTATTCAGCAAGTCAAAAGAAGTGTGCGAACCAAGTCATGTGATGTGAGAGAGTTCGTATTGGCTAGTGACGACATTGTCTGTGTGTTTGTGTATGTCCGACAGAGACTGTTTCAAGATGCAATCTGTTCCCCGTTGTTCGATAATGCTGCTTATTGAGTTTTGATGAGGTGGCATGTGAGTACACACCAGGTAGATGATGCAATCATTCAGTGTGCCGATAGGCGATGTGAGTCTATGACCGATAATGACGTAATCTCATAGGTATCTGTAGTAGGGTTGAGTAAGGCCAACTATATTTTCGTTATCTAAATCTAAACGCAGGTTGTTGAATGTATTACAAAAATAAATCTAATGATTTTTTGCTCATGTGTTGCATTTTCAAAGTCGTGTGGCATTTTGCAACACTTTAAGTTCCTGCATTGTCTTATAAGCATATATAGCCATATATCTACAGTGACACTGTGACAGGCTTTACTATAATATTCAATATTTATATTTTGCCTTTTTATACGAAGTTGTATATATGGGTGCTGCACATGTGTTTGTTGTCATCAGGTTGAATTTGATTGAATACACTCACCATTGCATTTAAAGGAAAGTAGTAGTGATCACAATGGGACATCATTTTGTAAAAGCATTCGTATCGTGAACGTTTATATAATTATTGATGACGTACATCGTTGGGCATTGTTGTTGTACAGATATGTATTCCAATCGTTCAATAAAGAATGGAAATGGGTCATGGAGCAAATTTGTATTGATACATATGTTATTCTGTAAATTGTCAAGGTTATAATATATATGCCATTAGATACATTGTAATCGAGATTGCTGTAAATTGTAGATTGCAGACTGTAATGTGTAGTTTGTAGTTTGTAAATGGTGTTGATTCTCGACGTATCCATGGCGTAGTGTTTGTTGAGATTATAATTTCAATTCAAGGTTTTCGTGGATAGGCCAAAGGGATTTGGACATTTCCTGACTTCTGTTGTGGTTGAGTTTGAGTTGCCTCTGTCGTTGTAGGCCTTATCAGCGTTTCAGTCACTTCCGATTCACCATGCCTGTCTTGTTTGGACGTTGTCATCAGCGTTTCCGTGATGACTGATGTTTGCGAGTGTCTTCTTTCGTGATGTGTGTATCATGTTTTAGTGCAAACACTATTTCTGCCTTTGATTAACTCGAATTATTCCCCTTAGAAAATCCCTAATTTAATAAAATATGATTTTGTTTATGTTACAATTATTATTTGTGTTATCGTAGCACTTCCAACCATTTCAAATATTGCTGACTTATAACACACTTACGATATAATTCTAATTAATTCTTCGGCTCAGTTACACATTTCATGATATAAACGTTTAATTCAACCCACGCCATGTGCCTTATCCACTTTATGACAAAAAACTATAGTAAATTTTGATGACAATTACATATTATAAGCAAATCGATAGGAGAAAATTATGATGATGAAAATATTCGCCGTAACAATATACACTCTGCTCAATAAAAAGTCACTGTCTCGCGCCTTTGCTCTAGGCTTGTAATAATATTCATATAACTCATTAAAACGTAATCTCAAGCCTCATAATAATATAGTATTGATAACATTGTGCGCTAAACCCACGCGCCATGTATTTATAAAAAGTCACCGCCTTCTGCATCATTTCATAATGTCAAACCATGCGCTTTAATCAAAAGGCAAATAAAATATTCCCTAACGCATCATTCCTGCATCTCGTAATTTAAATCGTGTGCACATTCATTACCGCGTCTTGCATCACTGCGCTTATTTACCCACTATGCATTTACAGCATTTTACCATATGGGTTACTTATACTTCGCTGATTCTTATCAAGTTAACCACTTGTGTGACGAATATTATCAGCTCACATGACATGATAATGCATTTTAATTATTTTGTTATTCTTCCGTAAAAACATGTTAACTCCCATTTTACAATAATTAATACTCCGTCATTGTATTTATATTATATCCTTTTCATTCTCCGACTTTAAATTAAAAGTCCGTTATTCCGTTACAATGAGAATATTGCTCCTTATATATATATTATATATATATATTATATTATATATATATATATATATTATATATATATATATATATATATTTATATATATATATATATTGTTTTTAGATAATACATTGCCCTATGCCTATATATCTTTCCCCCCTCTTCCATCTATGGTTCTTAATTTCTTTATTGTTTCGTTTAAAATTTAAAAAAAAGTATCGTCGTTTGCCAGAATTTTAGCATTTATTATTTCAATATTATTTCTCAACATTTCATGACAAAATAATTATTATAATAACTATTTTACCTTCAATAATAATCGATAATAATTTTCTTTTTCAAATAAAAATGTTATCGTATCTGTTCACAATCTTTCACTTCAAATTTCGAGTCTCACAAAAACTTCAATAAGATGTTAATGTTAATACCGCAATACCTATTTCTTATGTATTCGTGATTCGAAAAAATAACATCTTGCGAACATCACCGAAATAGAATATTACAGTACCTTGAGTCACGACACCAAAATGACATACATATGTGGCGTAGTTGCAGACATATGTATGGCTTATGATCGTGTAGTGGCTTTTTGATAGATGGTATTCATATTCCTTTGCATTGTGAGTAGTATATTGAGAGCTGAATGACTAGAACCAGATTAAAAAGATGGATGTGGATGATTGGTGTGATCGTTTTTTTACCTGCTAATCGATATTTTGAGATCTATTATGTATTGATTTTAGTTTGATTATGTATTTATAAGGACTCATTGTTATTATTTGTTATTGAATGTTTATTCAATTCCCATTTTGAGTTCGATTATATATCGAATGGTCAAATGCTTTATAATAAGTCCGTTTCGTACACCTGAGTCTAATGACTCATAGTTATTGATTAAATATACAATTATCTTATTGGCTATTAGATTGTATTTGACCTAGTTTTCTGATACTAATGCTTATTGAAATCATTTGATTGGTTCTTTCAAACCTACAAGTTCAAATATCTAGTATCCGATTGGTTGTCATCATCTCTTATACCAATGTTTAGTTCTCATTCCGTTTGATTGATACTTTGGACGTTTTTTTTTTCTTCTTCTTATTTGTTAACTGTTATTACGCATTGTTTGTTTTGATCAGTAAGACGAGCGCGTGTGTTTATTGAGTGTTCGATTTGTCATCGATTATGTATCGAATCGTTAATTGCGTAATAATAGGGCTATACAGCTGATTGAATGGCTAAAAGGATCCTATCCCGGTGTTATTAGGTTCCGACTGATTCACCCGCGCCGCAGCGCCGCAGCGCAAATTGAGGTCACACAGTACAGTCCAAGGACTATAACGCTGAGCCGCGTTGTTCTTTTAAATTGGTTTCTTGCTCCTGAGTCTAATGACTTATTAATTTAATCAATTAAAAGTCCATTGATTCCCTCAAAGGTCAAAGGGCAAATAGCTCAGGCGTCAGCCGCACAGCAGCGCGGCAAAAAAAATAGGTCAAGGTCATTCAGAGCAGCTGAGTCTAATGACTTATAGTTATTGATTAGATATAGAATATCCCTTTCTTAATTCCCAATGGGAAATGTGTCTTTAGTGTCTAGTCCAAATGAAGACTGACATAACCAAGGCATCAGCCGCAGCTCAGCGCCGTAAAAATGAGGTAAAACAAGGTAACTTGTTAAATACCACGCAGCGTAACGGGTAATCGAACTTGAAACCTTTAAGATACGAAGCAAAGACCACGCCGCTGGACCACGCTATCGTATAAGGAGTGTTTATTCAATTCCCAGGTCTGACTCCTGGACTTAGAACTTTTTTTTTTTTAAGAGAATTATTATAAACTTTCCCATGACAAATATCTACAAATCTCATTAGCTTTTGAGCGTGTTTCCACACCCACATCTGGAACACATTTACCCTCCCTGCTTGAGAGTTCACAGGCTTTATCGCCCTCTCGTGTTTATATTTAGATAAACCCGTTTTCAAACAACCTCGAAGATTAAATATCGTGAGAAACAGTCTTGGTATTCGTTTTCTTTCTTACAACTGCACCTGGTGGTTTATTTTACGTTAAAAGTCAAAACCCTACGTTCTGACTGCTTTTTAAAATTATTATTGTTATTTTATTTTTTTTTAGATGTTCTCTCGTTTAAATACTGGTTTGTAATACAGTTACATTATTATCACCAGTCTTCTGATCGATAGGATAAAAGTGCGCTACCTAACCTCTAGAAGGGAACATCAATTGGTAGAGCTCTCGCTTTACACACAAAAGGAGTGGGTTCGAGTTTGTTTGTTTTGTTTTGTTGTTTTTATTCCCCTATCCATACAACACAATGATAAGGTAGCTAGGTCTGTTGGATCAAGCTGAAAGTACTTTTCGATAGTACATCTTTATTCCGTTCGTGTTATCACCCAATTGACAACGATGATTAGTTAACAGCGATCATCTCCAAGTGTAACCCCCTCCTTCTTCATATTTTACAGTCTAATTCAATAAATGGAATACAGCTGCTCTAAATAATTAGTTCGCGTTATTTAGTCATTCATCACAAGACTTCGCGAAAACGTTATAGAAAAAAAAAATACTATACTATCAACTTAAGTAACTGTGACTGTAATTTTGATTATCTCGCCTCATTGGACACTACATTCTAAATATCTCATTTTATTTTGTGTCACCTCGCCATTACCATCGCATCATGAATTTAAAATTTCTAGCATCAAAAAAAAAAAAATTCCATTATTTAACTAAAAAAGATCTTGATATATACACATCTTCATTAAAAAATAATTATCACGCGTGTCCAATGATGCGACCGTAAAGATAATTTACCCACCAAACGAAGAAGAGATAAATCAAAGATAGTGCAGGCTGTAACAAATACGAGTACATTCGTTTTGTTTCAAGAAGTGAACTCAACACTGAAATTATGATGAACACTTTTATTCGATTCAGATTATTGTTAAGGGGGGACCTGTAGTCATTTTTGGTTGAAAAAATTTTTTTTCGGCCAAATTGGGCTAGTCCACTTTTCAGGTAGTTTAATTATTCTAGAATCCTAAAATATAAAGAAAATTTCATATTTTCAATTAAAAACGTGTTTTTGATGCAGTTTTATAACGTAGGTATCCACGTTTTATTTTCTAAAGGTCTATATTGTCAAATGTTTGGGTCTTGACAACAGCTATTCAAAGCCTATCCACCCGGTCATGGCGCATATCGATGGAAAGCTTAGCCATTTCTCTTTTTCAATCTGGCAACATCGACATCATGATTATAAACATGAATTATCACAAGGTCAAATAGTGAATACCATTTATACAATGTCACGAGCTCTCATTGGTTGATTTGAGAGGTCAGGTCACGGTGCGTCTAAATTTAGTAACAAAACATGATTCCGATATAAATTTATCCTCGAACGTGGCAATAGTGACCCACAATGCACCACGATAGCGTCAATGGCCGCTCCCTGACTGTCCCTGCCTTTGTTTACAATATTATGAATTCATTCGCTTTTGGACCTCACTCATCGCATTACAAGTTGATTTTGATGAACTTTGGTAATTCTTCACTCTATTCAAGTCACAGAATACTCAGTTTACAAGGTAAGCATAAGAAATACACCACATTTTAATTTATTGCTTATTTTCATAACTAAACATGCCTTGTGAGATTGTGTGTTTGTTCGACTGTGCATCAGCTGACACACTCGTTGTTATCGCAAGTTAACTTTATTTTATGAAAAATAACAGGGCCAAACAATAATAAAATATACTCCCCCCCCCCTCCCCAAACAAAATCAGCCCTCCATGTCAGGCGATAAAACCTAGACCTGATCAGATGTTTCAAGGTTCGATTCCCAGTCAATATGTTTCCAAATTTGTCAAGATCAAGGCTGTCAAGAGGGTTCGTGAAGTTCGTGCGACTCACATGAAGAAAAGACATTCTCAGTCTCAGTCTCAGGACCCTTTAAAAAAAAAAATAATTTTCATTCAGTTATTGTAATTATCTTTATTTTGGCTGATACTGCATACATCGTCCACACTTTTCAATTTTTTTTCTTTGGAGGGGGGGGGGGGGGATTTATATCGGAAAATTGGGTTTGGAATGTTATGTTCGAGAGATAGTGATAGAGAGGGAGAGAAAGAGAGAGTAAATATCTATGATAGATAATGATAAGGTCTGTAGTGGTAGCAGTTTTAGTAGTGTTTGAAATGTCTAGGATAATGATAATGACAATGTTAGATAATTTTTTTTTCCAAATTATTATTATTATTATTATTATTATTATTATTATTATTATTATTATTATTATTATTATTATTATTATTATTATTATATTATTATTATTATTATTATTATTATTATTATTATTATTATTTGTTGTTGTTGTTTTAGACTTTAGCAATGGCATTGGCATATGTGCCATTTTCACTGCAGTGAATTTAATTTAATTTTTTGTTTTCATCGACAGCTAACATGAAAGAATTCAGTTGACTGCACTGGTGTCCTGACAATAAATAAAGATGCTGGCTCAAGGGCTATTCTGGAAAGGTGTGTTGAGGCCCTCCTGTGGCAAACTGATCAACCAGCAAACCATCATCTGGGCCAGCACAGCAGAGTGTCTGCATGTACTTTTTGATTTTGACACTGGTTAGTAATGTTTCCAAATCTCCATAGCGCCTTTACATTTTTGATTAATGATCAATAAAGTAAATACTCATTTTTCTAAATGAAAATGATAAAACATCATTTGAAATGAATTACTATTGAATATATTAACTTAATAACAGAAAATTGTTTGTCGCCAAGAGTTCTGTTCTGTGGATGTAAAAACAATGAAATTTCAACTGTGTTGGTGTGAATGATGACCATTTTATTTATTGGTCTTTCTTTGACAGATGCATTTTATGTCAATGACTTATAATGTATTTCCAAAAATTGCTAATGAAATATCTCTTTTTTTTTTACCAACCAGAGCAAGATCAACCCTCTTTGTGGAACTACGGTACTAAAAAAGCGGTGGCAAACAAGTGGTGTTGATTTTTCCTGCATTGAGGCGAAAGGAATTTATTTCCAAGGGGTTTGGGAAAGCAAATTGCTTTTTATTCTGAGTTATATCTATTTGCATCATTTAGCTGTTTTATTTCTAAAATAGAATTGATTTTGCAGTTAAAATTGACTAGATATCTAATTTTATATGACTTGTCTCTCAAGCAGCATTGAAAAATGAGGGTAGCGCGCCATATCATATTTTACGAAATCATATTTCGAGACTTTTTAATATATCTAGAAATCTCTTTATAATCTATTGTATACAGTAAATAATTAGTTTTTGTGATTACAATAATGAATTCATAAGATATAAATCATATTTGACCTCAAAATTATTTTATCTCTGAATACGGAAAAAATTGAATTTTATAGTTTTTTGTTTTTTTTAGGGGTATGCGTTAGCGAATCGATTATAAATTTTTTAGACCTAGATTAAATTATAAAGTTTTCTTGTTTTCTTGTCCTATAATGGTCATATTTGAAAGTTTGATGGATCATTTCTTTTACTTGCCTGCAAAATCAGTCTCAATGTCAAATTATTAAAAAAGTTTGCGCTTTCTCAAATTTCCGATTTATGTCATTTTCTGATTTTCTAGCAATCCTATCTTAGCCATTTTCCTTTAGATCATCTTCAAATTTATTCAGAATCTTTTCTATGATGTCTTTTACATCATGATGGAAGTTTTTGGGGGTAAATTAATATTTAGCAATTTTATAAATTTTTTAATTCATTTTTTTCTGTCGATACGCGCCAAATGTTCAGTCAAAATCAAACAAAAATTCTAAAAATTTTATTTTCCAGACGATTGATAAATTCTTCCATCACGATATAGCTATTTATGTGAGAAACATTGTGTTTAAATTTGAAAGAAATTTATATGCTAGTTTTTGGTGCATCTATGTTAGAAATTTTAGGGTTTTACGTCTAATTTTAGCCTATAATGCCCCTTAAAAATTTTATTTAAAAAATTCTGAGTTTTTTTTGGGTGTTTAACATCAAATTATACATCACATTATTAGTTTATGAGATTTAATTGATGAATTTTATAAATATAAAGCATATTTGATCGCTAAATTAATTTTTTTGTAAAAAACTGATATCGTTCAATTTTTCCGCAAATTTTTTCTTAGGGGTATGGGTTAGCGAATCGATCATAATTTTTTCAGAATTTGATAAATGTACAAAATTTAACTGTTTTCTTGTTCTATATTGAATATACTTTGAAATTTTGATGGATGTTTTCCTTTGCTTGTCTGCAAAATTAACTTTATTATCAAATTAAAGACAAATTTTGCGTTTTCTCAAAACTCCATTTTGCGTCATTTTCTGATTTTCTAACATTCATATCTGGATTATTTTCCATCAGATTGTCTTCAAATTTGGTCAGAATCTTTCTTATAATGTGTTTTGTACCATGACGTAGGGGTTTTGGGGTAAACTAAAATTGAGCAGTTTTATGAATTTTTAAATCGAATTTTTACTGTAATTCCGCGCCAAATTTTCAGCCGAAATCGAAAAAAAATTCTTAAAAATTTATTTTCAAGACTATTGCTAAACCTTTACGTCATGGTATAGCTCTTGTTGTAAGAAACATTGTGTGTAAATTTGGAAGAGATCTATTCGTTGGTTTTGGCTGCATTACTGTAAGAAATTTTGGGATTTTTGGTCTATTTTTAGCCTATTTTTTCTCACTATGTCTAAAAATTTTATTTTTTTTTTGGCTTTTTTTGGTGTTAATCATCAAATTAGACCTCCTACCACCTTAAAATAACAAGGGAATAGCAATATTAGCATTACAATCAAAAATGGATTTTTGACTACAGGTCCCCCCTTAATAGAAAAACAGATTAAAGTAGATACCATGTCAGTCAAATCCCCTTTCTTCGTATTCCCCTCCTCTCTTTGAAAACGGATTTTAGAATCGATGATACCAAACGACTATTTTTCGAATTAACAAATTATGATCTGGACTTAATAAACCGTAATCACAGACACGTTAGTAGTTGCATTGTCCTGATTTGGTGATGTCTGTGAATCTTAAATACGAAAATGTCCGAAATAACACGATGTCAAGCACAATTTTACTCGCGGTAATCAATGTTGATATATTTTTTTAATAATCATAGGTTCAAACTGACTTAAAATAGGTGTAATATCTCTATACAGATTTAATCATGAGAAGTTTTGTTTAATAGTTAAACGCCTTACCACTTATCAACGAAAGGGATCACCATATGAAATCGACACATGGTTAATTGGTGAATTTAGAAACAAAGTGTCTGTTTGCTGTCACCCTTGTCGTCTCAAACAATCAATTTTAAAGAATTATGTAGTTTTTACAGTGATTTACTGTACTGGGATGGAAGAATTATCATGTATGGTTGTGTTGGTTTTTTTTTCTTGGGTCATTTTTCTAAAGCGGGTCTTGTAGTTTGTAATTTCAGTCTTAAATGCCATTTGCTTTATTTTTTAAAATAAGACGACGGAGAATTTTATTTAATGCAATTAAAGTAGGTCTCGTTCTTGTCTAGGTCTGGTAAAATAAATGAGATGACGTCATACACTTAATACAATCCCCGTAGACAATGTTGATATTGTAGAAACCTCCGGTATAGCGATTAGAACATGAATTCGAAATCAAGACGTTTTGGTATGGTAGTTAAACAATCTATCCATCGACCAATTAAAGCCTCTTCACTATGTGAATACGACTTGTAGATGGGTGCAATAGGAGGTGAATGTTTTCATTGAAATTTCACGTAGGATCAATTAAATAGAAATACGACCGATAAGCAATGTCCATGTGTCCACACGAGTTAAACCCAATATCATGTTTTACAGTCATATTCTCTTTACCCAATATCATTTTTGGAAACATTTTGATTGGGTTAATGTAAAATTTACATCTGAATCAAAACTAAAAAGAATTTGTGACAAAAGCTTTTGTAAAACTCCAACAACTTTTAACACACGGACTTATTTAACTTGGCTGCTTTTTAATAAAAAATATTCTTGTCTGATATAATACTTGTACCCGTCATTTTCAACATGCGGCGGGTTTCGTGTTTTGTATCATGGACTTGAATTTTTTTTCGCAGCAAGAAATAAATAAATGAAACACAACAATCATTACAATACACAATATTGATTGATCAATTACTTAATACAATTACATGTCCTTGCCAAGTTACTCACTTCGTGAAATAGATTTTGATGAAAAAAAATGAAAAGACAATTCCATCACTTCATGTCCTATATTATGGTTATCATACCAAGACATAACCTAATTGAAAATGTAACAAAAATTTTGTGTAGGAATAGTAAATTTTATAAACCAGGTATACATTATCTCTAATTATGACATTAAACCATGAATGTTTTTAACGCACATTTTCAGGGTTTGACACTATATTTACTGTACTTCTCCAGTAACATTGTCGAAGTTTTTAGATATTTGATACCACAACACTTTTAGATAACAGCTGGTGTTTTTTCCTCAAATTTTATCGATCTGAGCAGATAATATATTTTATCCCAGTGAAACGCTGTCCTAACAGCTGCTATATTTTTTTAAGATGATAACCCAAATGATCAGTAACACCCAATGTGTAAGACGTAGACGTGCAGTCTTTTAGTCGGTAGTGTAATATCATACAAAAACATCTGTCAAATGCGTAGTAATACCTAATGGCGATTTACAAGACGGTCAAAATTTATTAAATAAAAGTTTTCAGGACAGAATATATCAATTGAACCTAAGAAATTAATTTTTTTCAAAGCCAAAATGTGTGTGATGTAATTGATTTTTTAAGCTAAAATTTATGAAATATAAACTCGATAGCAAAAATTTATCTAACCAAAACATTTGAAGTAAAACATTGTTGGCTAAAAATGTGAAGTTAAAGTTTTCTTACCTACATTTGGGAAGTAATCATTTTCAGGTCAAAGTTTATGAAATACAAACTGTATGACAAAAATGTATGAAACTAAAGTTTTTTTTTATCGAAATAGTGTCTGGTGAAAAAAATAAATAAATAAAAATTAAAAGTTTTGTGGTCATAATGAGTAAAGTAAAAGATTTTTCGACCAAAATTTATAAAATAAAAGTATGCGTGTAAAAATGTATGAAATGAATACTTTCTATCCAAAATCTATGCAATGAAATGTTTTTAGACCAAAATGTTTGTAGTAGTAGTATCTTGATAAAGTTTATGAATAAAGTATTATTTCTAACAAAAATATGTGAAGCAATAATTTTCCGACCAAATTGTCTGAAATGGACGTTTTCCAATCAAAATGTGAAAAGTAATAATGTTCTGACCCAATTATGAAATGAAAATTTTCTGTCAAAAATTGTATGAAATTAAATTTTTCTGGTCGAAATGTGTAAAGTAAAAGTTTTCTGACCAAAATATAATAATATTATGACCAACGGTTATGAGATCAGAATACATATTCTCTCCAAATTGTCATTCTATCAAAAAATTGTATGAAATTTAAGTTTCTAATCAAAATGTGTGAAGTAAAAGTTTTCTGGTTAAAAATTGTATGAACGTTTGCCAGCAAAAATGTATGAATGTTTTCTGGCCAAATATATGAAGTAAACAATTTTTTAGGGGGTCAAAAATTATATATTTAGAATATTCTTTTGACAAAATTGTAGGAACGTCAAAACCACTGAAATAAAATTTTCAGGATAAATTGTATTAACGAAATTTTCCAGGCAAAATTTTGCGAAGTAACATTTGTCTGACCAAAAGATGTAAAGTATACTTTTTCTGACCAAAATGTGAGAAAATAAAATGTTTTCTACTAGAACTTCATAAGGTAAATGAAACTTTTTTTTTGTTTTGACAAAACGTGTGTAGTAATAGTTTTTCTGTAAATGTATTGTATCATAAATTATTGAAACCGTTACAAAATAAAAGACTTTTCCATGTCTTTCGCTTTTTGAGGCCTTCTCGAGGATTTGACAAAGGCAGAAAGTTTTGAATTTTCAAAGTGCTGACTACTTACCCTGCAGAATTACCATCGACAGAGTAGAGACATAGCAGATATGACTGGTGATCCTATATTATTACAGACAGAAGCAGAGATGTCCTACAATTGTTGTAGAGGTGCGATGTCGGATACGACACCCAAAGTTTTGCCATAATTTTCAATTTTATTTTGTTACCATTAAAGTATAACGTTTACAGTCGTCCTTCTAAAATTATCAATGACATGATTAATGTCGATCCCACAAAGGTTATGAGTAAACGGCAGGGGCCAAATAACCTCAACTACAGGCGTGCGGGCTATCCTTGAACAAGACAGTTCAAACCCTAGTTCAACCTATTTCAAAAACAAAAAAAAAACAAAACAAAAATACTCCTTACAAAACCTAAATGGTTTCGGAAGAGTTTATTCAAAACCTGCAGTTGAAGTTCAATCCTCTCTGTTTCACTCTTTTAGCTCCGAAAGTCGATGGAATCACTTCGTAGTTTAGTAAACCAAAACCAAAATCAAAACCAAAACCAAGGTCAATGTCACCCAAAAGATAAGATAAGGGATATGAAATAGAAATCTCACCAAAACGTGTAAGATTCGAACTATTTCCAATGAAAAAACAGTTTACAAAACCTGCATTTGAATTGCAACCCTCTCTTTTACACTGTTATAGCTCCAAAGGTCGCTTGAATTACTTAGTAGTTTAGTAAACCAAAACCAACCCAAAAGATAAAATTAGGGTAATAAAGTGCTAGACGTCGACCCAAAATGAGTGGGAAGTAAAAATTTTCTCGCAAAATACAGGAAACAAAAGTGATCTGACAAAAATACCAAAATGGAAGTTTTCTAACCAATTACGTGTGAAGTAAAATTTTCGTGACAAGAAAATTTTAAAGTTAGAGTTTAAGTTTTCTGGCCAAAATTTATGAAATAAGACTGTTCTGTTCAAAATCTATGAAATTTAGTTTTATAATGAAAAAGAATTAATGAAATGAAGACTGTACACGCTAAAATGTATGAGAAAAAATATCCTGAACAAAATGTTTGAAATGAAAGTTTTCATGATAAATTTTATTGCGTAATATTTTATATCTGAATAATATATATGTACATAACGTTTATAGCTAAATTTTATGAACTAGCTTTTTGTTGTTGCTTTTTTTTTTATTCTAATGTGTGAAGTAAAAGTTTTGGGCCCCAAAAAAATATTGTAAAGTAAAAGCAAAAGTTTTTCTGGCCAAATTGTGTACAATATAAATTTCCTGGCCAAAATTGATGAAATGAAAATTTTCTGTCCATATAATGTATGAAACGTTATCTTTCTGGTCAAAATGTATGAAGTAACGGTTTTCCGGGTAAAACACATGAATTAAAAGTTTGCTTGCAAAAATGTGTACAATAAAAGTTTTCTGGCTAAAGTATATAAAGTAACATTTTTCTGGCTAAAATGTACGATGTAGCGGTTTTCAGGACAAAATGTGTGAAGTTAAAGTTTCATAGCCCGAAATGTGTTATATAAATTATCAGTCAAAAAACCAAAATGTGTATAGTAGAAATTTGTTGCTATGATAAAATCAATGTTTTGTGTGTGTCTCTCTGTGTGTGTGTGTGTGTGTGTGTGTGTGTGTGTTCCCCCAAAAAATTATGAAATGCACGTGTTCTCGTCCTCAACGCAAAACAATTTCTTGTCAAAATTATAAAATAACTGTTTTCAAGCCAAAATATATAAATTGAAAGTTTTCTGACCAATGTAGATAATTGAAGTAATATATTTTTGGTCAAAGTAATTGAAGTAAAAGTTTTCTGGCAAAATATATATGAAATGAAAGTTTTCCGGTCGATATATTTGAGATAAAAGTTTTCTTGTCAATATGTGTTTAGTAATATTTTGATGACAAGATTAATGGGGTTTGTTTTTTTTTAACCCAAATTTATGAAAAGAAAGTTTTCTAACCCCAAAAGGCGAAGAGAAATCTTTTTCTGGTCAAATCGTATAACATCAGTTTTCTGACCAAAATGTTTGATATGAAAGTTTTCTAGTCAAAATATTCCAAGTCAAAGTTTGTTGGGTTTTTTTTTATTTATTTCTTTTTTTTTTTTTAATTTGTTTATCTTTTTTTTTTTTGCTGTTTCTTTCGAAATATTTATCTATTTATATATTTATTTTTCATTTGTTTTTTTGTTTTGATTTGATTTTTCTTTTGTCCCAAAATACATAAAATAAAAGTTAGCTGGTCAAAATATATGAAATTTAAAAAAAATCTGATTGAAGTACGTGAAATAAACTTTTCTGGTCAAAATATAGGTTACTAGCGATTTTTGATGTTTCTTTAATAAAGCAGGTGGTCGGTTAACGAGGTCAAGAGATTTTCTTAAAGATCATTTGAAACCGCCAAAAAAAATCTGATTGAAGTACGTGAAATAAACTTTTCTGGTCAAAATGGCGGTTTCAAATGATCTTTAAGAAAATCTCTTGACCTCGTTAACCGACCACCTGCTTTATTAAAGAAACATCAAAAATCGCTAGTAACCTATATTTTGAGGTTATTTGGCCCCTGCCGGGGAGAAGAACAAAGGTTTACTCATAACCTTTGTGGGATCGACATTAATCATGTCATTGATAATTTTAGAAGGACGACTGTAAACGTTATACTTTAATGGTAACAAAATAAAATTGAAAATTATGGCAAAACTTTGGGTGTCGTATCCGACATCGCACCTCTACAACAATTGTAGGACATCTCTGCTTCTGTCTGTAATAATATAGGATCGCCAGTCATATCTGCTATGTCTCTACTCTGTCGATGGTAATTCTCTGCAGGTAAGTAGTCAGCACTTTGAAAATTCAAAACTTTCTGCCTTTGTCAAATCCTCGAGAAGGCCTCAAAAAGCGAAAGACATGGAAAAGTCTTTTATTTTGTAACGGTTTCAATAATTTATGATACAATACATTTACAGAAAAACTATTACTACACACGTTTTGTCAAAACAAAAAAAAAGTTTCATTTACCTTATGAAGTTCTAGTAGAAAACATTTTATTTTCTCACATTTTGGTCAGAAAAAGTATACTTTACATCTTTTGGTCAGACAAATGTTACTTCGCAAAATTTTGCCTGGAAAATTTCGTTAATACAATTTATCCTGAAAACTTTTATTTCAGTGGTTTTGACGTTCCTACAATTTTGTCAAAAGAATATTCTAAATATATAATTTTTGACCCCCTAAAAAATTGTTTACTTCATATATTTGGCCAGAAAACATTCATACATTTTTGCTGGCAAACGTTCATACAATTTTTAACCAGAAAACTTTTACTTCACACATTTTGATTAAAAACTTAAATTTCATACAATTTTTTGATAGAATGACAATTTGGAGAGAATATGTATTCTGATCTCATAACCGTTGGTCATAATATTATTATATTTTGGTCAGAAAACTTTTACTTTACACATTTCGACCAGAAAAATTTAATTTCATATAATTTTTGACAGAAAATTTTCATTTCATAATTGGGTCAGAACATTATTACTTTTCACATTTTGATTGGAAAACGTCCATTTCAGACAATTTGGTCGGAAAATTATTGCTTCACATATTTTTGTTAGAAATAATACTTTATTCATAAACTTTATCAAGATACTACTACTACAAACATTTTGGTCTAAAAACATTTCATTGCATAGATTTTGGATAGAAAGTATTCATTTCATACATTTTTACACGCATACTTTTATTTTATAAATTTTGGTCGAAAAATCTTTTACTTTACTCATTATGACCACAAAACTTTTAATTTTTATTTATTTATTTTTTTCACCAGACACTATTTCGATAAAAAAAAACTTTAGTTTCATACATTTTTGTCATACAGTTTGTATTTCATAAACTTTGACCTGAAAATGATTACTTCCCAAATGTTGGTAAGAAAACTTTAACTTCACATTTTTAGCCAACAATGTTTTACTTCAAATGTTTTGGTTAGATAAATTTTTGCTATCGAGTTTATATTTCATAAATTTTAGCTTAAAAAATCAATTACATCACACACATTTTGGCTTTGAAAAAAATTAATTTCTTAGGTTCAATTGATATATTCTGTCCTGAAAACTTTTATTTAATAAATTTTGACCGTCTTGTAAATCGCCATTAGGTATTACTACGCATTTGACAGATGTTTTTGTATGATATTACACTACCGACTAAAAGACTGCACGTCTACGTCTTACACATTGGGTGTTACTGATCATTTGGGTTATCATCTTAAAAAAATATAGCAGCTGTTAGGACAGCGTTTCACTGGGATAAAATATATTATCTGCTCAGATCGATAAAATTTGAGGAAAAAACACCAGCTGTTATCTAAAAGTGTTGTGGTATCAAATATCTAAAAACTTCGACAATGTTACTGGAGAAGTACAGTAAATATAGTGTCAAACCCTGAAAATGTGCGTTAAAAACATTCATGGTTTAATGTCATAATTAGAGATAATGTATACCTGGTTTATAAAATTTACTATTCCTACACAAAATTTTTGTTACATTTTCAATTAGGTTATGTCTTGGTATGATAACCATAATATAGGACATGAAGTGATGGAATTGTCTTTTCATTTTTTTTCATCAAAATCTATTTCACGAAGTGAGTAACTTGGCAAGGACATGTAATTGTATTAAGTAATTGATCAATCAATATTGTGTATTGTAATGATTGTTGTGTTTCATTTATTTATTTCTTGCTGCGAAAAAAAATTCAAGTCCATGATACAAAACACGAAACCCGCCGCATGTCGAAAATGACGGGTACAAGTATTATATCAGACAAGAATATTTTTTATTAAAAAGCAGCCAAGTTAAATAAGTCCGTGTGTTAAAAGTTGTTGGAGTTTTACAAAAGCTTTTGTCACAAATTCTTTTTAGTTTTGATTCAGATGTAAATTTTACATTAACCCAATCAAAATGTTTCCAAAAATGATATTGGGTAAAGAGAATATGACTGTAAAACATGATATTGGGTTTAACTCGTGTGGACACATGGACATTGCTTATCGGTCGTATTTCTATTTAATTGATCCTACGTGAAATTTCAATGAAAACATTCACCTCCTATTGCACCCATCTACAAGTCGTATTCACATAGTGAAGAGGCTTTAATTGGTCGATGGATAGATTGTTTAACTACCATACCAAAACGTCTTGATTTCGAATTCATGTTCTAATCTCTATACCGGAGGTTTCTACAATATCAACATTGTCTACGGGGATTGTATTAAGTGTATGACGTCATCTCATTTATTTTACCAGACCTAGACAAGAACGAGACCTACTTTAATTGCATTAAATAAAATTCTCCGTCGTCTTATTTTAAAAAATAAAGCAAATGGCATTTAAGACTGAAATTACAAACTACAAGACCCGCTTTAGAAAAATGACCCAAGAAAAAAAAAACAACACAACCATACATGATAATTCTTCCATCCCAGTACAGTAAATCACTGTAAAAACTACATAATTCTTTAAAATTGATTGTTTGAGACGACAAGGGTGACAGCAAACAGACACTTTGTTTCTAAATTCACCAATTAACCATGTGTCGATTTCATATGGTGATCCCTTTCGTTGATAAGTGGTAAGGCGTTTAACTATTAAACAAAACTTCTCATGATTAAATCTGTATAGAGATATTACACCTATTTTAAGTCAGTTTGAACCTATGATTATTAAAAAAATATATCAACATTGATTACCGCGAGTAAAATTGTGCGTGACATCGTGTTATTTCGGACATTTTCGTATTTAAGATTCACAGACATCACCAAATCAGGACAATGCAACTACTAACGTGTCTGTGATTACGGTTTATTAAGTCCAGATCATAATTTGTTAATTCGAAAAATAGTCGTTTGGTATCATCGATTCTAAAATCCGTTTTCAAAGAGAGGAGGGGAATACGAAGAAAGGGGATTTGACTGACATGGTATCTACTTTAATCTGTTTTTCTATTAACAATAATCTGAATCGAATAAAAGTGTTCATCATAATTTCAGTGTTGAGTTCACTTCTTGAAACGAAACGAATGTACTCGTATTTGTTACAGCCTGCACTATCTTTGATTTATCTCTTCTTCGTTTGGTGGGTAAATTATCTTTACGGTCGCATCATTGGACACGCGTGATAATTATTTTTTAATGAAGATGTGTATATATCAAGATCTTTTTTAGTTAAATAATGGAATTTTTTTTTTTTTTTTTGATGCTAGAAATTTTAAATTCATGATGCGATGGTAATGGCGAGGTGACACAAAATAAAATGAGATATTTAGAATGTAGTGTCCAATGAGGCGAGATAATCAAAATTACAGTCACAGTTACTTAAGTTGATAGTATAGTATTTTTTTTTTCTATAACGTTTTCGCGAAGTCTTGTGATGAATGACTAAATAACGCGAACTAATTATTTAGAGCAGCTGTATTCCATTTATTGAATTAGACTGTAAAATATGAAGAAGGAGGGGGGTTACACTTGGAGATGATCGCTGTTAACTAATCATCGTTGTCAATTGGGTGATAACACGAACGGAATAAAGATGTACTATCGAAAAGTACTTTCAGCTTGATCCAACAGACCTAGCTACCTTATCATTGTGTTGTATGGATAGGGGAATAAAAACAACAAAACAAAACAAACAAACTCGAACCCACTCCTTTTGTGTGTAAAGCGAGAGCTCTACCAATTGATGTTCCCTTCTAGAGGTTAGGTAGCGCACTTTTATCCTATCGATCAGAAGACTGGTGATAATAATGTAACTGTATTACAAACCAGTATTTAAACGAGAGAACATCTAAAAAAAAAAAAAAAATAACAATAATAATTTTAAAAAGCAGTCAGAACGTAGGGTTTTGACTTTTAACGTAAAATAAACCACCAGGTGCAGTTGTAAGAAAGAAAACGAATACCAAGACTGTTTCTCACGATATTTAATCTTCGAGGTTGTTTGAAAACGGGTTTATCTAAATATAAACACGAGAGGGCGATAAAGCCTGTGAACTCTCAAGCAGGGAGGGTAAATGTGTTCCAGATGTGGGTGTGGAAACACGCTCAAAAGCTAATGAGATTTGTAGATATTTGTCATGGGAAAGTTTATAATAATTCTCTTTAAAAAAAAAAAAAGTTCTAAGTCCAGGAGTCAGACCTGGGAATTGAATAAACACTCCTTATACGATAGCGTGGTCCAGCGGCGTGGTCTTTGCTTCGTATCTTAAAGGTTTCAAGTTCGATTACCCGTTACGCTGCGTGGTATTTAACAAGTTACCTTGTTTTACCTCATTTTTACGGCGCTGAGCTGCGGCTGATGCCTTTGTTATGTCAGTCTTCATTTGGACTAGACACTAAAGACACATTTCCCATTGGGAATTAAGAAAGGGATATTCTATATCTAATCAATAACTATAAGTCATTAGACTCAGCTGCTCTGAATGACCTTGACCTATTTTTTTTTTGCCGCGCTGCTGTGCGGCTGACGCCTGAGCTATTTGCCCTTTGACCTTTGAGGGAATCAATGGACTTTTAATTGATTAAATTAATAAGTCATTAGACTCAGGAGCAAGAAACCAATTTAAAAGAACAACGCGGCTCAGCGTTATAGTCCTTGGACTGTACTGTGTGACCTCAATTTGCGCTGCGGCGCTGCGGCGCGGGTGAATCAGTCGGAACCTAATAACACCGGGATAGGATCCTTTTAGCCGTTCAATCAGCTGTATAGCCCTATTATTACGCAATTAACGATTCGATAGCCTACATAATCGATGACAAATCGAACACTCAATAAACACACGCGCTCATCTTACTGATCAAAACAAACAATGCGTATTAACAGTTAACAAATAAGAAGAAGAAAAAAAAAAACGTCCAAAGTATCAATCAAACGGAATGAGAACTAAACATTGGTATAAGAGATGATGACAACCAATCGGATACTAGATATTTGAACTTGTAGGTTTGAAAGAACCAATCAAATGATTTCAATAAGCATTAGTATCAGAAAACTAGGTCAAATACAATCTAATAGCCAATAAGATAATTGTATATTTAATCAATAACTATGAGTCATTAGACTCAGGTGTACGAAACGGACTTATTATAAAGCATTTGACCATTCGATATATAATCGAACTCAAAATGGGAATTGAATAAACATTCAATAACAAATAATAACAATGAGTCCTTATAAATACATAATCAAACTAAAATCAATACATAATAGATCTAAAAATATCGATTAGCAGGTAAAAAAACGATCACACCAATCATCCACATCCATCTTTTTAATCTGGTTCTAGTCATTCAGCTCTCAATATACTACTATTGTGTTGTAGATGGAATATTTCTAAGTCCTTTAAATTAAGGTTCTTAGTAGGAAGTTAGAATTTGCAACATAATGCAGAAAGACTTAGGGAAGTGCAGCCTAAAGAGTCAAAAAGTAGAATGTCGAATCCCGGTTCGATGAGAAAGACTATTTTATAGCCTATTGTAAACTGTCCCCACAATTCCTTCAAACCGCTCCTCCTACTTATTTTGACCACCCCATGTCAGTCTAAAACCGGCCCACTAAGAGTAAAAGCTAATCATACTCAACCTGAAACGTGTTAAATCCTAAATATTAATGCTAAACCCCGGCCTTTATGATATAATAATATTTTCATAAATGTCAGTTTTTCATGCCCAAACTGGGACTCACACGATAGCCAGTCCACCAACGGTCCCACACGTATCATTCACTGACCAAATGCTACTGAATTACCTGCATCGTCAACTCACTAAACCCATTTGCTGGAATAATTGACCATTTTGCAATAGAATTCTTGTGCACCCTTTTTGCATAAGCTTTCTCTCTTACAGTGTACTGTCTTTTTTGTGGGTTTCTATTTGTCCAAATCCAATTCAAATAAAACAAGATTGATGGTCTGATATGTGGTTACTTTGTACGTTGGTGTTATGTTTGTTTGTTTGTTCTTAAGGGTTTTACGGCGCTTGCAACACATTTAGGTTATATCACCGCCAGTAAAAAGGAAGAAAATGGGATAGTAAAAAGTTCTAGAATTATAATTAAAGCACCCAAGAGAAAATAAGACAAAGGGGAACTGGGAACAAAAAGGGATCAGATGTAGATTCCAAGAGCACACCACCAATGAACTTAGTTTGAGATCACCTATAAGTCTCATCCGGACACAAGCACAAAATCCAACAAAGAGGAATACACTCAAATGCTTACATTATAAATTCAAAATAACAAATATAATAATACATAACAGAGAGATGATTTACAATGAAAAAAATATCATCTCCCAAAACAATAACTATGCATTTGACTGTTTCCCTCCCAGCTAGGACTCCGGCCAGGGCCAGGACAAAACCAAGTAATCTCATTCCAAGACAAAGACAGAAAGCATGTTGGAAAACAGATATAAGGGGATAGAAGACACAGTATGTACCCCCCCCCCCCCCCTGTCATGGTCTCGAGTGAGTAAAGAGCTACTCGACTATGCATAAAGATATATGTAGAATGAGTCCCCAGGATTTACTAGTTACTATAAATGAAAAACAATTAACGATTTGTTTACAATGAAATAAAAAATAATGATGAAATTTAATTAAAAGAGATAAATAGTGATCGTGGCAGTTACAAATAGAGATGTGAATATATTACGTAACTTATGATAATATGTCAGGTTCGTAAGTTTACGTTTCCAGGCTGTTGACGGGCTTGGATGATATATTCCTCTGATAACAGGCTCGGGCTCGTAAAATTCCACTTCCAGGCAGTTGGTAAGGGGTTATTGTATAGTTCTTTGACAGCGGGCTCAGGTTTGATCCTTGAAGATTATACAATCAAAGTTAAAAGCTCCGGCGTCTTAATGGTGGAGATATAATATCCACAAAGTCCCAAAAGATAAAAATCTTCCAGTATATATAAGGAATAGAGCGACTGGCCGTCTGGCATAGATTGTGGAGAGAAGTGAGTGTCGAATGTTAGACCTATCAGCTTTTATAATAAGTGGCTACGTGACAGAATGTAGAACGAAAAGTATTCACTAATTAGAAATTAATTCGAGGGAAGGCTATAAAAGGAAAGACGATCTCATATTACAAGGTAAAGTTTATCTAAGCCTACCGAAATATAACTGGAGTGAGATGAATTCAGTTCTTAATAAAATAAAATTTAATAAGATAATTGTGAACAATCTTTACTGTGACACACACCCCCCCCCCCCTGCTCACTATGGGAGGTCAGGAACCCCACCCAATATGTTGGTGTTAGTGTTATTCAACAAAGTGTCATCACGGTGTTTAATTATGAGGTCTATCGCGTGTTGGTTCTGTGATGAGTTGGACATAGTTCGGTGCCTCAATTATATTGAGACAATTCGATGCATTGTTATCTGACTCGTCATTCACATGGATGTTGAAATCCCATAAGATGTAAAGATTGTCTTTTGTCGACAGATCGATGAAATACTGTTCAAATTCTGTCAAAAACTGTCTTCTCGTTATTTGTTTTTGGTAAATGCTGTTGGGCGATAAATAAGAGCAACGTTAAGTGCATGTTTTGTCTTTTAGTTGACATCCGATGGTTTCGAAGGTAGTTGGCTTAGTTGTTATTGTTATTTTCTGTAAGGCAATATTTATGTTGTCAACTATCATTACCCCCCCCCCCCCCCCCCTGTAGACCTTTCCGGCTTTTCTTGATCACATTGTACCAAGCAGGTTTTATTTTACTAATGATGAAATCACAATTTTCCTTTTTTAACCACGTCTTTGTTATGACTATAATGTCATTGTCGTTGTCCAAAATGTGTCCATAAACCAGAGTTGTCCTTTTATATTACATACTGATCTTGTGTTAAACAAGCCACGTTTCATAAGGGTTTACCCTGTAAAAGGTTCTCACAGAAGGTTGGTGGGGCCAATGAATCCAAAACAATTTAGGTTTTTGACCTGCAATTAAGAATACGTCACTCCCTGATAGTAAACAAATACATCAAAAGTGGGGAACCCGCAGGGAAACACACACACACACACACACACACACACACACACACACACACACACACATATATATATATATATATATATATATATATATATATATATTACGCACAGTCACTTATTTAAACAAATACTTATCTCCCTTGTACATTAAAATAGTTTGAGACGAGTCTTTAGAGATTCCAACTATTGAAAATCAGGTCTAAAATTTAAGTCTGTAGATACCCATAAATGGACTGGCAACCCATGTAAAACTGAAAACTTAATAATAATAATAATAATAATAATCCACTGACCAGTTCTCTTATCCACGTGTATTCATTATCACTCTTGTATAATCCATTTATCCACAGAAATTTGGTCGATCACCACAGGTTAATTTCGACATTCCCTTCAATGAACAATACCCTCAAGAGATTGTCTACTTTCGTACCAATCATCTCTTCTTACGCCAACTCATGCGTCATCGATTTTATGGCCCACGTCTAAGGAAAAGCTTAGGAGGAAGATACCCCAGTATGGGCTTATTGTTGAAAAAGCTGATGAAACCAACTGATTCTCTCAGGAAACATGTCAACGAAATGCTAGTCAGAATTTTCCAAGACCAACAACTCGACAAAAGCATAATTCAGGCTTTAGGAAACTCTGACATTTGTCGTAAAGCTTGTGAATACATAAGACATTTTGACGCCAAACTTAATCAAACTCATCTGCAAAGTGTAGATGGTGAAATGCTTGAAGGTCAATATGATACGTGGATGAGTGAAAATGAAACCATTCTGGATTGTATTTCAGACATGAGAAAAAAACGATTTCCAATGCCTTCTGGTGCGCACCGCAATTCAAGTCAGGAGACCCAAGATGATTTGGTTACGTTGAGGAATATGAACATGTTCTGCAAAAGTGAACTTTCTAATAGAAAAGTGAACAAAACTAAAGATAAACTTGTAAATGTCGAGACAATTCGGTTGGCCAAAGGCTATGACGTGGTGGATCTAAACCTTGTCTGTATTCATGCCAGAATTGGGAGAAGTCCGGGTATGCCTTTTGATCCTTCCCGGAATTCAATGGAAAGTGTGAAAGCTTTGTGGGACTTTGCACGTCCTTATATGGATCGAGGGCTTCATCTTTTTATAGCTACAGATTATGCAAAGGTACGTAAACTCATAGCTCTTGTATACACCGGCGGTCGGTCAATAGAGCGAAGTTGTTTTGTGCCGCCCTATATTTTCCGAAGATTAGCATGTAGCATGTCAACCAAACAAAAAACTTCAATTTTAAAATTTTGATAAAATTAAAAATTTAGCACATACTGCTTTTTGTTTTGAATTTAATATTTGATGACTCGTGCTTCGCGCCGCGAAGGTGGCGTCAAATCGGCACGTTTCATCTTTCCCCCGTTGCCTGCGCGGGGTGACAATGAGCGGAGGGTGTGGTGTGGTGGGGAAGTTTTTGTTTGTTTATATGAGCCAGTATTCGTTTGGCCGTCCTGTCCTTATCCTATACTCTGTTGTACCTTGAAGAAAGTTAGTTACCACTCCCCATCTCCCTCCACCCTCCCTCCCCAACTAACTATTGTCTTTCACTGCTAAAATAATTAGGCCAAGACGCCAAACTAGCGATGCACGCCCTGAGGTCCTACTTGGGATAAATTAAAACCATATCAGTTTTATCACTGAAAGAAGAGGCTTTGCTTCACTTAGATATACGGATGAAGAGAATGGCAATAAATATATATTTTGTCATTGTTGGTTTTGCTTAAATATATATTAAATATCAAAAAGAACAGTAAACAAAGTATGCACCGAGAAGAGCCCCATGGTACTATAAATAAAAATCCCTGACCCCACGGAGTCCTTCATCCCCGCACACTCCCAACGATCCCTACTCAACTTGTATTGGGTGCATTGTCTAATAATAGTATAATTATAAATATGTCGCTGATTGTGTGTGAAGTTAACAAGTGCTTTGCGTTTGGAATTAAATGTGGATTTTTAAATTCAATTATTCTAAAGTTGTGTGTCATACCGTTAGTATTCAGAGAAAATGTATTATCGCTGTTGTCATTGTTTATGAAACCTACCTGTTTTTATCTTGAATCATTTTATTTTAAAAAGTTATTTCTGTAATTTGTAACCAATCATGAATCATGTTGATTTTTTAATTGAAAATCGATTCCGACACTTATCCCCTCAAGAGAAAATCGTGGTGAAAGATTTAGGTCCACACAAACCAGTGAATTTTAACTTAGTTTCTAACACACCGAGGAGACAGCGCCGATTTAATAATGATTATTTTTAAAATGTTGAATGGCTTACTGCCAGTGAAAGCCGTAAAACGCTTCATTGTTTTTATTGCTTGATTTTTGGTGATGTATGCTAAAACGGACAACAGGAGGATTCAGTGATATTGCGCACATCTCTCAGGCACTGGAGAAACATTCTGAATCAAATAGCCATGTCACAGATGCTGTTAAATATAAACTTTTCAACGTTGTAGATATAAGAAATCAGTTGGAAACAGGACATGCTGCGTCTGTGAGTCGTTATAATGAACAGGTGAAAGTTAACAGACAAGTTTTGTCCAAGATAATTGATGTTCTTTTGTGAGTACGTCTCTTAATATTCTAACACACACACATACACGCACACACAAATACACGCACATATTCAAACAATTGCAATACCCCCCTCCACACACACACACACACACATACACACCCACACACACACACACATACAAAGTAGGTCAAATTAAGTTAAATTAACTAGACCAATAAAATTTGATTCTGTATTTCGGATTTGTGCCGCCTTAAATACAATGTGACCAACCGCCCCTGCTTGTATATTATATCGTGTTATAAAAATATTGTGCCTGAGGTGAACCTCATGTCGAATAGTTTATCCCAATAATATATATTCGTTGAGCTTAAGGGTGATGATTTCAATTTTAAAAAACATTTTCTCACGGATCTTGATAATAATTTAGGGATTAATCAATATAGATGAACTCATTAAATTCTATTTATCCTAGCCCTCACATTGGAAAACCCTATCATTTCTTAGTAAATGCGTAATCGTTGAATAATGCTCTGCACGCGTTGAATAAAAAAAATATTTGCAGAATATATTTTCGCACAGTTTATTGGCGTGAAATAGTCTTCAAAAGTCGTGACGTCATCCCGCGCAGCAACGCATGGTAACGAACCGGCTGGCTCTAAACAATCGAGAAAAATGGCGACACTAACTTTATTTCCATCTCCGCCTTTATGAAATACTTCTCCAATGAGCATAAAAGTGTCTCGCGAGGTGAAAATCATCATCAGTCAGGTCATGTTTTGACTTTCATTTACTCAGATGGCATGATGTTCGGCAAAGTTCAAGCCAGCACGAAGAATAAAGAGTATTCTATGAAGGTAAGTCATTTCGTCTTCTCATTCTCACTCTCAAAATCTCACATCCCCGTAAAACTACTGTTGGACAATAATCAGTTTACTTTGAGTCTAAGTTGATTTATTATATCCAATGGAAAGATTTTACTGTTTACGTTCTATTTTAGTTAGAGAGAGAGAGAGAGTCATTGAATCATTGTGTTTTTAATGGACCACGGACTTTGAGTCTTTGACTTTGAGGTCTTGCTTCGCTAATTTTCGTTGCTATTGACTATAGTCTACTACATACTATTTAGTATCGTATTGTAACCTTTATTATAATACTCATAAGTGACCCTCCACCTCGAAGCGGTATTAAGTCGGGATTTGGAAAACGAAGAAAACCGGTTTTAAAGTGGAAATGGTCAAAACTATCAAATTTCAGTTTTTGGTTGTTTCAGAAACTACAATCATTTTTCTACATGAAAACATAATAATTCAACATAAATATTGACGATAAGTTATATAAATTTCAAGTTTAAAAATGCAACTATCAGTGACACATTCAAAATGAGAGTTGACTTTCTCTCAGAGAGCCACCATTTCCAAAGCTTAGTAATACCGAGTTTTTTTCTCCACCAATAAGATGTAAGATATCACAGCAAAGGGCGTGTCTTTATCTATCTCAGAGAAAGCATGACTGTTTCCACAATGTCATGGTTCAACCAATAATGAACTTTAAAAACTGTAAACAAGTCTAGGTTTTTCCCTGACAACCTTACAAATGAATGATTCTGATTGGTCAACTCTCATCACATGCGCTGTGGCTGTAGGCCATAATACTCGGGCGATGCTTCATGACGTCAGCATGCGTGTGTTACATACGTGTGTGTTTGTGCATTTTGATACACACCACGTGCTTTTACTTCTTTGTCTAGCTGCATTGGTGATCGAGGTGAGGGTCCTCTTTTGTCCCTCTTTTTTTTTATTCATGAAATTATAGGACATTCTAAGACTTAATAGGACAACAGTACACTTACACTTACACTTACAGAGATTGTTGTAGTATAAACATTTAATTTTAAGTACAAAAGCAGAATAATAAATAGAGCCTTCAACAATTAATGAACTCCCGGTGGATATACGTGTAACTAAAAAATGAAATGGATAGATAAACAAACAGAAAGACAAACCTATTTATGGATAAATAGATAGATAAATAGATAGATAGATAGATAGATAGATAGATAGATAGACGAAGAGGGGAGAGAGACAAACAGAGAGAGAGAAAAAAAAAAAAAAAAGAGAGAGAGAGAGAGAGAGAGAGAGAGAGAGAGAGAGGGGGATGTTCGTTTTGTCGTGCTCTCTCTGTATACTGAAAGAAAGGGGGGGGTCTTTTTAGACAATGAACAATGTGGTGGAACGCTAAGGAAAACTTGAGAGATTCAATAACATGTTTTCATGTAAGTCACTACACAATAAGCCCCACCCCTCCTCCTCAAGCTGTCATCTGACTCAAAATGGAAACATGCAATGATTGATTTGACCAGCCCATTTCTTTAATTGCAATCTCATTGGTCAATATGTTTCCAGTTGATTGACTATGACTTACTTTGTAACAAAATGCTTTCTTTAAACTATCCCTACAATTCTTTGCTCCGCCTCCATCCCTTTCTTCATGTCTACCCCACTCTCTCCGTCTCCCTTTTGTTTCTTTCACACATACAAACACACACACACACACACACACACACACAAATACACATACACTTATACAGGTTTCAATCTTTATTCTATTTCCCTCGCGTCCTCTTAATGCACAAGCAGTCTCTCTCCCCTCCCCCTCTCGCTCCTCTTTTTCTCTTTCTATCTCTCTCTCTCTCTCTCTCTCTCTCTCTCTCTCTCTTTCTTTCTCTCTCTCTCTCTTTTTCTCTCTCTCTCTCTCTCTCTCTCTCTTTCTCTCACATGTGTGTGTTTGTGTGTGTGTGCGTGCGTGCGTGCGTGTGTGTGTGTATTTTACTCTCTCATTCTATCTCTTCCTCTCTAATCCTCTTCTTGATAATTCTTTCCATGCCCACCCGGCTTCACGTAGTTTCAAAGCTGTACTTTCAAATTATAAGCCCGTCTTTAACTTTGGGTATTTGAAATCTTATTTTCTCTATTGAATAAGACAAAAATTTCACATTAATAATTCTTATTTCATTGATTCTTTATTTAAATATAAAAAATTCTTGAAAAAGTGAACAATTGTCGGCATTTTTTTTTTCAGTGTTTTATTTGTTTTAAGAACATCTTGCATAATAATGAATAACTACAAAAGTGATAATTGGATTGTTTCAAAAATTTGTATGTACATTATTAAGTGTATAATCTAAGCTCATGCCAAATTTCACTATTCTCGTCAAATTTTCGATGCCCGTATCTAAGGAGTTATCTTTGCCCATTGATTTGACTGTGCATGAAAACGGTGCCTCACTTCAAAGTCGATTTTCTCAAAACTTGGTTTTCACACTCTCCCTACTTCAAACGGTCATATCTCGGCAATGAATAATCAGAATTGTATAAATTTGGTATCAAATTTTAAAGCATAAAATAAGCTATGATTGGGTACCAAAAACCCAAAATTGAAAAATCCGACTTAATACCGTTTCGAGGCGGAGGGTCACATATGAGCATCACAATCACCAATCACGCTAGACATTTTATTACACTTCATGTGGTAGGCATAGGGGCAGCGTGGATCAGCGATACGGTCTTTGCTTCGTACCCGAAAGGTACCGAGTTCGTTCACCCGCCGCTGCGCTGTGTGGCCTTGAGCAAGTCACCTCGCCCTAGCTCAATTTGCGGCGCTGCACCGCGATTATTCCAGTCTTCCCTGGGAATAGACCCTAGAGACAAATTTCCTCTATGGGATGAATAAAGGGAATTTTATTTAGGAAGTGGTTATTCAGTATCAGATACTGAATAGTGCTTTGCCACTATTCAGTATCCATAAGGAACTCTTTTTTATAGAGAGAGTGAAAAGTGCGACAATCTCGGTTGAACTGCTGACCTACTTCCAGATTGAACACGTGCAGTAACTGACAGCCCGATTCAAAGTTGTAAAAATATTTTGATCGAAATTTTTAAATTTCTGCTATCGTGCAATTAACATAGTTCAAAATATCAAAATAAGAGAGGCAGTCAAATACATTTTTTAATGTCTGAATAGACATGATTAAATGTCTCTAAAAGTTCAGTGACACCATGGCATGGTGGATATAAGCTGTTTGACTCTGAGCTTAAGGTTTGAGAGTTCAAATCCCGGTAAGGTTAACTTTTTTATTTTTTTTCCCCAATATTTTTTAAAAATACCTTCTGTCTATTTATATTTTTTAAACTTTTGTTTTAATAATTTTATTTGCTTGAAATATACTTTAATGTTGATAATATATTATTGTTCTTTTATTATTATTATTATTATTATTATTATTATTATTATTATTATTATTATTATTATTATTATTATTATTATTATTATTATTATTATTATTATTATTTTTATTATTACTTACTTACTCACTTACTATTATTATTATAGTTGTTGTTGTAATCGTCATCACCGTCATTATTATAATTATGGTTATGATTTTTTTTTTTTAATCAAGTAGTTGGAGTAATTTAATCAGTTATCGATTTATTACGAATATCTTTTATGTGTTATCATCGCGTTGTTGTTTTTCATTATTGTGCTCTTCTATTGTTTATTACTTTTTAAAATCTTGCTTTTTTCTGTTGTTGTTGTCCTCCTTGTTGTTGTTGTTTGTTTGTTTGTTTTGTCATCTAAGACAAACCCGATTCATTATAAATTCATTTTTAATTGAGCGATGTACTTCCGAGAATTACTTGCCGTATTATATTGAAATTTACATGACAATAATAATAATAATAATAATAATAATAATAATAATAATAATAATAAATAATAATAATAATAATAATAATAATAATAATAATAAATAATAATAATAATAATAATAATAATAATATAATAATAATAATAATAATAATAATAATAATAATAATAATAATAATAATAATAATATAATAATAATAATAATAATAATAATAATAATAATAATAATATAATATAATAAAAATAATAATAATATAATAATAATAATAATATATAATAATAATAATAATAATAATAATAATAATAATAATAATAATAATAATAATAAATAATAAAATAATATAATATAAATAATAATAATAAAAATATAATAATAATAATAATTTAAATAATACTGAATATTAGACTACAATTGACATCTATTTACTGAATACACGTGGTATTTTTATGGATGTTTTTTTTTTTTACGAAACCTGCCAAAACACGCCGAAACCCGACAAAGTTATGGGAAGTAGGCAGCAGTGGGGAGTGAACCTGGGACTCAGGGAAGTGTACACCATTGGGGAGTGAACCTGGGACTGGGTTTCGTTTTTAAAAAAGCAATTACTTTTTTACGAAACCCGCCAATATCCGACAAAGTTATGGAAAGAAAGTAACAGTGGGGGAGTGAACCCGAGACTATGGTTTTTCGGCGGGTTTTGGCGGGTTTCGTAAAAAAGTAATTGCTTCATTCTCGTCTGGTACCCAACTCCCATAGTTCGGCTTCATTTCCCACTGGTATCCATCTTCCATAGTCCCAGGTTCATTTCCACTGATTTCCTCTTTTCACAGTCCCAGGTTCACTCCCAACCGGTGTGCACTTCCCTGAGTCCCGGTTCATTGCCCAATGGTGCCCACTTCCCATAACTTTTGACAATTTCGGTAGGTTTCGAAATAAAAGTACATTCTGAGCTCACGGTCCACTGATATCAGCCTCTCGCAGTCCCGGGTTCAATCCTCATCGGTGTCCAAATCCTAGATTCACTCCCCACTGCTGCCTGCTTCCCATAACTTTGTCGGCTTTTGGCGGGTTTCGTAAAAAAGTAATTCCCCTCCCCCTTGGTATTGCTTTTTTACAAAATCCAGAGTCCCAGATTCAATTCCCACAAGTGTACACTTCCCTGATTCTCAGGATCACTCCCACTGTTGCCTACTTCAATAACTTTGTCGGATATTGCCAGGTTTAGTCGGGTTTTGTAAAAAAGTAATTGCTTTTATGTGAAACTCGCTGAAACCCGCCGAAAACCAGAGTCTCAGGTTCACTCCCCACTGGTGTACACTTCCCTGAGTCTCAGGTTCACTCCCCACTGTTGCCTACTTCCCATAACTTTCTCGGATATTGCCAGGTTTTCGTCGGGTTTCGTAAAAAAGTAATTGCTTTTATGTGAAACTCGCTGAAATCCACCGAAAACCAGAGTCTCAGGTTCACTCCCCACTGGTGTACACTTCCATGAATCTCAGGTTCACTCCCCACTGTTGTCTACTTCCAACAACTTTGTCGGATATTGCCGGGTTTCGTAAAATAGCAATTGCTTTTATATGAAACTCGCTGCATCCCGACGAAAACCAGAGTCTCAGGTTCACTCCGCACTGGTGTATATTATTTCCATGAATCTCAGGTTCACCCCCCACTGTTGCCTACTTCAATAACTTTGTCGGATATTGCCAGGTTTCGTCAGGTTTCGTAAAAAAGTAATTGCTTTTATGTGAAACTCGCTGAAATCCGCAGAAAACAAGAGTCTCAGGTTCACTGCCCAGTGGTGTATACTTCCATGAATCTCAGGTTCACTCCCCATTGTTGCCTACTTTCAAAATCTGTAGGATATTGCCGGGTTTCGTAAAAAAATAATTGCTTTTATGTGAAACTCGCTGAAATCCGTCGAAAACCATAGTCTCAGGTTCACTCCCCACTGGTGTACACTTCCCTTAGTCTCAGGTTCACTCCCCATTATCTGCCTACTTTCCATAACTTTGCCCGATTTTGTTGGGATATGGCGCATTTCGTAAACAAAAAGTAATTGCTTGTTTTTTTTCAAAACCCGCCGAAACCCAGTCACAGGTTCACTCCCCACTGGTGTACACTTCCCCGAATCTCAGGTTCACTCCCCACTGTTGCCTACTACCATAACTTTCTCGGATATTGCCAGGTTTTGTCGGGTTTCGTAAAAAAGTAATTGCTTCTTTATGAAACTAGCTGAATCCCGCCGAAAACCATAGTCTCAGGTTCACTCCCCACTGGTGTACACTTCACTGAGTCTCAGGTTCACTCCCCACGCTTTGCCTACTTTCCACAATTTTGCCGCATATTGTCGGGTTTCGTAAAAAAGTAACCCCCCCCCCTATTTTGTTATTGCTTTTTTACAAAACCCAGAGTCCCAGGTTCACTCCCCACTGGTGTACACTTCCCCTGAATCTCAGGTTCATCCCCTCCTCCCCCCCCCCCTACACACACACGCACACACACACACACACGCTGCTGCCTACCTCCCATAACTTTGTCGGATATTGCCAGGTGTCGTCGGGTTTCGTAAAAAAGTAATTGCTTTTTATTACGAAACCCAGTCCCAGGTTCACTCCCCACTGGTGTACACTTCTCTGAGTCCCATATTCACTCCCACAGCTGCATTCTTCCCATAACTTTGTCAGGTTACGGAAAAAAAAAACACCGTATTATAGTGCAAAACCACTATTCAGTGTCAGATACTGAATAGTGCAAAACCGCTATTCAGTATCTGATACTGAATAGTGCAAAACCACTATTCAGTATCAGATACTGAATAGTGCAAAACCACTATTCAGTATCAGATACTGAATAGTGCTAGCCTTTTATTTATTTATTTAGACCAGTGTTAGTCACGGTAAACTAAACTTCCTATTGGGTTAAGGTGTAATGTAAATGTTGCTGCTTGAAACTTGAAGAGATCAATAACATTGTGAAATTGAATGTGAACTTCAATTTAATATACGAAAACAGATAAAATGGACGTTTCGGATTTCCCCTTTATCAACAAAGCAAGATGAATGAAAGAACCACTTAATTTTTTTTAAATTGAGCTTTTATATAGCGTAATATCCACTAAATGTGCTCAAAGTGCTTTACAAGGGGTCCCTGGCCAACAGCAACATTTAACATGTAAGACGGGACATGATGCCTGTTAGGCGATATTACAATTTTTTCGGACAGAGACAACGCTGTTAATGGCCAGGTACTCATTTGACACCTGAGTACGGTGAGAGATTGTGAGTAAAGAGCCTTCTCCAAGGACTCAACTATGCGCCGAGCGAGGCCCAAACCCAGGACCTTCTGATCTAAAAGCGAGTGTCATACCACAAGACCACAACAGACGTTTTATTTGTTTGTTTGTTTTTTGCCTATTGAGCATGGTCGCAGCTCTAAATTTGAATCTTTTATTCTTTTACTTCCACAGATCTATCTTGATGATGCCTTGGGTTGATTCAGTCCAAAACTAATTTGTCATATTTTATTTAACAATGTTAATGACATTGAACATACATTGATACAACAATGCCATGATTTGTCATGTTTATCATGTAAAATCATGTATGGGTGACCTACAAAACCATTATTTTGATGATGATGAACAAAATATGTGTGTTGTACAAAATAAATGGCAAAGCTAACAAAATGCAGTCTCCTTAATAAGAGGAGACTGGAGATTGACAAGTGCTGCAACTAATTGAAAAATAATATCAGATGTTTCTTTTAACATGGTTGGAATATATGAGAGGGTGTTAACATTTTTCAGTCTTCCATTAGCCCTCTCAACATGAATTCTACATGATGCAATTTCTTTTGTTAATAAAATCTCATTTTCAGTAAATTTATTATGTTAAAAGGGAGGGATATTTACAGTTACTCCTTGAGGTAAAATATCTTGAATCAGGAAACCTTTATCTGCTAAAATTAAATCTCCAGGGCTTAAAATTAAAAGTTTTAGTAATCCACAATTTTGTACAATGACCTTATCCGAGACAGACCCTGGATAAAGTTTAGAAACAAAATTTATCACACCATTTGGACTCACACCAACAAGAGCTTTAACGGAATTCATGGACCTATAAGAAGAATAAGTTAACCGTTGTTTATCCATTTCTTTAGGAATAGCAATTTGGTCATCTGTACAATCAATGATCATTCTGCAATTTTGAAATCTTAAAAATGATGATGGAGCTGATAGTTTATTTTTATGTCTAGAAGGGCATGTAACCTTCATAACATTTTCAAAGAGAAGCTTATGCCTTATGTAAAACATGAATAAAAGTTTGTATAATATTTGTTATAGTACTTTCACTAACGCTAAACAATTGTGAAATATGAAGGTTAGTGTAGTTCTGTCTAAGTTTCATAAGTGTAATGAAAATTTTGTCTTTTAATGCAACTGTCTCTTCCTGAACTTCCCATCCACTATAATAAATAATGTTACCTCTAAAACACTCAACTTATTGAACAATAATATTAAATATTTTAAAAGAATGTACATCTGTCTCCATTCGAATAACTTTTTCTGTAAGGCTTGAAACAGTGTAAGTGCATTGAATCTAACTAAGTTGTTTTTTTAAGCTAGCTATTCCCTTATGTTTGTCTGTAATTTCTTGTTCTTGAATTAAATTTATTGTTCTATTTAAAATATCCTCACTTGTTCTACAATCTGTCTTTTTAAAGATGGAATCCTGTGAGGATGGTGACGAGAGTTGAGATGATGATGAGGGAGAAGATAATGATGATGATGAGGAATCTGGTTTTTTTAAAGGTGGGACTTTGTGATGATGATGAAGAGAGTTGAGCTGATGATGATGATGATGATGATGATGATGATGATGATGATGATGATGATGATGATGATGGTGATGATGATCATGATGATGATGATGATCATGGTGATGATGATGATGATGGTGGTGGTGGTGGTGGTGGTGGTGGTGGTGGTGGTGGTGGTGGTCTTCTTGATGTTGGTGCCAATTGAGATGGGGTAGGAATTCCTTGTGTCACTTTTCTTTTCTTTCTTTCTGGCTCTGATGGAAATAATTTATTTTTATTTCTGTCAAACAATTCAGGGAGGTTGGCTTTGTCACCATCTCTGAAGTGACAAGAACACACTCTTGATGATGATGTTGGATCTTTTGCCCTTTCTCCTGAAAAGAAAAGATTAAAAAAAAAACAATAATTCTGTTGGGCATATTGATATTATTTAATTTGATAAGTACTTTGTTTTAGACTATCTTGTTTGACACCAGCTCAATGCATGATAAATCAAAGGTGTGCAAGAGACTAGGTTACTGGTGGGTCTCTCGCCTGTCTTTTATGAAATCGCACATTCAGCAAAATGTCGCCCTTCCTCATTACTTCTTTTGATGATTTTGACTAGGTATATAAAAATATGAATTCTTAAATTTACACATTTAAAGTTGATCTTGGGGTTGAGTGGGGCAAGACTGGCGTTTTCTATTTATTTCAGTCAGTACTGTACTGGCCAGTGCGGTGATGAAAACGTTGGAGTGTCAACAATCGGGCATTGGTAAAGGAGAGAGGTCCCTGCCGCCATCTTGCTTTGTTCACACAGAGTTGCCACCTCGGCTGTCGGGAAGGGGAGGCATGGCAGAGAATCAGAGAAACTTTCCAAAAAAAGAGGAAAGTGTATGTGTGTGAGAGAGAGAGAGAGAGAGAGAGAGAGAGAGAGAGAGAGAGAGAGAGAGAGAGAGAGATCTGGGTGAGGGGGTTGGGGGGGGGAGGTTCCGTTATTTTATTTACAATTTTCATTTTGCCATAAAGGTATCGAGTTTAAAGTAAGATTTTAACAAATATTGTCTTCTCTTCTATTTTTCTCCTTTTTAAAAAAATTATCACTTATCAGTAGAACTGAACTCTCATTCAGTTTATAGTTTATCTATCAGCCTCATCAAAACGTGTAGATTGAGATATCATTTTTGCTTCAACTTCAATAAAAACCTAGTTTGGAATGTATTTTTATTTATGATTTCGTGCAATTGTACCCTTTAATCATAAAATATAGGTCTACGTAAGCTAGAACTAGACATAGATCTAGACTACAAACTCTATCAAATGTTCGACGAAGCGTGCGTGCTTACCTGACTAAAGTGATCCACCTTTTCCTCAATTTTTTGTCTGCCTCTCCATTTGGAAATCTGTAAAACTTGCAAGAGTGACTCTCTGACTGGTACAGACAATCTGGTACAAAACACTGGACCACATTTAAGATAAAAATTGTTTTTTTGAGCGATTTTCCAATTATTCCTTTCCCGGACCAAACACGGATTTTTTTGTTTAGAGCCAGCCGGTTCGTTGCTAGGCGGACGTGACGTCAGATTGTGGAATCTTATTAGGGGTAAAAGACAACTGATTGGTAATTCAAAATATTATTTTGGTGCGCATGGATAAAAATCCAACGTTTTTAGTTTTGGGTCAAATTTTCATTGAAGCAGGAGAAAGATACAAATTATGGTGAATAGAATTCCCAATACCATACCATTTGGTTACAAAATATCTAATAATCTTACTTGTAGGGGTAGAATAAACGTATTCTTTCATTCCTTTGTATTTATCAAACTCGTAAGATTTTTATCGTGTAAACTCGTTGTGTTGGGCACGATGGAAATAACTCGTTTAATAAATACAAAGAGGTGAAAGAGTCGTATCAACATAAGATACATGGATTCAGGCATGCACGAATTCATTGCATTTTATGTGTCCAATTGAAAAGCCTGTTTGTTCATCCATGTCATCTGCTACATCTAAACATAATTGCACATTGAATTAGATTCCACTATTTTGTGTATGTGTAATGCATCAAAATTTGGTATAGAGCAGTAAAGTTAGGTGCCCCAAACGTAAACAAAGGTCGAGAAGCACGTGGCAAACCACATGTTCCTGTCTTGACAGCTCACGTTCCAATGTAAATAATAGAAAAAAATAACCTTTAAAATTTGGCTGTTAGGTGGCAAAAGAAACACATATTCATAAATACTCGATCATGCATCAAATAATGTCTAGATATGGATATTTTATGGAACAAAAGGTAAAATTTTCTAAAATTTATCAAAAGTTACAGTCTATCTATTTTTAGACCAGAGCAAATTATTGCGCTGGTGTGAACAAAACGAGAATTATTCGGAGCCTGATTTTCATAATAATTTAGCCTTATATTATTATTTCTGCAACTGTTAGATTTTATGTAAACATATTTTCAATACTGAAAGTGTATTGCCTACAACTCAAACTACAAAATTGGGAGACCTATATTGTGCGTAAATTATTCCGGTCCCTAACGGAAATCACTAGCAACTTGTTATTGTTTACGTTTGGGGCACCTAACTTTACTGTTCTATTTCGATTCAATATATCGATAATGTATCAATATATTTCAAGAACTCATTCGAGTTTTAGTCCATGATCCACTGTTACCGGCATTTTGGATCATATACCATTGGAAAGCTTATAAAATTCTCTATAAGATCCCGGTTGTCTCCTCTCAAAAAGTGACCACATAAGAAAGTTATGGCCCTTTGAAGGAATTTTGTTTTGAAAAATGAGTTATCTTCCCTGATTGACAAAAAAAAAAAATAATAATACGGTATACATCAACCGTGTATATTTAGATACCATTGATTGAGACTGACATTTTGATTTTCCATAATGTATTTCGTTGAAAAACAATAATCCTTATGGAAGTTAATGACCTTTAAAAACAGTGAAACGGTTATGTTTTGTTTTTAAGTGTTTTACGGCGCTTGCAACATTAAGGTCATATCAGCACCAATAAATAGGAAGAAAATGGGATAGTAAAAAGTGCTGGAATTACAATAAAGCATCCAAGAAAAGGGAAGACAAAGGGGAATTGGTTCAAATAAGAAACAGGTGTAGATTCCAAAAGCACACTATCAAAGTACTTAGTTTGAGATCACTAAAAGTCTCATCCAGACACAAGCACAGGTCCCCGCTAAGAGGAATACTACACTCAAATGTTTTACAAATCATATATGTGACCCTCCGCCTCGAACCGGTATTAAGTCGGGATTTGGAAAACGAAGAAAACCGGTTTTAAAGTGGAAATGATCAAAATTATCAAATTTCAGTTTTTGGTTGTTTCAGAAACTACAATAATTTTTCTACATGAAAACATAATAATTCAACATAAACATTGACGATAAGTTATATAAATTTCAAGTTTAAAAATGCAACTATCAGTGACACATTCAAAACGAGAGTTGACTTTCTCTCAGAGAGCCACCATTTCCAAAGCTTAGTAATACCGAGTCTTTTTCTCCACCAATAAGATGTAAGATATCACAGCAAAGGGCGTGTCTTTATCTATCTCAGAGAAAGCATGACTGTTTCCACAATTTCATGGTTCAACCAATAATGAACTTTAAAAAGTGTAAACAAGTCTAGGTTTTTCCCTGACAACCTTACAAATGAATGATTCTGATTGGTCAACGCTCATCACATGCGCTGTGGCTGTAGGCCATAATGCTCGGGCGATGCTTCATGACGTCAGCATGCGTGTGTTACATACGTGTGTGTTTGTGCATTTTGATACACACCACGTGCTTTTATATCTGCGTCTAGCTGTATTGGGTAATGATTGAGGTGGGGGTCCTCCTTTGTCCCTCTTTAATTATTCATGAAATTATAGGATATGCTAAGACTTAATAGGACAACAGTTGCCTAATCTTACACTTACAGAGATTGTTGTAGGATAAACATCTAATTTTAAGTACAAAAAGCAGAATAATAAATAGAGCCTTCAACAAGTAATGAACCCGTGATATACTTTAAACAAAAATGAAATGGATAGATAAACAGACAGACAAACCTATTAATGGATAAATAGATATGTAGATAGATAGATAGATAGACAGACAGACAGACAGACATTTGATAGATAGATAGATAGATAGATAGATAGATAGATAGATAGATAGATAGATAGATAGATAGATAGATAGATAGATTGATTGATTGATGGATGGATGGGTAGATAGATAGGTGGATAGATATATAGATAGGTAGATGAAGGGGAGAGAGAGACAAACAGAGAGAGGGAGAGAGAGAGGTAGAGAGAGAGAGAGAGATGTTCGTTTTGTCGTGCTTTCTTTGTATACTGAAAGAAAGGGGGGGGGGGGTCTTTTTAGACAATGAACAATGTGGTGGAACGCTAAGGAAAACTTGAGAGATTCAATAACATGTTTTCATGTAAGTCACTACACAATAAGCCCCACCCCTCCTCCTCAAGCTGTTATCTGACTCAAAATGGAAACAATGCAATGATTGATTTGACCAGCCCATTTCTTTACTTGCAATCTCATTGGTCAATGTGTTTCCAGTTGATTGACTATGACTTACTTGTGACAAAATGCTTTCTTTAAACTATCCCTACAATTCTTTGCTCCGCCTCCATCCCTTTCTTCATGTCTACCTCACTCTCTCCGTCTCCCCTTTGTTTCTTTCACACATACAAACACACACACACACACATACACTTATACAGGTTTCAATCTTTATTATATTTCCCTCGCGTCCTCTTAACACAAGCAGTCTCTCTCCCCTCCCCCTCTCGCTCCTCTTTTTCTCGATATCTCTCTCTTTCTCTCTCTCTCTCATGTGTGCCTGTTTGTGTGTGTGTGTGTGTGTGTGTGTGTGTGTGTGCGTGCGTGTGTGTGTGTGTGTGTATTTTACTCTCTCATTCTTTCTCTTCCTCTCTAATCCTCTTTCTTGATAATTTTTTCCCTGCCCACCCGGCTTCACGTAGTTTCAAAACTGTACTTTCAAATTTCAACCTTCTTTAACTTTTGGCATTTTGAAATCGTATTTTCTCTATTAAATAAGACAAAAAATTCACATTAATAAATCTTATTTCATTGATTCTTTATTTAAATATCAAAAATTCTTGAAAAAGTGAGCAATTGTCGGCGTTTTTTTTTCCCAGTGTTTTATTTGATTTAAGAACATCTTACATAATAATCAATAACTACAAAAGTAATAATTGAATTGTTTCAAAAATTTGTATGTACATTAGTAAACGTATAAGCTAAGCTCATGCCAAATTTCACAATTCTCGTCAAATTTTTGATGTCCGTATCTAAGGAGTTATCTTTGCCCATTAATTTAACTGTGCGTGAAAACGGTGCCTCACTTCAAAGTCGATTTTCTTAAAACTTGGTTTTCACACTCTCCCTACTTCAAACGGTCATATCTCGACAATAAATAATCAGAATTATATAAATTTGGTATCAAATTTTAAAGCATAAAATAAGCTGTGATTGGGTACCAAAAACCCAAAATTGAAAAATCCGACTTAATACCGTTTCGAGGCGGAGGGTCACATATAATATAAAGAAACAAAATGCAGTGCATAACAGAGATGATTTACAAGGAAAAAAATATCATCTCCAAAACCAAACATTTTACTGTTTCCCTCCCAGCCAGGGTTTCCGGTCAGTGCCTGGACAAAACCAAGTAATATCATTCCAAGACAAAGACAGAAAGCATGTTGGAAAACAGATATAGGTAGGTAGAAGACACAGTACCTCCCTGCCCACTATGGGAGGTAAGGAACCAGGCCCAGAGTGAAACAGTTAAAAGATGTGAAATTTTATACAAAATTACAAGAGTACATTATGTACTTAAGTATCGGTTGTTATTTTTATATAAAGGACACACTGTGGCGATCTCCGTTTCCTACGAACTACGAAGACTTACCACATACTGCTGACTGCAAGACTACTCTACACGCCAGATCAGACAAAACGTAAACACGAGAGAACACATTAAATTTATAAAATTCACTACACATTGCTTTCATTGTTTGTTGTTTCCAGTAAAGTAGATGCTACATTGGTGACCCCGACTTAAAACAACTTAAGAGATAGGTATATATTATTATTATTACTATTTACCAGTTCAACTCTTCACAAGAACATAATAATAATAAACATGTCTATCGACGCCGTAGCATTGAAATTGCCCACATTCTGGACCACTTGTCCTTCAGCGTGGTTTGCACAAAGCGAGGCACAATTTGCCTTACGCGATATAGCAAGCGATGAAACAAAGTACTACTATGTTAGTGGCTGCCTTAGACTCAGACACAGCAACTAGAGCCCTTGCTATTCTATCATCACCACCCAAGGAAGGTAAATATGAAATACTGAAAAACTTCCTGCTGTCCGCGTTCGGCCTTTCGAAAACAGAGAGAGCGGAATCTCTACTCAACATGAGTGGTTTGGGCGACTTAAAGACATCTGAGTTAATGGACAGGATGTTAGTGCTCCTCGGCAAACACACGCCCTGTCTGCTCTTCAGACAGTTATTCTTAAGACAACTTCCAGCAAACATCAGACTTCCATTAGCAAACTCGTCCAACCTGGATGAGTACAGGGCACTTGCCAGAGAAGCTGACAATTTTTTCTACGCTGCTCACTCAAACTCTAACTCCTTTTCAATTTCTCATACTACTTGTGACTTGTGAAGTTGACATACCAACCATGACCAGTGAAATAGATTCCCTCTGCTGGTACCATCAACGGTTTGGTTCAAATGCCCGTCGATGTGCACAAACATGCAAACTCTTCAATTCATTCAAGAAAAACAAGAAGAACCAGGGAAACGCCAAGCCGGGTCAACAGTAAATTCTGCTGTCGACCCGGATTCTTACTCAGCCAACGCACCCACATCAAAAAATCTCCAACTCATCGTCGTCGATGAAAATTCAAACCGACGTTTTTTAGTAGATACTGGAGCTCAAGTATCTGTCACACCCGCCTCTGCACCAGACAAAAGCTTGGGTTCCTCTGATCTCGCATTACAAGCTGCTAATGGTTCTACAATAAAAACATACGGATGCTTCGAAACTAACATACGTATTGGATCGCGTTCATTCAATGCACGACTTATCAAAGCTGATGTCAAGCGTCCCCTACTTGGAGCAGATTTTCTACGTCATCATAATCTGCTTGTGGATATTCATGGTCGACGCCTTATCGACGCTGAAACGTTTTCGCACGTACCTTGTTCAGTAAGTTCAGTTTGCGCAAACGCCGAACTATCACCACTCGAGCCGAACTGCAATACATTCAGAAAATTATTGAATAACTATCCAGAACTACTTCAACCAACATTTTCAACGGCAACTGTGAAACATGGCGTGCAACATTTCATCACAACCAAAGGTCGCCCAGTATTCGCACGTGCTCGTCGCCTGGCTCCAGAAAAACTCTTGTGTGCAAAAAAAGAATTTTTGGAAATGGAGAAAATGGGCATAATTCAAAAATCGAAGAGCCCTTGGGCTTCCCCATTACACATGGTCCCCAAGGCTGATGGCACAATGCGTCCCTGCGGAGATTTTCGTCGACTTAACGATGCTACTATACCAGATCGATATCCTGTCCCACACATTCATGATTTTACAGCAAACTTAGACGGTTAGATCATCTTCTCGAAGATCGACCTTGTCAGAGGATACCACCAAATTCCAGTCGCTCCAGAAGACGTCCCAAAAACGGCAGTGATAACCCCTTTCGGCCTTTGGGAGTTCTTAAGAATGCCATTTGGATTAAAAAATGCAGCACAAGCATTCCAACGTTTAATGGACTCCATTTTACAAGATTTAGACTGCGTATTTTGTTATTTAGACGACATTCTGGTTGCAAGTTCAACTGAGGCAGAACACATGGAACATCTCAAAATCGTATTCGAAAGACTTAGAAACCAAGGCCTCGTTATCCGTCTTGAGAAATGTCTTTTTGGTGTGAGATCTCTTAACTTCCTTGGCCATCACATCTCGCATTCTGGATCTGTCCCAATGGCGACAAAAATTGAGGCTGTTAAACAATTTCCACAACCAAAAACCATCAAATCACTTCAAGAGTTCCTCGGGATGTTGAATTTTTACCATCGTTTCATTCCGAGACTAGCTGAAATACTTCGACCCCTATATTATATAGTGCTTTGAAAGTAAAAAAACAATGTCAAGCACTTACGTGGACGCAAGAAATGTTGAAAGCCTTTACTGACGGTAAAAATGCACTAAGTAACGCTACAATGTTAGCCCATCCTTGCTTGAACTCACCCCTCGCTTTAACGTCTGACGCCTCCGACCAAGCTGTGGGCGCTGTCCTTGAACAACTTAATCATCAAGGTAATTGGGAACCATTGGCATTTTTCAGCAGGCAGTTACGTAAACCTGAACAGAAATACAGTACCTTTGATAGGGAATTGCTTGGCATTCACTTAGCCATCCGTCATTTCCGTTTCATCATTGAAGGGAGACAATTCGCTATTTTTACTGACCATAAACCATTAATCCATGCCATGTCCAAATCAACTGAACCATGGTCAGCTCGTCAACAAAGGCACTTACCTGCCATATCCGAGTTCACAACTGACATCCGACACATTTCTGGAAAAAACAACACTGTCGCAGATTGTCTCTCAAGAGCAGTTACAAACTCAGTCTCAATTGGCATCGACTATCAGCTATGGCGGAATCCCAAGAAAATAGCATTGACATACAGGCTTACAAAACTGCATTAACAAGCCTCAAAATCGTCAAAACATCTGTTGACTCGGGTCCAGAGTTAATTTGTGACATCTCAACTGGCTACCCAAGACCTATCGTTCCTACGGACTTCAGAAGACCGGTTTTCGAAATTATTCACAATATGAGTCATCCTGGAGTTAAGGCCACAGTCAGACTTATCAGCAAGAAGTTTATCTGGCATGGTCTTAAGAAAGAAGTGTCAGCATGGGTTAAGCAATGTCACAACTGCCAATCTTCGAAAATTCAAAAACATATACGAGCACCGTTAGAAACATTCCATGTCCCAGGAAAGCGATTCTCACATATAAACATTGACCTCGTTGGACCATTACCTCAGTCAAGGGGGTTCACCCATCTCCTTACTATAATTGACAGGAACACCCGATGGCCTGAGGCAATACCATCACAAACCACAACAACAGAAGAATGTGCAAAAGCCCTGATCTCCAATTGGATCTCGCGGTTTGGTATTCCTGTTGATATAACTTCTGACAGGGGCTCACAATTTACATCCACGCTATGGAAACAGATGGCCAGTCAACTTGGTGTGCAGATTCATCAAACAACTGCGTACCACCCTCAGTCCAACGGCATGATTGAACCGTTTCATCGGTCCTTGAAATCATCCCTCAAAGCTTGTCTAATAACTCCAAATTGGGTGAATGAGCTACCTTGCGTTCTGCTTGGTTTAAGAACTGCACCTAAGGATGATATCGGTCATTCTTCAGCTGAATTAGTATTCGGAGAACCTTTAACAATCCCTGGAGAGTTTATACCTGACCATCCTTCAGACTTCCACGCTAAAGACTTTTTGGCAACCTTTAGGCAAAACGTGTCCCTTCATTCATCACGGCTATCATCAAACAAATTTACCCAAGAACTTGATGTCAGCAAAATATGTTTACATCCGTGTTGACACCCACCGAGGACCCCTTCAGAAGCCGTATACAGGTCCCTATGTTGTCATAACCCCTGGAGATAAACAATTCCTGATCGATGTTGGTGGCAAAGCAGAACGGATTTCGATCGACCGACTTAAAGCTGCATTTGTCGATTCTACGCAACCAGTTTCCCTTGCCACCCCACCTCGTCGTGGACGCCCACCGAATACGAACAGAAAGTTATCGAACAGAAACATACAAGACTCCCGTACTGCTTCTGATGATACTAACGTAGTGCCTACTAAGAAGCTATCTCGCTCAGGACGTACCGTTAAACGACCTCGGTACTACGAAGATGACTAGTCCGTGTTTGGGGGAGGGGGGGGGGCATGTGTGGCGATCTCCGTTTCCTACGAACTACGAAGACTTACCACATACTGCTGACTGCAAGACTACTCTACACGCCAGATCAGACAAAACGTAAACACGAGAGAACACATTAAATTTATAAAATTCACTACACATTGCTTTCATTGTTTGTTGTTTCCAGTAAAGTAGATGCTACAACACATTCTTATTTTAGAACGTTTATATTGTATTGTGTGATCAACAATATAATTTCATGCAATAAAAGTGATAAGTATTATATCATCTCCTTTGATGTTCAACAATCCCAGAACTATTTTGCAATTACCGTGTTTGAATACAGTTATTTAGTTTAATAAGTACAATGAACATATAATATCATTAAAATATTTGAGTTGCATCATTTAAGATAAAATTATTTCTTTTTCGTTTACTAATCTTCGTCACTTGTGTTGTCAGAACTCGAATAGCATTCAGAATATGCACTTTCATCTCCACTGAGATCAATACTTTCACTCTCACTTGGGTTTGAAATATATGATTCAGAAGTAAGAATGTCTGTTAGTGTTAGTGTTAGTGTTAGCTCTATGGGAAACATTTTCTCACCCCAATCGATGGGAAATCGGCTGTAACTCTCTTATGTGGTCATTTTTTGATGAGGAGACAACCGGGATCTCATAGAGAATTTTATAAGCTTTCCAATGGTATATGACTCGGGGGGGGGGGGGGGTCCACGCCCGCTGGATCATGGACTATTACTATGACTGAATCACACAGTTCTCAGCAAGCGTGATTCGGACTGCCAATCTTACTAATATTTACTATCCATCTGTCAAGCGTGATTCGGATTGCCAAGCTTACTACTACTACTACTATTTACTATCGATCTGTCAAGAGTGATTCGGACTGCCAAGCTTACTACTACTACTACCATTTACTATCCATCTGTCAAGCGTGATTCGGACTGCCAAGCTTACTACTACTACTACTACTACCATTTACTATCCATCTGTCAAGCGTGATTCGGACTGCCAAGCTTACTACTACTACTATTTACTATCCATCTGTCAGCGTAATTAGGACTGCCAAGCTTACAACTACTACTATTTACTATCCATCTGTCAAGCGTGATTCGGACTGCCAAGCTTACTACTACTACTATTTACTATCCATCTGTCAAGCGTGATTCGGCCTGCCAAGCTCACTACTACTACTATTTACTATCAATCTGTCAAGCGTGATTCGGACTGCCAAGCTTACTACTACTACCATTTACTATCCATCTGTCAAGCGTGATTCGGACTGCCAAGCTTACTACTACTACTATTTACTATCCATCTGTCAAGCGTGATTCGGACTGCCAAGCTTACTACTACTACTACCATGTACTATCCATCTGTCAAGCGTGATTCGGACTGCCAAGCTTACTACTACTACTACCAATTACTATCCATCTGTCAAGCGTGATTCGGACTGCCAAGCTTACTGCTACTACCATTTACTATCGATCTGTCAAGCGTGATTCGGACTGCCAAGCTTACTACTACTACCATTTACTATCCATCTGTCAAGCGTGATTCGGACTGCCAAGCTTACTACTACTACTATCATTTACTATACATCTGTCAAGCGTGATTCGGACTGCCAAGCTTACTACTAGTACTATTTACTATCCATCTATCAAGCGTGATTCGGACTGCCAAGCTTACTACTACTGCCATTTACTATACATCTGTCAAGCGTGATTCGGACTGCCAAGCTTACTACTACTACTACCATTTACTATCCATCTGTCAAGCGTGATTCGGACTGCCAACCTTACTACTACTACTATCATTTACTATACATCTGTCAAGCGTGATTCGGACTGCCAAGCTTACTACTACTATTATTTACTATCCTTCTGTCAAGCGTGATTCGGACTGCCAAGCTTACTACTACTACTACCATTTACTATCCATCTGTCAAGCGTGATTCGGACTGCCAAGCTTACTACTACTACATACCAATTACTATCCATCTGTCAAGCGTGATTCGGACTGCCAAGCTTACTGCTACTATTATTTACTATCAATCTGTCAAGCGTGATTCGGACTGCCAAGCTTACTACTACTACCATTTACTATCGATCTGTCAAGCGTGATTCGGACTGACAAGCTTACTACTACTACTATTTAATATCCATCTGTCAAACGTGATTCGGACTGCCAAGCTTACTACTACTACCATTTACTATCCATCTGTCAAGCGTGATTCGGACTACGAAATTTACTACTACTACCATTTACTATCGATCTGTCAAGCGTGATTCGGACTGCCAAGCTTACTACTACTGCCATTTACTATCCATCTGTCAAGCGTGATTCGGACTGCCAAGCTTACTACTACTACTATTTACTATCGATCTGTCAAGCGTGATTCGGACTGCCAAGCTTACTACTACTACTACTATTTACTATCCATCTGTCAAGCGTGATTTCGGACTGCCAAGCTTACTACTACTACTATCTACTATCGATCTGTCAAGCGTGATTCGGACTGCCAAGCTTACTACTACTATTTACTATCGATCTGTCAAGCGTGATTCGGACTGCCAAGCTTACTACTACTACTATTTACTATCGATCTGTCAAGCGTGATTCGGACTGCCAAGCTTACTACTACTACTATTTACTATCGATCTGTCAAGCGTGATTCGGACTGCCAAGCTTACTACTACTACGACTATTTACTATCGATCTGTCAAGCGTGATTCGGACTAGCAAGCTTACTAACTACATACGACTATTTACTATCGATCTGTCAAGCGTGATTCGGACTGCCAAGCTTACTACTACTACTACATTACTATCGATCTGTCAAGCGTGATTCGGACTGCCAAGCTATTACTACTACTACTACTAATTTACTATCGATCTGTCAAGCGTGATTCGGACTGCCAAGCTTACTACTACTACTATTTACTATAGATCTGTCAAGCGTGATTCGGACTGCCAAGCTTACTACTACTATACCATTTACTATCATCTGTCAAGCGTGATTCGGACTGCCAAGCTTACTACTATACATTTACTATCCATCTGTCAAGCGTGATTCGGACTGCCAAGCTTACTACTACTACATTTACTATCATCTGTCAAGCGTGATTCGGACTGCCAAGCTTACTACTACTACATTTACTATCCATCTGTCAAGCGTGATTCGGACTGCCAAGCTTACTACTACTACCATTTACTATCCATCTGTCAGCGTGATTCGGACTGCAAGCTTACACTAGCAATTACTATCATCTGTCAAGCGTGATTCGGACTGCAGCTTACTATATATTTACTATCATCTGTCAAGCGTGATTCGGACTGCCAAGCTTACTACCACTACTATTTACTATCGATCTGTCAAGCGTGATTCGGACTGCCAAGCTTACTACTACTACTACTATTTACTATCCATCTGTCAAGCGTTATTCGGACTGCCAAGCTTACTACTACTACTATTTACTATAGATCTGTCAAGCGTGATTCGAACTACGAAGCTTACTACTAGTACTATTTACTATCCATCTGTCAAGCGTGATTCGGACTGCCAAGTTTACTACTACTACCATTTACTATCGATCTGTCAAGCGTGATTCGGACTGCCAAGCTTACTACTACTACTATTTACTATCAATCTATCAAGCGTGATTCAGACTGCCAAGCTTACTACTACTACTATTTACTATCGATATGTCAAGCGCAATTCGGACTGCCAAGCTTACTACTACTACTATTTAATATCCATCTGTCAAGCGTGATTCGGACTGCCAAGCTTACTACTACTACTATTTACTATCGATATGTCAAGCGTGATTCGGACTGCCAAGCTTACTACTACTACTATTTAATATCCATCTGTCAAGCGTGATTCGGACTGCCAAGCTTACTACTACTACCATTTACTATCAATCTGTCAAGCGTGATTCGGACTGCCAAGCTTACTACTACTACTATTTACTATCAATCTGTCAAGCGTGATTCAGACTGCCAAGCTTACTACTACTACTATTTACTATCGATTTGTCAAGCGTGATTCGGACTGCCAAGCTTACTACTACTACTATTTAGTATCCATCTGTCCAGCGTGATTCGGACTGCCAAGCTTACTACTACTACCATTTACTATCCATCTGTCAAGCGTGATTCGGACTGCCAAGCTTACTACTACTACTATTTACTATCGATCTGTCAAGCGTGATTCGGACTGCCAAGCTTACTACTATTTACTATCCATCTGTCAAGCGTGATTCGGACTGCCAAGCTTACTACTACTACTACTACTACTACTACTACTATTTACTATCGATCTGTCAAGCGTGATTCGGACTGCCAAGCTTACTTACTTATTTACTATCCATCTGTCAAGCGTGATTCGGACTGCCAAGCTTACTACTACTACTATCATTTACTATCCATCTGTCAAGCGTGATTCGGACTGCCAAGCTTACTACTACTACCATTTACTATCCATCTGTCAAGCGTGATTCGGACTGCCAAGCTTACTACTACTACTATCATTTACTATACATCTGTCAAGCGTGATTCGGACTGCCAAGCTTACTACTAGTACTATTTACTATCCATCTGTCAAGCGTGATTCGGACTGCCAAGCTTACTACTACTACTATCTACTATCGATCTGTCAAGCGTGATTCGGACTGCCAAGCTTACTACTACTATTTACTATCGATCTGTCAAGCGTGATTCGGACTGCCAAGCTTATACTACTACATTTACTATCGATCTGTCAAGCGTGATTCGGACTGCCAAGCTTATACTATACTATTTACTATCGATCTGTCAAGCGTGATTCGGACTGCCAAGCTTACTACTACTACGACTATTTACTATCGATCTGTCAAGCGTGATTCGGACTGCAAGCTTACTACTACTACGACTATTTACTATCGATCTGTCAAGCGTGATTCGGACTGCCAAGCTTACTACTACTACTATTTACTATAGATCTGTCAAGCGTGATTCGGACTGCAAGCTTACTACTACTACCATTTACTATCGATCTGTCAAGCGTGATTCGGACTGCCAAGCTTACTAATATTTACTATCCATCTGTCAAGCGTGATTCGGACTGCCAAGCTTACTAATATTTACTATCCATCTGTCAAGCGTGATTCGGACTGCCAAGCTTACTACTACTACCATTTACTATCCATGTGTCAAGCGTGATTCGGACTGCCAAGCTTACTACTACTACCATTTATATCCATCTGTCAAGCGTGATTCGGACTGCCAAGATTACTACTACTTTATACTACCATTTACTATCGATTGTCAACGTGATTCGGACTGCCAAGCTTACTACTACTACCATTTATATCCATCTGTCAAGCGTGATTCGGACTGCAAGCTTACTACTACTACTACCATTTACTATCCATCTGTCAAGCGTGATTCGTACTGCAAGCTTACTACTACTACTACCAATTACTATCATCTGTCAAGCTGTTCGGACTGCCAGGCTTACTGCTATACCATTTACTATCGATCTGTCAAGCGTGATTCGGACTGCCAAGCTTACTACTACTACTATTTTATATCCATCTGTCAAGCGTGATTCGGACTGCCAAGCTTACTACTACTACTGCCATTTACTATCCATCTGTCAAGCGTGATTCGGACTGCCAAGCTTACTACTACTGCATTTACTATCGATCTGTCAAGCGTGATTCGGACTGCCAAGCTTACTATTATTTACTATCCATCTGTCAAGCGTGATTCGGATGCCAAGCTTACTACCACTTACTATTTACTATCGATCTGTCAAGCGTGATTCGGACTGCCAAGCTTACTACTACTACTACTATTTACTATCCATCTGTCAAGCGTTATTCGGACTGCAAGCTTACTACTACTACTATTTACTATATCCTACTACTTCTACTACTACCATTTACTATCGATCTGTCAAACGTGATTCGGACTGCCAAGCTTACTACTACTACCATTTACTATCCATCTGTCAAGCGTGATTCGGACTGCCAAGCTTACTACTACTACTACCATTTACTATCCATCTGTCAAGCGTGATTCGTACTGCAAGCTTACTACTACTACTACCAATTACTATCCATCTGTCAAGCATGCTTCGGACCGCTGTGATTATCCCCAGACACCTGTCTGGGGATAATAAAAATTTGTTATCCCCAGACACCTGTCTGGGGATAACAAATTTTTACTATCCCCAGACGCATATTTGAAACTCCGCTCTTTTAAACAATTATCCACATTCCAGAACATGGAATGTTTCCAGATGCACATAGAAATAAGGAAAGTTAATAAAATATCTATAAAAACATAAAATTATCAACATTAAAATCAGTTGTTACTACATATACACAATATGCGTCGACTTCGAAGTGGGTGTCATGGCCGAATGGTTTAGTCGTCTGCCTGGAAGTTTGACCATAATCGACGTTGTGGGTTCGAATCCTGGTAACGTATTTTTTTATTTTTTTTTAAATTCCGTCTTCTTTTTACAGAACGTTGAAAGGAATAAATGTCCCATCCATCCTCCCCCCACCTCTTTTTATATTATTAAACTCTCTCTCTCTCTCTCTCTCTCTCTCTCTCTCTCTCTCTCTCTCTCTCTTTTGTTTTTTTCTAGTTTCTAGCAAATATATTCGTCCCCACTCCGATCTCAAATAGTGTCTAAAAAGAATAAATAATTAAAAAGCAAACAAACAGAAATATTCAGAGAGCGACCAAATGGTCAGATAGAGGAGAAAAAAAAAAAACAATAATTGTTTTAAAAATAAAAACAATAATTGTTTTAAAAAATAAAAACAATTTAAGAAATTCATGCTCAGAAACGGAACATTTACATAAAGGTTTAGCAAAAAAAAACAAACTCTAAGGTTTAGGTCAAAATATAAAAAAAAAAAAAAAGAAAAAGAGAGATTTCCCTCGGAGCAGGGAATAGTGTTAACAATAATAATAATAATAATAATAATAATAATAATAATAATAATAATAATAATAATAATAATAATAATAATAATAGTAATAGTATGATAATAAGAGTATTAATAATAAAAATAATATTATTATTGATAATAATATAATAATGATTATGATGGTAATAGTAATAATAATAACAAATATTACAATTATTATTATTATTATTATTATTATTATTATTATTATTATTATTATTATTATTATTATTATTATTATTATTATTATTATTATTATTATTATTATAATTATTATCATTTGACCAAAACAAAACAAAAAAACAATAATAGATCTAGAGCAAATTAAATTATAATGAAATAATATTATCGGAGAAATAAAAAATTCAACTGATTAAAAAAAAACTCTTGCTCGGAACTCGGAACAAAAGTGAAAACAATGAAAACCAATTGGGAAGAAAGAAAGAAAAAGTAAAAAAAAAAAAATGTGTGTGTGTCCGGGGGGGGGGGGGGGCGGTCGCAACTGGGTCGAATCTGTGCAGCTAAAAGGAGTAAAATGAAAGGTGGCCTAACCCACTGAGCTGCCTATCCACACCGCTATCGGAATGTTTTAAATTCATATATGAGCTAAACATATTTCCACCATTTTTGCTTCCTTGTTTTGGTAGTTATTTTTATCTCTGATTCGAATAAAAGTATGTTGTTGGATCTAGTTTTGTGGACGTGTGATACTAAATTGTATTGTCTTGTGCGAAGCAGACAGGAAAATAACAGGTGTGGGTTAGTGTCGAGCGGAAGTCTCGATGATACCTCAAGTCATCGGCCACCAACACTCAAAACTTCCCGAACTCGATGACCAAGGAAAAGTCGGGAATTCCCGAGAAGTAGCACTTCAACTGAGCTTTGGATGGCTTTTTTGTATTAAAACTTAAAATACATTAAATAAATTCACTTTGTATAATAATAAAACATTGATACCTATAACCATTTTGATCTATTTACGACGTTTGTGTTTTGTTAGCTGTTTAAAATATGATATAACGTCAATACCCAATACCAATGACTAGGTATTGAATGAAAGCACCGATGACTAGAGCGATGCTCGAGACTTTTTTGAGTCTCGAGACTCAAAAAAGCATCGAGACGCAAAAAAGTCTCGAGCTTCGCTGAAATCATCGCCGACGAGAGAGGGGTGAACAATGCAGATAGTACACATTGTTAGTAACGCGTGCGTCGCTCGCGCAGTATAGTCTCAAGACTCGGGACTCGGGACTCAATACGAGAAGCATCGACGACCGAGATTCTCGAGACGAGAAAAGCATCGAGAACTAAGTCGAGGTCGGTACCTTCTCAGTCGTCGATGACCTGACTTCTCAAAACCTAAAGCATCGTTGACCTTTTGGTGACCCGGATGCCCTCCCCTAGTGTGGGTTTTGGGCTTTGGGGCGAACAACACCATGGCCTAGGAATTCGTCCGCGACATAAAAATTATTCCCGGTCGTCCCCAAAATTGTGGCCAGAATGAGCAAATTATAGAAACAAGAGATGGTCAATAAAGTTAACAGGTAGGTAGGTAATGAAAATTTAAATGGTTGGTGGACTATGAACAGATTTGATGATTAACAACTTTCTTCCTGGTTGAAAATAAAAAGTCGAATTGCCAGTTTGACGTTTTCAGATCAAAGTAACAAAAGAAATTTCATTGATCCATTTGCTTTAAAATATTTTTTTTAAAAGAGCTGGATTTGACATTTGATCACTATTTACTTTCATCTTGTGTTAAATATCACTTGATATATTAACTGTTTTGGGACACAACCACTAGTATTTTTTCCAGAATATTTGGTATTTTTCACGCCTAGTTTGGCATTTTGCATAAAATCTTTCTGCCCACTTGCTACATGCGTCTGGGGATAGTATCCCCAGACAGGTGTCTGGGGATAACAAAAATTGGTTATCCCCAGACACCTGTCTGGGGATAACGAATTTTTATTATCCCCAGACAGGCGTCTGGGAATAATGACAGCCGCTTCGGACTGCCAGGCTTACTGCTACTACCATTTACTATCGATCTGTCAAGCGTGATTCGGACTGCCAAGCTTACTACTACTACTATTTAATATCCATCTGTCAAGCGTGATTCGGACTGCCAAGCTTACTACTACTACTGCCATTTACTATCCATCTGTCAAGCGTGATTCGGACTGCCAAGCTTACTACTACTGCCATTTACTATCGATCTGTCAAGCGTGATTCGGACTGCCAAGCTTACTATTATTTACTATCCATCTGTCAAGCGTGATTCGGACTGCCAAGCTTACTACCACTACTATTTACTATCGATCTGTCAAGCGTGATTCGGACTGCCAAGCTTACTACTACTACTACTATTTACTATCCATCTGTCAAGCGTTATTCGGACTGCCAAGCTTACTACTACTACTATTTACTATATATCTGTCAAGCGTGATTCGAACTACGAAGCTTACTACTAGTACTATTTACTATCCATCTGTCAAGCGTGATTCGGACTGCCAAGCTTACTACTACTACTCATTTACTATCATCTGTCAAGCGTGATTCGGACTGCCAAGCTTACTACTATACTAATTTACTATCCATCTGTCAAGCGTGATTCGACTGCCAAGCTTACTACTACTACTATTTTACTATCATCTGTCAAGCGTGATTCGGACTGCCAAGCTTACTACTACTATATTTACTATCCATCTGTCAAGCGTGATTCGGACTGCCAAGCTTACTACTACTACTAATTTACTATCATTGTCAAGCGTGATTCGGACTGCCAAGCTTACTACTACTACTATTTACTATCGATCTGTCAAGCGTGATTCGGACTGCCAAGCTTACTACTACTACTATTTACTATCGATCTGTCAAGCGTGATTCGGACTGCCAAGCTTACTACTACTACTATTTACTATCGATCTTCAAGCGTGATTCGGACTGCCAAGCTTACTACTACTACGACTATTTACTATCGATCTGTCAAGCGTGATTCGGACTGCCAAGCTTACTACTACTACGACTATTTACTATCGATCTGTCAAGCGTGATTCGGACTGCCAAGCTTACTACTACTACTACTTACTATCGATCTGTCAAGCGTGATTCGGACTACCAAGCTTACTACTACTACTACTATTTACTATCGATCTGTCAAGCGTGATTCGGACTGCCAAGCTTACTACTACTACTATTTACTATAGATCTGTCAAGCGTGATTCGGACTGCCAAGCTTACTACTACTACCATTTACTATCGATCTGTCAAGCGTGATTCGGACTGCCAAGCTTACTAATATTTACTATCGATCTGTCAAGCGTGATTCGGACTGCCAAGCTTACTACTACTACCATTTACTATCCATCTGTCAAGCGTGATTCGGACTGCCAATCTTACTAATATTTACTATCCATCTGTCAAGCGTGATTCGGACTGCCAAGCTTACTACTACTACCATTTACTATCCATGTGTCAAGCGTGATTCGGACTGCCAAGCTTACTACTACTACCATTTACTATCCATCTGTCAAGCGTGATTCGGACTGCCAAGATTACTACTACTTCTACTACTACCATTTACTATCGATCTGTCAAACGTGATTCGGACTGCCAAGCTTACTACTACTACCATTTACTATCCATCTGTCAAGCGTGATTCGGACTGCCAAGCTTACTACTACGACTACCATTTACTATCCATCTGTCAAGCGTGATTCGTACTGCAAGCTTACTACTACTACTACCAATTACTATCCATCTGTCAAGCATGCTTCGGACTGCCAGGCTTACTGCTACTACCATTTACTATCGATCTGTCAAGCGTGATTCGGACTGCCAAGCTTACTACTACTACTATTTAATATCCATCTGTCAAGCGTGATTCGGACTGCCAAGCTTACTACTACTACTGCCATTTACTATCCATCTGTCAAGCGTGATTCGGACTGCCAAGCTTACTACTACTGCCATTTACTATCGATCTGTCAAGCGTGATTCGGACTGCCAAGCTTACTACTATTTACTATCCATCTGTCAAGCGTGATTCGGACTGCCAAGCTTACTACCACTAATATTTACTATCGATCTGTCAAGCGTGATTCGGACTGCCAAGCTTACTACTACTACTACTATTTACTATCCATCTGTCAAGCGTTATTCGGACTGCCAAGCTTACTACTACTACTATTTACTATAGATCTGTCAAGCGTGATTCGAACTACGAAGCTTACTACTAGTACTATTTACTATCCATCTGTCAAGCGTGATTCGGACTGCCAAGTTTACTACTACTACCATTTACTATCGATCTGTCAAGCGTGATTCGGACTGCCAAGCTTACTACTACTACTATTTACTATCAATCTATCAAGCGTGATTCAGACTGCCAAACTTACTACTACTACTATTTACTATCGATATGTCAAGCGTGATTCGGACTGCCAAGCTTACTACTACTACTATTTAATATCCATCTGTCAAGCGTGATTCGGACTGCCAAGCTTACTACTACTACTATTTACTATCGATATGTCAAGCGTGATTCGGACTGCCAAGCTTACTACTACTACTATTAAATATCCATCTGTCAAGCGTGATTCGGACTGCCAAGCTTACTACTACTACCATTTACTATCAATCTGTCAAGCGTGATTCGGACTGCCAAGCTTACTACTACTACTATTTACTATCAATCTGTCAAGCGTGATTCAGATGCCAAGCTTATACTACTACTACTACTACTATTACTATCGATATTTCAAGCGTGATTCGGACTGCCAAGCTTACTACTACTACTATTTAATATCCATCTGTCAAGCGTGATTCGGACTGCCAAGCTTACTACTACTACCATTTACTATCAATCTGTCAAGCGTGATTCGGACTGCCAAGCTTACTACTACTACTATTTACTATCAATCTGTCAAGCGTGATTCGGACTGCCAAGCTTACTACTACTAATACCATTTACTATACATCTGTCAAGCGTGATTCGGACTGCCAAGCTTACTACTACTACTATTTACTATCCATCTGTCAAGCGTGATTCGGACTGCCAAGCTTACTACTACTACTACCATTTACTATACATCTGTCAAGCGTGATTCGGACTGCCAAGCTTATACTACTACTATTTACTATCCATCTGTCAAGCGTGATTCGGACTGCCAAGCTTACTACTACTACTACCATTTACTATCCATCTGTCAAGCGTGATTCGGACTGCCAAGCTTACTACTACTACCAATTACTATCCATCTGTCAAGCGTGATTCGGACTGCCAAGCTTACTGCTACTGCTATTTACTATCAATCTGTCAAGCGTGATTCGGACTGCCAAGCTTACTACTACTACTATTTACTATCCATCTGTCAAGCGTGATTCGGACTGCCAAGCTTACTACTAAAAAGTAGAAAACGGTAAGGGCTGCCTGAAGCCGGTGATCGTAAAATACTAACGAAAGAGTGAAAATGGAAAGGCTTCGTATGGGAACAAAACAGACAATGGACGTTTCGGGTACAAACCCTTCGTCAGCACAACAATACACAAATAAACGTGGAAAACAAATAAAATATAATGGAAAATAACTTGTGTCGTCTGTACTCAATGGTGGTTGCAGTATGAATGAAATGTAAGCGTGGCGTGGGTAGAGGATAGTGTGCCCCAGGGGGCTGATCTAATTGATAAGCAGAGGTCAGCGTCAGGGAACAGAACTTTCCAGACTATAATGGAGGATAAAAGACATATTGGTAGTAGTAGTAGTAGTAGTAGTAGTAGTAGTAGTAGTAGTAGTAGTAGTAGTAGTAGTAGTAGTGGTAGTAGTTGTAGTAGTAGTAGTTGTAGTAGTAGTAGTAGTAGTAGTAGTAGTAGTAGTAGTAGTAGTAGTAGTAGTAGTAGAACGCTGTAGTGGAACAGTAGGGGGGGGGGGGGTTTGGAGGGGGCGAGGTGAAAGGGTCACGGCGGAGGTGGGGGGGGGGGGGGGGTTTGTTGGATGAGCGAAGGTCGAATCTTCGCGAAGGAACGATGCGATAGTAAAGTGGAATACACCAATAAATAGATAGATGGATAGGCAGATAGATAGGTAGATGGTCAGAAAAGAGGGGAGAGAAGGGAGAGAGGAGAGAGAGAGAGAGAGAGAGAGGAGAGAGAGAGGAGGAGAGAGAAGAGAGAGAGAGAGAGAGAGAGAGAGAGAGAGATTAATAAAGAAAAAAATTTTAAAATAAAAATTAAAAAAAAAAAAAAAAAAAAAAAAAAAAAAAAAAAAGGGGGAGGGGGGGGACGGGGGGGGGGGGGGGTTGGTTTGAGGCGGACCGGTAGAGAGGGGGAATCAGAGAGAGAGAGAGAGAGGGGGGGAGGGAGAAAGAGGGAGGGGGGGGCAAAGAAAGAAAGAAAGAAAGAAAGAGAGAGAGAGAGAGAGAGAGAGAGAGAGAGAGAGAGAGAGGGTGGAGGGGAGGTGAGAGAGGGCGAGTAAACAGCCGAGTGATAGCTGGGTCTATATGTATATTAATGGATGAAAAAGTGGATGATTGGACACAATGAGAGAGAGCTAGGAAGGTAGATGACTATGAATCGGTGGATAATCAGTAGATAGATTGCTAGCTAGCTAGCTAGATAGATAGATAGATAGATAGATAGATAGATAGGTAGGTAGGTAGAGTTGTACTTTTAGTAGTATGAACAGTAGTAGTAGTAGTCGTAGTAGTAGTAGTGGTAGTAGTAGTAGTAGTAGTAGTAGTAGTGGTAGTAGTAGTAGTAGTAGTAGTAGTAGTAGTAGTAGTAGTAGTAGTAGTAGTAGTAGTAGCAGTAGTAGTAGTAGTAGTAGTAGTAGTAGTAGTAGTAGTAGCAGTAGTAGTAATAGTAGTAGTAGTAGTAGTAGTAGTAGTAGTAGTAGTAGTAGTAGTAGTAGTAGTAGAAGTAGTAGTAGTAGTAGTAGTAGAAGTAGTAGAAGTAGTAGTAGTAGCAGCAGCAGTAGCTGTAGTGGCAGAAGTGAGAGCAGCAGTGGTGATGAATATGGGTGACGTTGACATCTAGTGGTGGTCAATCCTGGTGTTGAGTCCGCGTGGAGTCAGCGTTCCCAACAACTTGATCAGGTGAGTTTCCCTACGTCGACGGGCGGAAGTGTCCGAATGGCAAAAACTGAGCACACACACACGCACACACTGTACATCGCAGTGGTCTGGCAGATTGAAGTGTCTGGCCACTGCTGTGTCTGCACAGTTCGATATGTCACGCAAGTGCTGCACGAATCTGTCACCCAGCCTCTTTCCGGTCTCACCAACGTAAGCAATCCACACAGGGAGCACGTAATCGCATAGACTAGATTACGGTCAGTGCAAGTAAACGGCCGCCTGATGTCCCAAATCTTGTCTGGAAAGCTGACTCTGTCATACTCCACAGGTGCCCACAAGTCTTGCATCGGGGTCGCATACACGATCTGGCTTTAGGTCCATCCCTAGGTATGGGTTCCAGGCGGCTTCTGACAAGGAGATCCCTCAGGTTACGATCCCGTCGATATGCTACCAACGGGGGTTCTGAGAAAACTCTGTGGGTGTCTTCGCCCGCCTGGAGGATCCCATAGTTCTGCAATAGGATGTTCCTCACTTGATCGGCATGGGGGTGATGCGGGGAAGATTCGACCTTCGCTCATCCAACAAACCCCCCCCCCCCACCTCCGCCGTGACCCTTTCACCTCGCCCCCTCCAAACCCCCCCCCCCCTACTGTTCCACTACAGCGTTCTACTACTACTACTACTACTACTACTACTACTACTACTACTACTACTACTACTACTACTACAACTACTACTACTACAACTACTACCACTACTACTACTACTACTACTACTACTACTACTACTACTACTACTACTACTACTACTACTACTACTACTACTACCAATATGTCTTTTATCCTCCATTATAGTCTGGAAAGTTCTGTTCCCTGACGCTGACCTCTGCTTATCAATTAGATCAGCCCCTGGGGCACACTATCCTCTACCCACGCCACGCTTACATTTCATTCATACTGCAACCACCATTGAGTACAGACGACACAAGTTATTTTCCATTATATTTTATTTGTTTTCCACGTTTATTTGTGTATTGTTGTGCTGACGAAGGGTTTGTACCCGAAACGTCCATTGTCTGTTTTGTTCCCATACGAAGCCTTTCCATTTTCAAGCTTACTACTACTACCATTTACTATCGATCTGTCAAGCGTGATTCGGACTGACAAGCTTACTACTACTACTATTTAATATCCATCTGTCAAACGTGATTCGGACTGCCAAGCTTACTACTACTACCATTTACTATCCATCTGTCAAGCGTGATTCGGACTACGAAATTTACTACTACTACCATTTACTATCGATCTGTCAAGCGTGATTCGGACTGCCAAGCTTACTACTACTACTACTACTATTTACTATCCATCTGTCAAGCGTGATTCGGACTGCCAAGCTTACTACTACTACTACTATTTACTATCCATCTGTCAAGCGTGATTCGAACTGCCAAGCTTACTACTACTACTATCTACTATCGATCTGTCAAGCGTGATTCGGACTGCCAAGCTTACTACTACTATTTACTATCGATCTGTCAAGCGTGATTCGGACTGCCAAGCTTACTACTACTACTATTTACTATCGATCTGTCAAGCGTGATTCGGACTGCCAAGATTACTACTACTACTATTTACTATCGATCTGTCAAGCGTGATTCGGACTGCCAAGCTTACTACTACTACGACTATTTACTATCGATCTGTCAAGCGTGATTCGGACTGCCAAGCTTACTACTACTACTACTATTTACTATCGATCTGTCAAGCGTGATTCGGACTGCCAATCTTACTACTACTACTATTTACTATCGATCTGTCAAGCGTGATTCGGACTGCCAAGCTTACTACTACTACCATTTACTATCGATCTGTCAAGCGTGATTCGGACTGCCAATCTTACTAATATTTACTATCATCTGTCAAGCGTGATTCGGACTGCCAAGCTTACTACTACTACCATTTACTATCCATGTGTCAAGCGTGATTCGGACTGCCAAGCTTACTACTACTACTATTTACTATCCATCTGTCAAACGTGATTCGGACTGCCAAGCTTACTACTACTACCATTTACTATCCATCTGTCAAGCGTGATTCGGACTCTGAAGCTTACTACTACTACCATTTACTATCCATCTGTCAAGCGTGATTCGGACTGCCAAGCTTACTACTACTACTATTTACTATCGATTTGTCAAGCGTGATTCGGACTGCCAACCTTACTACTACTACTACCATTTACTATCCATCTGTCAAGCGTGATTCGGACTGCCAAGCTTACTACTACTACTACTACTACCATTTACTATCGATCTGTCAAGCGTGATTCGGACTGCCAATCTTACTAATATTTACTATCCATCTGTCAAGCGTGATTCGGACTGCCAAGCTTACTACTACTACCATTTACTATCCATGTGTCAAGCGTGATTCCGACTGCCAAGCTTACTACTACTACTATTTACTATCCATCTGTCAAGCGTGATTCGGACTGCCAAGCTTACTACTACTATTCTACTACTACCATTTACTATCGATCTGTCAAACGTGATTCGGACTGCCAAGCTTACTACTACTACCATTTACTATCCATCTGTCAAGCGTGATTCGGACTATGAAGCTTACTACTACTACCATTTACTATCGATCTGTCAAGCGTGATTCGGACTGCCAAGCTTACTACTACTACTACTATTTACTATCCACTGTCAAGCGTGATTCGGACTGCCAAGCTTACTACTATCTACATTTACTATCCATCTGTCAAGCGTGATTCGGACTGCCAAGCTTACTACTATACTACCATTTACTATCCATCTGTCAAGCGTGATTCGGACTGCCAAGCTTACTACTACTACCATTTACTATCCATGTGTCAAGCGTGATTCGGACTGCCAAGCTTACTACTACTACTATTTACTATCCATCTGTCAAGCGTGATTCGGACTGCCAAGCTTACTACTACTTCTACTACTACCATTTACTATCGATCTGTCAAACGTGATTCGGACTGCCAAGCTTACTACTACTACCATTTACTATCCATCTGTCAAGCGTGATTCGGACTATGAAGCTTACTACTACTACCATTTACTATCGATCTGTCAAGCGTGATTCGGACTGCCAAGCTTACTACTACTACTACTATTTACTATCCATCTGTCAAGCGTGATTCGGACTGCCAAGCTTACTACTACTACTATTTACTATCCATCTGTCAAGCGTGATTCGGACTGCCAAGCTTACTACTACTACTACCATTTACTATCCATCTGTCAAGCGTGATTCGGACTGCCAAGCTTACTACTACTACTATTTACTATCCATCTGTCAAGCGTGATTCGGACTGCCAAGCTTACTACTACTACTACCGTTTACTATCCATCTGTCAAGCGTGATTCGGACTGCCAAGCTTACTGCTACTACTACTATTTACTATCGATCTGTCACGGAATTATCCCATGATTTTCATCTCATTTCAGTTTCAGTAATTCATTTTAGGAGACTTTCCGCACGTTCCTCAAGGTAGCTTCACTTTAAATTGTTATTTGTCAGACGTTTATCTATTCAATTTTCTATTTTTAGTAGCATTTTAAAAGCTATAGAACAAACCTTGATTGATTGGTAAAAGTTTAAAATGTTCTCAAATGACCAGGACCATTGTTTTGGTTCTCCGCCGTCATTGTCGTGAAGTATTGAGCAGTCCTAGTCCTATGGTTTGTTTCAATGTTTAGTTTTAGGCCCACATTTCCCAACTCAAGTAGCTTGCGAGTGCGGGTTGGGATCAAAGTGAGAATTCCAAAACGCAAGAGTGTAAGAAATATTTTGTAAGACATTTTGAAAAATATTTAAATGGTACTTCTTTTTTCAGAAATCTAATTTGAGTGAAATTCAACGTTTGATAATATAACATCACAAATTATTATTGTAAACTTGATATTATTACACGTAACTATTTAGGAGAGGGGTGGAATAATAATTAGAAATGACGGGTGCCTGTTCGTAACAGCCTCGATTCCACTAGTATAATATCTGGTGTTTTCACACGAGTGGCCACATTGTTTGTCTTCCATTTTACCAAAAGTTCACTGCCGTAATCTGGAAAATCACGCAGATAAATATTTGGCCAGAAAACTCGTCCTTCAAATATCGATCGATTAAACGGCCCTCATCTTGGCAACAACTCTCAAACCTGGGATTTCGCAAAGTCTTTCTTGATGACCCAGGTTTGAGAGCATTTGCCAAGACGAGGGTTATTTAAATCGATTGATATTTGAAGGATGCGTTTTCTGGCCAAATTTTAAAATAAGAGTTGTTTTATTCTCCAGAGTCCTGTAGTTGACTGGTTTAGTTTATGTCATGTTCATTTCCAGGTCCGGCAAGACAGTAAGACCCAATTTGGTCTCCGAGCACATAGCAGTTCCACGTCCATCGTGCACATAGCAACCGTCCTGAAGAATCAGAATGAAACGGAGGGATTTGAGTTGGCTCTTTGGGAACAGCTCTTGCTGATGACGTCATGCAAGGTTTTGGTCCAAAGCAAGAGTGGGTTTAGCAGCCAGGCAGATTACGTCAGAACAGAAATAATGGGAAGTAAAAACAGATACCTGTTCAAAGATGGTAAAGTTGTTCATTTATAGATGGAACGAAATTGACGTCACTCAGCTGTTTGTTATTGTTTTCAGCCAGCCATCTCACTAATATCTATCAATCGGACTAAACACGTTCAAGGTTTCACATTGTGTGACTGTACGTTATACAGTATCAGGTACACTACACAGATATTGTGAGCATCTTCGCTAAACGAATAGCATCAATATACTACGAAGCTGCTGGAATGCAAAACAACCAGAGTTTAACAGCTTCACTAACGAGCACAGAAATAGAGGGAGAGAGAGAAAGAGAGAAAGAGAGAGAGAGAGAAAGAGAGAGAGAGAGAGAGAGAGAGCGAGAGAGAGAGAGCGAGAGAGAGATGGAGATGGAGAGAGAAGAGAGAGAGAGAGAAGAGAGAGAGAGAGGGAGAGAGAGAGAGATGGAGAGAGAAACAGAGGGGGAGATAGAGAAAGAGAGATATAGATAGGGAGATAGACAGAAGGAGAGAGGGAGAGAGATAGAGAGAGAGAGGAGAGAGATAAGGAGATAGATGGAGAGAGGAAAGAGAGAGAGAGAGGAGAGAGATAGGGAGATAGACAGATGGAGAGAGAGAGAGAGAGGAAAGAGAGAGAGAGAGAGAAAGAGAGAGAGGGGGGGGGGGAGAGGAGAGGAGAGAGAGAGAGAGAGTGAGATGTTTTGTTTTGTTTTTAAGGGTTTTACGGCGCTTGCAACACATTTAAGTTATATCAGCGCCAGTAAAAAGGAAGAAAATGGGATAGTAGAAAGTTCTAGAATTACAATTAAAGCAGCCAAGAGAAAGTAAGTAAGACAAAGAAGAACTGGGAACAAATAGGGATCAGATGTAGATTCCAAGAGCATACCACCAATGTACTTAGTTTGAGATCACCTATAAGTCTCATCCGGACACAAGCACAAAATCCAACAAAGAGGAATACACTCAAATGCTTACACTATACATTAAAAATAACAAATATAGTAATACATAACAGAGAGATGATTTACAAGGAAAAAAATATCATCTCCCAAAACAATAACTATGCATTTGACTGTTTCCCTCCCATCTAGGACTCCGGCCAGGGCCAGGACAAAACCAAGTAATCTCATTCCAAGACAAAGACTGAAAGCATGTTGGAAAACAGATATAAGGGGATAGAAGACACAGTATGTACCTTCCTGCAAACTATGGGAGTTAGGAACCCCACCCAGAGAGAATGAGAGAGAGAGAGAGAGAGAGAGAGAGAGAGAGAGAGAGAGAGAGAGAGAGAGAGAGAGAGAGAGAGAGAGAGAGATTGTTTGTTTTTAGGTGTTTAACGGCGCTTTCGACACTATTTAGGTCATTTAAGCGCCCGTTTCTGTCTTTTATCAATTTTTATCGGCCTTGAGGGGCTATAGCTGCTCAAATCGTGTACTGTTGTAATAAAATCTTTATAAAATCATAATAGTTACATGTTTGTTATGTAAAAATATTTATTTACAATTTCTGCAGGAGTTCACATTCCTGCAGATACTTTAAAATTGTAAGCGGATCGACCGACTGGAACTGAGACAAGTCCCTGTTTTCATAATGTTGTGACCTTATCTGTTCTAATTCTGTACATTCAATTATTGTTTGATTGTTTGTTTTTAAGGGTTTTACGGCGCTTGCAACACATTTAGGTTATATCAGCGCCAGTAAAAAGGAAGAAAATGGGATAGTAAAAAGTTCTAGAATTACAATTGAAGCATCCAAGAGAAAGTAAGACATAGGGGAACTGGGAACAAAAAGGGATCAGATGTAGATTCCAAGAGCATACCACCAATGTACTGAGTTTGAGATCACCTATAAGTCTCATCCGGACACAAGCACAAAATCCAACAAAGAGGAATACACTCAAATGCATACATTATACATTAAAAATAACAAATATAGTAATACATAACAGAGAGATGATTTACAAGGAAAAAAATATCATCTCCCAAAACAATAACTGTGCATTTGACTGTTTCCCTCCCAGCCAGGACTCCGACCAGGGCCAGGAAAAAAACTAAGTAATCTCATTCCAAGACAAAGACAGAAAGCATGTTGGAAAACAGATATAAGGAGATAGAAGACATAGTGTGTACCTCCCTGCCCACTATGGGAGGTCAGGATCCCCACCCAGGTACATTCAATTAAAATGAAAATGTGTTGAACTGTGAGGTCACAGTTACATCTTCTGCAGAGGGGTTTTTCATCCCTCTCCAGAAGGAAACGGTGAGTGAGGGCAGTATGTCCGATCCGGAGTCGAGTTATTTTGACCTCGTCTCTTCTTTTTAGCCCCGAGTTGGGTCTGGGGCTGAGGTCACTTTTAATTTGTTTTAATTTGTTATGTACATCTCGACTCCAGGATCGTTCCCATTCCTTTCGGACATGTTTTTTTATATTGATCTTTAAATCTGCGTGTGGGATTTTACTGCCCTCTTGTAATTCTTGGCTCACCGCCTCTTTTGCCAGTCGATCCGCTTCTTCGTTCCCCTGGATACCCACATGACTAGGTACCCAGAGAAAACAAACTTTCTTCTTTTTAATAAATAATTTATTTGCACCTTCCAAGATACTTGTGATTCTTGGATCGGTGCAATAAAAATTTGAGATCCCCTTAAGTACGGACAGCGAGTCAGACAAGATCAAGAATTTGTTTTTATTCGATCTCTCAGCCAAACGGAGAGCATTTAGGATTGCTCTCGATTCCGCTGTAAAGATCGAAACATTTTTATCCAGGCGAAGTGATCCTGTGCCTTCCGATGAGTGATAGACACATCCTACTGCATCTGCGCTCTTTGAACCATCCGTGAAGATGTGAGTATAGTTTTTGTATGTTTGTAATATTGCTTTTAGTATCTGTCTGTAAATATGTGGGTCTGTTTGTGATTTTTCCAGGTTTGTTAGATCCAAATTTATGTTTGGTCTATGTATGGACCATGGTGATGTCTTTGCCTGGACGTATGGATGTATCCTATCTAGACTGATGTTCATGTCTGCGATGTCTTTTTTTATTCTGCAACCTAATGGTGGTGTCATTTTTTGGTGCTTGCGAAATTTTTCTTCTAGTGTCCTATCCGTGTAGTGTACGTGTTTGTGTGCTGGGTTGTCATGCAGCGATGTGACAGTAACATACTGGAGAGCCAGTTTTTTCCTCCTGAGATGGAGAGGTGGCTCATCTGCCTCAGCATAAAGGCTTGCCACTGGAGAAGTGCAGAAAGCCCCGAGTGCCAAGCGCAGTCCCTGATGATAAATTGGGTTCAGCATGCCTAAGTAGGATGGATGGTTTTGCAGAGCCGTATACAAAAGATGCGTAGTCCAATTTTGATTGAATAAGGGTTCGGTATATCTTTAGGAGAGTGTTTGTGTCCGAACCCCATTCCATGCTCGACAGAACTCTCATTATTCTCATTGCTTTCATGCATCGCAGTCTGAGATCTTTGATATGGGCAAGGAAATTTAGTTTCCTATCAAAGATCAAACCCAGGAATCGGGCTTTGTCCTTTACCTCAATTCTGGAATTGTTGAGATAAAGGTCAGGCTGTCTAATGCAGGTGCGTTTTCGGCAGAAGTGGACAGCTACTGTTTTTGATGGGGAGAAGGAGAAAGAGGGAGAGAGAGAAAGAGAGAGAGGGGGGGGGGAAGAGAGAGGAGAGAGGGGAGAGAGAGAGAGAGAGAGAGAGAGAGAGAGAGAGAGAGAGAGAGAGAGAGAGAGAGAGAGAGAGAGAGAGAGAGAGGACAACAGCCCTGGAACTGATATTATTTTGCTTGTTTTTCCAGAGTTTTCCTTCAGATACTTGAATGTCAATTCAGCGTTTGAAGACTATAAATAGAATGGCAGTAGATACACAACACAGTAATGTCCTCAAGGTCAAGGCTATTCGTCACTGCACTGATATAGACTCTCGTTAAACATTTTGTATGTAATATTATTTCATCCCCTTTAGTCATGATCAAGAGCTGTTGCCAGATTCCTTTATAGTTTATAGGCCCATCAATGAACGCTTGCACAATGGACCCATAGCAACCAGGGCTACTACTTTTTTGAGACCTTGAACTTTCGTGACACAGATTGCAGTCGACAAACTAAGGGAAATAATCGATTATTATTTACTATTTATTTTTATCTCTTCGATTAGATGGGCAAGAATACAATCAAATGGTTTGTCTATTAATTGCATTTACTTTGACTTAAAGGAACCATTCAACAAAGTATCAAAGTTTATACAATCTTAGGCTTTCGCCAATAAATCAACAATTTGATGACAACATATCTACATCAAAGTGGAAAACAATGGTAAATGGAACCAAAAAATACATTGATACCATTAATAACCACAGAAAAATACAACAATCCGAATACCACAATTACGTACAATATAAATAACAATAAGAAGAAGAATGATAAGAATAATAATATATACTTTATTCATAAAAAAAATGGAAATTCGTTTACAGACGTGGCATGCATAAAAATGTATAAACACAAAGTTGAGAATCTATGGCGACAATGTATACATTATATATATATATATATATATATATATATATATATATATATATATATATATATATATATATATATATATATATATATATATATATATATATATATATATGCAAATGCACAAAAATGTAAAAAATATACAACCAAGAACCAATAGTGACACTTTATATATTAATTTGATAAATTGAGATAGACCATACCTCTGGCCTCTAGTCCCAACTTGTGTGTGTATATTTAAAAAATAGTATTTAATTTAAATCACAGTTGCGCATTAAAAATTCGAACACCATGTGGCAAAAATGAATTAAGGTGACGTGTTGTCTTTGTTTTTATATATATAAGTGACGGCTCCTCATGGAGAACTTAATATATTTGTGAATATTACAATAATAATAATAATGATAATAATAATAAAAACGATAATAATAATAATAATAATAATAATAACAACAACAATAAAAATAACATAGCAATAACTATCTTAGTGAAATCCTTGGACCTCGATTTGGGTGTGGAAATGACGTGAATTCAAGGCAAAATATGGGACACGGAGATTTCCTGTATGCTATTTTAAAAAATTAATTACGATGCTGTTTATCGATGAATATGACTGAAATTTGGCACACAATTAGAAAAGAAGTAATTTTAGATTATGTCAAGCGACAAAACTCGTGCGATTACCAGAAGACCCTTAAAAATAAAACAGATTTTTACTCTTTGGAGAGGTTTTGTCGCTCATAAGGTTATATATGCACATTTATTCTATTTATATTTCAAATTTCATCGGATTATGATAAGTACTTTTCCCGTATTCTCACAAAACATCAACCCAATTTGCATTTCAATGAGTGAAAATATGGAGAAGGCCATTTTGCTCTTCCATCGCGCTACACGAAAATGAGTGAGCGAAGCACGGCTGCCAAATGGCCAGACTTTCACCTGACCAAATTCGACTTAAAAAGTGGCTAAATAGAAAATCATATGGCTTTCAATATTAAGACTGGCCCACTTAAAATGAACTAAATTTTAACAAACAGAAAATTGAATAGACTAGGATTAATGTCACTGAGACAAAAATAGATGAATACAATTTAATAAAAGAAACAAAATTATATATTTGGCCACACACGTGGCCATCTGGCAACCTTGTTCGCGATGACTGATGACACAAATCCTCGCGCGCTTTTTAAAAATTAAGGTATTGTTTCATTGTTATGTCATAGGGATAGTAGATTAACACACACTCTCTCTCTCTCTCTCATATAAATACTAGAAATAACATAAGCCATGGTCTCACTGGACTGATTGATAATAATTTAGCAGGCATTTTTCGTGTCATTTATATGGGTTGTAGAAAAGTTCCAAATGATCAATATTATGTATGTTTTAAAACAAAATTATAGTTGACCTTAGCCATACAGCTCTAAAATGACATCTATTGTGGTACCTACTACTACTAAATACTAATACTATTACTGTTGGTCAAATGATGGGAAATTCACACATATCACAGACAAGTTAAATACTTCTAGAGGATTCATTTTGAACCATTTTGTTCCTAAAGCTGCCCACTTGGTAATTAAAAAAAAAAAGTCACTCATACAAAATAATAAATCTTAAAAAAAGATCATGAAATTTTTAAAAACAAAATAAGAGTAATTTTAGTAATTATGAAGGGAAATAATCCATTTAGGTTTAAGCTTTTCAGCAATACAGTTTTTAATTGAAAGCTTCATTGCCAAAGATGTTAGTTAAATTTAATTGACACTTAAAATTTGTTATCTAACAAGTGGTAAAGGTTTAAATGTGGCCTGAGGCCATTTAAAGTATAAAATAAGCTTACATTAACTTACATGCATAATTCTATGTAAATCCTTAAAAAGTTATGAGAAAAATATTGGTGAAAACCGGCAACATATAACTAACTGAAATGATAACAAAAGTACTAACTGTGATGCATCATTCAGAAATACAGTCAACAATTGATGTATGACATGTTATTTTCAACATCATTCATGCTGGAGATAAAAAAAATCAAAATATTACAACAAAAATTGTACTAAATCCTTTGGAATCGTATCCACGTATTTGAGTCCAAAAATCGTACTAAAATACGATTAACCGTACCGGTTGGCAGGTCTGCATCACAAGATGTGAAACGTGATGGTAGCCCACTCAACGCTGTGTGTTTATTTACATTGTCTGACCACTCGATTGCAATTCTCTACCTGTGCATTGTTTTCCTCTACTATACCATCTATGTCCACATTGTTACACTCAAAAGGCAACTGAACTATCTATACCATCTATGTCCACATTGTTACACTCAAAAGGCAACTGAACTATCTATACCATCTATGTCCACATTGTTACACTCAAAAGGCAACTGAACTATCTATACCATCTATGTCCACATTGTTACACTCAAAAGGCAACTGAATTATCTTTACCATCTATGGTCCACATTGTTACACTCAAAAGGCAACTGAAACTTTCTTTTCACACACTATGCTCTACCATGTCCACATTGTTACACTCAAAAGGCAACTGAACTATCTATACCATCTATGTCCACATTGTTACACTCAAAAGGCAACTGAATTATCTTTACCATCTATGTCCACATTGTTACACTCAAAAGGCAACTGAACTATCTTTACCATCTATGTCCACATTGTTACACTCAAAAGGCAACTGAACTATCTTTACCATCTCTCAAATCTCTGTCCACATTGTTACACTCAAAAGGCAACTGAATTATCTTTACCATCTATGTCCACATTGTTACACTCAAAAGGCAACTGAACTATCTTTACCATCTATGTCCACATTGTTACACTCAAAAGGCAACTGAACTATCTTTACCATCTATTGTCCACATTGTTACACTCAAAAGGCAACTGAACTATCTTTACCATCTATGTCCACATTGTTACACTCAAAAGGCAACTGAACTATCTTACCATCTATGTCCACATTGTTACACTCAAAAGGCAACTGAACTATCTTTACCATCTTCATGTCCACATTGTTACACTCAAAAGGCAACTGAACTTTTCTTTACCATTCTAAGTGTCCACATTGTTACACTCAAAAGGCAACTGAATTATCTTTACCATCTATGTCCACATTGTTACACTCAAAAGGCAACTGAACTATCTTTACCATCTATGTCCACATTGTTACACTCAAAAGGCAACTGAACTATCTTTACCATCTATGTCCACATTGTTACACTCAAAAGGCAACTGAACTATCTTTACCATCTATGTCCACATTGTTACACTCAAAAGGCAACTGAACTATCTTTACCATCTATGTCCACATTGTTACACTCAAAAGGCAACTGAACTATCTTTACCATCTCTCAAATCTCTGTCCACATTGTTACACTCAAAAGGCAACTGAATTATCTTTACCATCTATGTCCACATTGTTACACTCAAAAGGCAACTGAACTATCTATACCATCTATGTCCACATTGTTACACTCAAAAGGCAACTGAACTATCTTTACCATCTATGTCCACATTGTTACACTCAAAAGGCAACTGAACTATCTTTACCATCTCTCAAATCTCTGTCCACATTGTTACACTCAAAAGGCAACTGAATTATCTTTACCATCTATGTCCACATTGTTACACTCAAAAGGCAACTGAACTATCTTTACCATCTATGTCCACATTGTTACACTCAAAAGGCAACTGAACTATCTTTACCATCTATGTCCACATTGTTACACTCAAAAGGCAACTGAACTATCTTTACCATCTATGTCCACATTGTTACACTCAAAAGGCAACTGAACTATCTTTACCATCTATGTCCACATTGTTACACTCAAAAGGCAACTGAACTGGCATCAACTCAAGGCACGCCTTTTTCCTCTTCAGAAGGCTGGCTTTTTAGATGGAAAGGTCGACAGAATATGTTGTTTAGAAAAAAACAAGATGAAAAACACAATGCTGATGACTCTTCTGCCAACAGTACTACTCTTATGACATTTACAATGCACACGAGATGGGCATTACTACAATAAACTTAAACGCTTCACGATTCTTACAAACAATCACGTCACATTTTGTTGTAGATAAAATATGAATGAGAAAAAGTTTTAAAAAACAACAAAAGCACACCCCCTTCCCCTTCCCCCCAAAAAAACCCAAATCAAACCAAAAAAAAAAAAAAAAAACAAAAAAAAAAATCAAACCAAATCAAAAAACAAAAAAAAGAAGTAAAGGAAAATGAAAAGAAACCAAAAAAAATGAGTGTAATGTCTGGAACATGAGGGCCCAAAATCCATAGAAAACTCATGGGGGAAGGGGAAGGTCCTACATGAACGGCACATGAAAGTTGGTGCTTACATTAGGTGTGGAAAGCGTACGCTTACTGTCGGTCGAAATTATCGGGACCGATGCTCGAGCGTAAAAAATGCACTGACTTCATCAAGCCACAACTCTGCTAATACTAAATATTTTTTTCATCAAATAAAAATTAATGTATAAAGAAGATATTCTGTTCTTTGTGTGTGAAATATGAAATAATAAGAATGAACATTTGTTGTGTAATCTTATTTTTACTTATCAACGTTTTTGATAGATTCCAAATTAGTTCAACCCGTCTCGGGTCATCTTCATATTTTTTCTTAGCGGAACGGCTAATCGTCGCACTGAATAAGTTTTGACTTCATTAAAAAGGGGGATAATCCTGCTTATTTTGATACCTTGCACTATGAAAGCATTTAATGGCAAAATGTTAGATTACAAAAAGTCGATTTTAGGTGAAGATGCGGAAATCCACTTCCTCTATTGTAAAGCTCATTTCCTCATTGGTTTGGCAGAGGAAACGGATAAAGCTGTTCGGGATAAAGAAAATGACCTCATCTTGCTCTTGAATCACAAACTTGGTAGGGATCCACATCAAACTTCCACAAGTTGTTGAATACGAACGGGTGCTGATGTCCTTGGCTCCAGAGGTGACGAGAAAAATGGCTGGCACAGTGCGATTCTACAAGAACAAACTCAATGTTTACATCACACAAGGTCAAACAGGTTCAACAACACTTTTGAAAACCCTATTGCCTTGCTTTATCACCACAAAGACACCCTTCATTTCCTTATGCACAAAGTCGCACATTCCAACCGCATACTATTGAGTGTGATATATGACCTTGAAGACAAACACATCATGTCTTTTGTTGCTGCAATCGCCTTACTTGCTGTTCATTTGACCAGCCTATACTGGAAGCTAATGAACAGCAATACACCCTACAGTCAATTTCCGAAGCATGTACAAGCAATGAAGCTTAAACTGGAAAAATGGAGCTCTGATAATTTTGACCTAGATAAACTCAATAATGAAATTCCCTTGTTTGGAAATGAATTTAAAGTTTCCACGGAGATAACAACTACCTTTGTTAATTCAGATGCCTGTCACAAAGATCTTACCACAAGTGTATTTAGGATGATAGCTAAGAGATGTTTGACAGTCCTGGACCGACAGCTTTTAGATGTTCTTCCAGGTGGTGTCTATGGAGATACGTTGCCAGATGACCTGCTAATGTTTTTAGATACTTGCCCGCTCACAAATCTTGTCAGAGAGAGGATGTTTGGTGATCTTGACTATGACATGTCAAGACGTAGAACTGTTGCAACTCATTTGAGAAGCACATTAAGTATGTGCAAGCATAACAATGTCTCTTCATTTCTAGATAATATGTCACCAACAGTAAAGAAAAGATTGATGGAAGCTGGAAGAAAACATGGGAAATCATTAAAAAGAAAAAACAACGAGACAGTGAAGGCCATTAGGGAACAAAAAAAAAAGAAAAATCGAGGAGAATGAAAGAATAAAGGAGAAGAAACTGATGCCCAAATTAAAAACAAAGTGTCGGGTGTGATGAAGTCCTACACACGTCTTCATAAAAGCAAAAAACCACAGGCTATTGAAACTTTTTTAAACCAATTTTTAAAAGTGGTTTGGATAATGCTACTACTACTACTACTACTACTACTAACACTGAGTCCTGTAAAAATTGTAAAGTCAAAGATGACACAATAAATGACCTCCACTCTATCATAAGACAACGAAAAGGAGAAATAAATAATCTAAATGATACTTGTCTGACTTTGTCTTCAGATGTTCAAAATTTGAAATGTATTATTAATGAGTTACAGATTGAGAAGTCTAAAAATTTTGAAATTATCAATGGTTTTACAGAAAAACTGAAATGTTCAGAAATACTCGACAAAAAATTGAAAGATGAAAAAGATGAGAAAAACAGATTACTTGCAGAGCTCAATTTACTGAAAAAATCCAATGTGTACAGAACCAATCATAAAAGAAATAAAGAATTGAAAGCCATTAAAACAGAAAACAATATATTATTGGATTCAATTGAAAAGAAGGAGGATGATTGTACAAAGTTGAAAGATGAGGTAAATTCTTTAAAAAAGAAAGTTAAATCTGAGCAGTCGATGAAGAGAAAGTTTCACAGTTCTTTGAAAAAACAAAAAGTCGTTAATTCTGAAATGTCAGAAATGCTCATGTTTGATGATGAAGATAAAAATGTTAATATTAGAGAGCCAGGTAGTGGAAGTAGTCATAGGTATTCTGACAGTATTAGGAAGACATATTATGCCCTGCAGGGTGAGGCCAACGTTTCGGCATCAAACTGTTCCAAAGTAGTGTCCACAGTAGCTAAATGTTTATTTGGATCAGAGTTGGCTGTGGAGGATCTGCCAAAACAGTCAATCAACTGCTTTGAATTTTTCTAACGAAGCAAATATCATTGCTAAAGAACATGTTGTTGAAGAAATAAAGAAGACAGATCATTTTACTTAGGCATGTGATGGTACCAGTCATGACAAATCTCACTATCTTGAAAAACACATTTATCTATCCACTGGTACCACTCTTTCTCTTGGCTACTCTCAAATTGCTTGGGACGATTCTGATAGTTTGTTGGAAAGATGCATTGCTTGTTTTAATAAGAATTTGCTTTTGAAGGAAATTATTAGAAAAACTAAATGTCTCCTATCAAAGATGTCAGAGTATAAAGATGAGTTCCTTGGTGGGGAGGATGCGTCTACACTATTTCTATTTTGTAATGCTCATTTTATGTTAGCGCTTTCTACAGCTGCTGTAGGTGCTCTTGGGGAGGTGGAAAAAGATTTAGGAGAAAAACTTGGGAGGGATGTTCTGGAAAAGTTTGCTGGGTGGGAGAATAATGGAGAATGTGCAGCTCTACGTCTGATTAGACTTGTTGCTAGTGTTGTTGGGCCACTGTGTGATGAGAAAAGTGGTTGTAGGCAGGAGTGGCTGTCGTTTTGTGACCTCAAGAAAGTAAAATCAACTTTTACGAGTCACAGATCGAATCGATTTAATAATATTTTTCACAATGCCACCGCACTCTTGCGCCATAAAAATGACGTTCATTTGTTTTTAACTCAATATGTTTCACACAATAATTTGAAACTACAATCTGTTCTTGCTGATCTTGCAGATGACAGAATAATGATTCATATTGCTGTTCTTTCTTTTTTACATGTATTTTTGACTGAACCATATTGGAAACTTATGAACAGTAAGAAGACCTATGCAGATTTTCCATTTTATGTAAAGAAGATGAAATCCGTTTTCCAACACTGGTCTGCTACAGATGTTGATGATATTGTTTTATCCAGCTCTGTGTTTGATGATTTTGGATCAAATGATTCGGATTTGTCTGTGATACTTGACTATTTGAATACCTGTTTGTCTTTGAATGAACATTTCATTCCATGTTTGAAAAAGGCTGTTTTGAAATGTGAATGTGCATTGGACAGACAGTTGAATGATTTTTTGGATGGTGGGGAGATATGTGATACTGTCAATTTGATTTGACCGTCATGTCCTTTGACCAATCTTACTGGTGAGAGGCTCTTTGGCCACCTTGATTATTCTATGAATAAACAAAGAAATGCTTCCATTCATTTGCATTCCACTCACAGTATGTGGAAACACAACAGAACCGCTAAATGGTTAGATAGTAAAAATCAAGCTGCTGCTAGAAAGCTAGTCCAAAAGGCCATTCGTTATGGACCACAGTGGAGATCACGAACTAATCTTGAGAAGTTAGAAGAAAGATTAAAGAAAAATTACAAAAAAATAAAAATGAAAAAGACAGAAAAGAAAATAAGAAAATTCAGAGAAAAGCATCTGCTCTTGATGCTATTCTTGCAAATGGTGGTGAGATTGTTTCTAGTAAGCAAGGTTTGGATTTAATTTTCTCTAGCCGTAAAGCTGGAGACAGGCTCAAAGATCAAATTAGGTATCAATCTCTTATTTTGGGGGGAAACATTTCATTGAATGGCAACAAATCAATGCTGTATAGTCGTTTGCTGAAGCATATTACTGATACTGATACTAATACTGATAATGAGTGACATCAATTTATGTATACTGATACTAATACTGATAATGAGTGACATCAATTTATGTATACTGATACTAATACTGATAATGAGTGACATCAATTTATGTATACTGATACTAATACTGATAATGAGTGACATCAATTTATGTATAATTGTTGTGATAATGGATCAGTTGTTGCCTTACTGTCTAAATTCTGTGGTTTTATTTTTTTCCCCCTATTTCTCTGATAGTTAGTACAATTCATGGAAACCAGTGTCAGTTTGAGCTTTAAAATATGAGCAGTTTAATGCTTGTTTCCTAATCAATTGTTATGACATTGCATATATTGTTTGAATAAATTGTAACATAAATCCCCCGTATTGCTGTAAAAATGATTTCCACTCAATCTTTATTATATTGATTTTATTTGGTTTTACATGAAAGAACAGGAAAAGACTAACAATTTCATGCATTTGTAGGGTTATTCTCTTGGTAAATTTATTTTCTACGATTTTTTAAGTGATTTAATATTTTCTCAAATATTCAAAATTGTGGATATGTGTCTTCATTTGTCAACATTCTTTGCATTTAAATATTAACAATGTGAGTTGTATTTATGTTTTTATAGTAGAGTGCATAAAATATCGATTATTTTCATGTATGAAATGTCTTTATATCTTTATTACTTTTTTTTCTATGACCATTTGAAATTGCGGTATTTTTGGTATTACAGCAAGATTTTTTCCAAGTGCGCTTTTTGAGCTTGGCGACCCACGTCAGCTTATGATAAATCAAAAACTATCTGCCTCATGTTCTTGAAAAAAAATTAGGCTTTATGTCTATATATATACTCTTGTGTTTATGTCTATCTATATACTCTTGTGGACCTCTTTCAAATTTAAAGAGCATTGGTGGACATGTCTACGAGTCATGGAGATCCAAAAATGGGCTTCAGAGCCATTTTCCCACAATTTTACTGATTTTCATGCAATTTTCTTTAAAGCATGAGATACTGTGCGTTTAAAATATATAATCGATTCATGAAATGATTTGCTTTTATCTTTTTATACAAGATGATTTGTGAACGAAAATATCAAGACTTTGATGTTTTGCAACTATTTGTGCTTTATATTATGCTGTAAAAATCGACAAATAACCCAAACGAGAAACGAATACAAATTTGTCTAAGTCCAATAAAATTTGATTGGTCATATCTCAGCTGTTTGTTGATGAATTTTCATAATGTTTCCTGTGTTGTTTATGAATTTCTGAGCTCTTTCCAATGGTTTCTTTCTTTCTGAGATAGATTAAAATTTTCACTTGTGGTACCCATTGGAAGTACGCTCTTGAATTTGAGTTGTAAATTTAATTTTCATACTCATATTGGTAAAGGCAATAGGGTTTAATTATTACAATAATAATGTCATTAAATACTGCATGAAATAAGCTTTGATATGATGTCTTTGGTTTGTATGTGCTTTAATAGATTCTCGATTTACTACGTTTTTTGTGACTCGTTTCATCAGAAGAACGCTCTTGAATTTGAGTTGTAAATTTCACTTTCTTACTCATATTAATAAAGGCAATCAGGTTTAACTATTACAATAATAATGTCATGAAATACGGCGTAAATTAATCTTTGATATGATGTCTTTGGTTTGCATGTACATTAATTGGTACTTATTTTACGAACATATTTCGTCAAAATATTTTGGCATAGAATTATCTATTTGAGTCATAAATTTTACCTATGTCTTCTTATTAATGCATTTTATTTCAAATTTAGTGCTAAATCTATGGTTCCATTGTAAAGTGCTTAAATTGAAGTTTTATTTGGTATCTTGCTTTTCCTTGTACCTATAATAGTTCAGTTTTTATGAGCGCTTTTGTAATCATGGTTTTCGGCACGAAGCCAAATTCCTTTGATTTTCTCACATTTCTCCGTTTTGAGCTTTGAAGCGTTCTTTAACTCACCGAGCCCTACGACCGAGCCGACTCGGTCACGGTGACCTTAACTTTGAACTCTATGACTGAGCCAGCTGGGTCGGAATTTTCCGTAACTGCGGGACGTTTAAGGACCAATTTCCTAAATAAACGGAATGACGGTATCATAGCTTGTCCATTTGACGATATTGTGTACAAAAATCGTGTACTGATCACGTTTTATTTGAATGTAACAAAGAATTTAGTCCGCCTTACAAAATCAGTAAAATCAGACCACAAGTTGCCGTAAACAAGATGGAGAGACCTGGAATTTTCGAAGCGATAGAAGAAGTCCGAACGATCGATAGTGACGTGGAGGATGGTGAAGATGATTATGATGATGAAATTTTTGACCCGACATGGTTACTTGGACCAGATATTACCGGTAAGTATTCTTTATTATGTTCTTTGTTTTTTATTTTGTTATTTTTTGGAGGGGGGGTTCATTTGATTGTGCCGATTCACCGAGTGAGACAGAGTGTGAGAGTGCTCTTTGCTCTTCGCACATCGTTTGAGTGAATACATTTAGTGAATATTGGGCAACTCAGACCTTTGGGATATTTATTTAAATATCTCATTGTTACTATCAAGTTGTTCAGTTTTAAAAATATATTTAACGGCACATAATGTGACTCAGATTATCTCCAGTCTTCAGGTGAGGCTGAATCAGAAATCAGCTGATCATCAGTCAGTTGATGATTACGATGGTGGTTGCGAAGCTTGAATTTCTTTTTTATTTACTTTATAGTTTCAATTAATTTATTTATGTACTAGGAAATGCTCTATTTAGCTTGTATTTATTTGTATGTTGTTTTTTTTTTTTGTTTTGTTTTGTTTTTTCTATGTGCGATTGTGTTCAGTCACCGAGTGAGAGTTTAGAAGTGAAAGTAGAGTGCTATTTATTGATCGTCGCATATCGTTTGATGAATTTATTGAATGTTGGGGGATTCAGATCTTTTGGATACCAATACTTAGTCCGGACATCATTTTAATTTACAACTATTTTCCAGTTTATTTATTTATTTATCACGCAATTGGAGTCGGACGATGTCCAGTCTGCCGACAAGACTGAATCACGAATCAGCTGTTCAGTCAGCTGATGATGATGGTTACGATTGGGATTGAGCATCTGTGCTTGGATTATTTTTCTTCTTCTCTACTTCATTGCTTCCATTTAATTAGGAAAAAAACTAGTCCTTCCCATAGCAATTTTCTTCTTTATTGTTTTATTATTATTATTATTATTATTATTACTATTATTATTATTATTTTTTATTTATTTATTTTTTTTTTTTGGTGTCTAATCCTGAGTTTTATTTCAAAAAAATATTTCTCTCTATCATCCCTTGTTGAACCATTTGTTATAGATAATAGGAGCATGGGTAAGTTATTGTCTTTGATTACAGAATTCAATATTTCTATTCATTTTGTCATTTGTTTCTTTCTCTCTATTTGTAGATGGCGAAGCACCTCCTGCTGCCAGAAACTTGGACGACAATGGGAATGCACCTGAGCCTTCTACTTCTACCATGACACCTCCGACTTCGATAGACGGCTGGAGCCACAATCTTGATGGCTATCCGGAAGTTCCAGCCTTTGACCTTGCAGACCATTTACACCTGCCAGAAGAATGTGAAACTGCATTTGCCATCTTCAATCTCATCATCACTAAGGAGTTTCTCAAGTTTCTAAAAAGAGAAACTAATAGATATGCTGCTCAGGAAAAGACTTGTGTTGGTGCAGGAGCCAAAGAATTTAGTATTTATCGACTTTGGAAGTTGGTATCGCTTACAGATCTTCGTGGATTTTTTGTCATCCTCGTCCACATGTCGTTTACCCAAAAACCAACAATCGCAGACTACTGGTCGACAAACCCTTTTGTCGATTCTTCATCCTGGCCACCATAATGCCAAGGGATCGTTTTCTGCAAATTATGTCCTTTCTGCATTTCAGCAACAATGCAGAATACATACCACGTGGTCAAGAAGGCCATCAACCTCTCCACAAACTACAATATGTTGTAGATCATCTTGACACCACATTTTCGTCCCTTTACACCCCAAAACGTGAAGTATGCATCGACGAGGCAATCTGTCCCTGGAGAGGCAGGTTGATATTTCGCGTTTACATGAAGGACAAGCCTTCGAAATGGGGGATCAAACTGTATGAATTATGCGAAAGCTCGTCTGGGTACGTCTGCAAATTTGAAGTTTACTGTGGAGATAAGAATCTCAGCAACTCCCCCACAGATGTCTGCATGCGTCTTATGACTCCATACCTTGGCCACGGCTACGTCCTTTACACGGACAACTACTTTACCTGCCCTGCCTTATCCCAGAGACTGTTATTAAATAAAACTATGACTGTAGGGACTGTTCGCCATAATCGTGTTGGTATGCCCAAGGACTTGGCTACACAGCCACTACAAAAAGGGCAGTCTGACTTCAGACAAAAAGATGGACTTTGTGCTGTTCGTTGGTTTGACAAAAAGAATGTGAATATCCTCACAACTATTCACAACCCGACTGCCACTCAGGAAGTCACAACAAGAACCTCCACCAGGATCAAACCAACCTGTGTTCAGGATTACGTGATCAACATGTCCGGGGTTGATCGTTCCGATCAGCTTGTATGTAGCATATCATCCCCTCCATAGACGGACCATGAAGTGGCCAAAAAAGCTCTTCATGCACCTTCTCACCCTAACCTTTATCCAGGCCCGGATTTTATTTAACAAGAAGATGGCCTTGCTTCGGCGCAAACAGGTGACAGTCCCTGAGTTCCTAATTCAACTGGGCACAGAAATGACCACAGATTTTCACCGCCACAAAGCAGAGCGCCTGAATCGTTCCTCTGCACCACCTGTTGCCCGGATACCCCAATCGCTTGTCCCTGCCACTACGAGACTGTCAGCTCTTCACACACACTTTGCAGAGAATATTCCGAGCACTGCCACCAAGGCCAAGCCCTACAGAGCATGCAAAGTGTGTGGTGATAAGGAGAAGAAACGTCGCCGTGCCACGGGTGAAAAACCCAATTCAAGAGCCCGCAAGGAGACGTGTTACTGGTGTTCCATCTGTAAAGTTGCTTTATGTGTGGCCCCTTGTTTTGCCCAGTTCCACCAGAAAGAGAATTATATGTAAAAAAAAACTTGTTTCCATTGGACAATTGTTTGTGTTAGTGTTAGGTTTGGATGCGAAAGTGAACTTCGATCAATTTGGGATCAATAACTTTCTTTTTTTTTTATTATCGTATAATATATATATATTTATAATATCATATTTCAAAGTTAAACATTTTGGACACTAATTCAATTATATATAAAGGTGTGGAAATGGACAATTCATACGTTTAGTGATAATTTATGGACTGTATGAATATGGACAATGGATAATAGTTATAACCAATTTCGAGGCGCTGTTGGATTTACACCATTCACACACACACATATATATGAGAGTAAGAGTGTGTATTTTTGTTTTTAATTTCATTTTTATCGTTTATTATTAAACCTGAATCATTTCAGTATTGATTTTCTTCACTCTTTGATAACATTAGAAGGTTTTGGTGAGTTACAACAACATTTTGTTATACATGGAGGGTGTCTCAAAACTTTTTACGAAAACCCTGTTTCGGGGGTTATTTCAAAAATTCATAATAAATTAACTATTATAGATAGCATCATTTGGTAAAGTTTATTATATAGATCTAATACAGATGTATGTGTATACAAAATTACCCAAAAAGCCCAGGGAGGGCTGACGGCCAGCCATGTCAAGGCTCAGGGCCCAGTGAGTTAAGAGCCACTAACATTACCATTTATGATATGAGATGTGTGAAAAAAATTAGCCTAAATCTCTGCATGTTTTTGAATTCATATATATGTAATTTTGACCAGATGCAAGTACATTTCATTTTTTTGGTATTTGACAATAAAATGTTGTTTGAAATGTTAATTTTGTGAATTTTTGTCAACTTTGTGGTCTTGTTCTGTGACATACACAAGTAATGACTATGATGTTGGGTGATTTGTCACACAATGTTATGAAATTCATGAAAAAAAAGCATATTTCCAGTTTTGGGATTGCAGTTTTTTTGTGTGTCGTCGATTGAAAATCGCACCACAGCGCGATTTTGCGGTATGCGAAATATTCAAAACTTTGAAACCTCACAAAAACTTTATTTGTTGTCCAATCTTCAAAATTTAAATTGCTATTTTCATGATTTATCAAGAAGAATCCATTTATATTTACCTTATTTGTGTATTAAAAAAACAAAAAATAAACAATGACGCTTTCCACACCTACTTACATGCTATATTTAGCTTTTCTGCTTCATCACACACTTCACTTTATCAACATGCTCACCTCAACTCCCGAGGGAGTGCGATAAAGCGGAATCAACTGTACCTTGTGGAAATGAATTTCCGATTTCAGAGTTTTGGCATATTTTTCTCTAGTCTAAATACATGCATTAATAAACATCCAACCTCGTTCTTTTCCGTCCCATAATCTTATTATTGTTTATTGCTTTAGGTCTCTTCCAACACAAATGAGGTTATATGAGAGACCGCTGAAACAAAAAAACAAGCAATCTAACAAAAATAGTACAAATGTAAATCAAAATCATAACCTAAAGATATAAGCTAAATTATAAATAACCAAGAACAAACAGGCAGAAGATCTACAGAAAAAAAAATATCCCCTGTCAAAAATACAATCACAAACCAAAGAAGCAGGATAGGCTAGTAAAGAGAAGAACAAAACGACATCACTATCGGAACGTACACCCATGCGAACATCATAGGTATATGATTCAAGGGTGATGCTCCCATCCAACCACCCGCCCCATAATCTTAAGGATGGTAGTAAAATAATGATGTCACCATACAATCTATCCATTATTAGGTCTTCTAAGGACTGATTACATACACCACCATACAATCTATCCATTATTAGGTCTTCTAAGGACTGATTACATACACCCTAAAATCACCACCATTACAACCAATACAATCTATCCATTATTAGGTCTTCCAAGGACTGATTACATACACCACCATACAATCTATCCATTATTAGGTCTTCTAAGGACTGATTACATACACCACCATACAATTATACATTATTAGGTCTTCTAAGGACTGATTACATACACCACCATACAATCTATCCATTATTAGGTCTTCTAAGGACTGATTACATACACCACCATACAATCTATCCATTATTAGGTCTTCTAAGGACTATTTACAATGATACACCACCATACAATCTATACATTATTAGGTCTTCTAAGGACTGATTACATACACCACCATACAATCTATCCATTATTAGGTCTTCTAAGGACTGATTACATACACCACCATACAATCTATCCATTATTAGGTCTTCTAAGGACTGATTACATACACCACCATACAATCTATCCATTATTAGGTCTTCTAAGGACTGATTACATACACCACCATACAATCTATACATTATTAGGTCTTCTAAGGACTGATTACATACACCACCATACAATCTATACATTATTAGGTCTTCTAAGGACTGATTACATACACCGCCATACAATCTATACATTATTAGGTCTTCTAAGGACTGATTACATACACCACCATACAATCTATCCATTATTAGGTCTTCTAAGGACTGATTACATACACCACCATACAATCTATACATTATTAGGTCTTCTAAGGACTGATTACATACACCACCATACAATCTATACATTATTAGGTCTTCTAAGGACTGATTACATACACCACCATACAATCTATACATTATTAGGTCTTCTAAGGACTAATTACATACACCACCATACAATCTATCCATTATTAGGTCTTCTAAGGACTGATTACTGATTACATACACCACCATACAATCTATCCATTATTAGGTCTTCTAAGGACTGATTACATACACCACCATACAATCTATACATTATTAGGTCTTCTAAGGACTGATTACATACACCACCATACAATCTATACATTATTAGGTCTTCTAAGGACTGATTACATACACCACCATACAATCTATCCATTATTAGGTCTTCTAAGGACTGATTACATACATACTTCTACGGGTTTTACAAGGTTCTCTGCCCTAGTAAAATCAATTTTTAAAATAATAATTCAATCCATTTCTTCAAACCTTGACACTTTGATCTTGCCAAGGACATTGGCAGTGTCTTCCGTGTCCTTCCTTACAGATTACATCTCCGTCCTAGTGCCCACGGCCTTGACCTGTCTCTTGGAGAGAAGACGAAATTTCTTCATTTTCTCCTCAAAATGGGCCACCTGGATTAAAAAACAACACATTCAGACCTGAAAATGGTAGCTTTCCAAAAAAAAAAAAAAAAAAAAAAAGGCCTGAAAATTTTACACAGATCATATGTTACCACTGTTTGAAGTCAATATGTTTACAATTAGTGTAAAAAGATGACAAAAAGAGTAAAAAGATTGTGACGATAATGTTGGGAATCTGATAATTGTCGGACAATTACACGTCTGCACATTTTAGGATTTTTCCTGAACGCTTTCAACATGTCAAAAATGATACAATTTGTTTCTTCTCTTTTATCAAATGTAGTTAGAGTTTTTATTTTAGAGATCCTGACAGCAAAGTGCAGTTGCTCTTGATGCTTTCGTACACAGTAACGAAAATATCGCCTGAGCGGCAACTTAGTTCGAGTGATGACCCGAGGTCACGCCTGCCAAATTACGGGGAATCCCCCAGTGAGTTCAGTTATGGTGATATGGGTGATACCAGTCGATTTATGTTCACTTTCATTTCTTTGTTATCGCTTCACAATGAGCTTAAAACACAATTTTCTTTACTCTGTAATATTTATCAAGATTTCCTTTTTCCATTCATATGTATTTTATGCCAGTGCTGTATATAATGATCGTGATATTTCAATCCTAAATAGGCAGTTTTTCTGTAATTTAAAATACATTAATTTTTCCAATAAAAAATTAAATTCTTCAAACAGAGTCATAGAACAACTTTTCTTCTTCCACAAATAGAATCTATTATAAATGAACTATAAGTTGCTAAAATTCCATCTGTGCGTCAACAAAATTGAATTTATTATGATTTTTAAAATTTCATTTAGTCATGGAGCACACTCAAGAAATTCACGATAAACATTTGAATGTACTGTGTAGGCTTTGTAGAAAAGTCAAGAAACATAGAAGAAAAGAAAACGAATCTCAAAACATAATTGTTTAAGGATTTTATACCAGATATTCATCTTTAAAACCAAGTATTTTTCTCATCTTCAATGTGGACCTTGATAATGACAATGCTAAAGAGCCCTCAAAACATTACGCTACAAGTGTCATGACAGACTATGTAATGTTGAGTTTTTTAAATTTGCGCAGTTTTCACTAGAGGTGCTCAAAACACTTTAAATAGGGTCACTGACCAACAGCAACGCGTAACATGTAGAACTGGACATGATGCCTGCAAGGCGATATTACATTTTTTTTCCGACAGAGACAACGCGATTAAAAACAAATATGAGGGAAAGCATTGACAACAGCAACTGGTACATAGTCATCACAATCTGGTCGAAATAAATTTTTTAAAAATCTGTGATTGCAATGTTTGTTCAACCTTCTTGAAAAACGCAAAAAGAATAAAGAACAGCAACAGGTCGACATTAGAATAGCAGCCCCGTAATGTACAAGTATGGAAACAGCACAAACTATGTCACGTGTAAATCACGAAGCTATGGAGGCAGCAGAGTGACTTTTACAGTTATAAACCAATGTCTTTTGTCCTTCATTAATGAAATGAAAATCTCCCTCTCTCTCTCATCTATCAATCCATTCATTCATCCACCATTGCTACATCTATTTATCCATCCTTCATTTTCAATATGTTTTCATGACTTAGAGATGCTCATCAAGGTCTGACATTGGAGCCAAAATTTGGTAATTTCTACGACTTTTCCGTAGTAGTACTAGGCATTTCTGAAAGGCTGAATGAATCATCATATACTTTTGTAATGTTTCACTTAATGAGCAATATTCACTCCTTCTCATTCCACATTTCGAATGCCTCAGGCATTTTCAGCTTTTAAAGGGTATCAGGCAAATTGTTCCTGTTGTTCCTGTCTCTAATTGAAATACACTCTGAAATCAATCAAATCATCACCACCACCACCACCACCAGCAAAAATAGGACTCGCCAATGTTTTTGAAACTAGGATATCAATAATTGAAGAAGATGATATTTGATGACGATGATGATGATAATGATGATTAAAATTGGGAAAATGCGAAAAATAATTCAGAAATGTCAGGAATTTCCCTGATCAATTAAGGAGAGTTTGTAAATCTGAATTATGAAGAAAAGCAGTTTACACATCCTAACAAACAAAAGAAAAATCCGAGCACTCACTTTTGCCAACCACATAACCGAAAACCCCATTGACAGATATGCCACAAATAATTTGAACTGCTTCAAAATCCCACAGACAAGAACACAAAACTACAGAAATTCTTTCTTCATTAGAACTATCTCGCAGTGGAATGGGCTGGATGAACTGGTCATCATGGCATCACACCTAAACGATTTCAAGGCCCGACTGACATGGGCCCGTGCCCAATGAGGACGCCGCTGAAATACAACCAGACCATTGGTTTCTTCAGCGCCAACCATACAGATACAGAATAAAATGACACCAACAACACCGGCATCAACACAACAACAACACCGGCATCAACACAACAGCAACACCGGCATCAACACAACAACACCGGCATCAACACAACAACAACACCGGCATCAACACAATAACAACACCGGCATCAACACAACAACAACACCGGCATCAACACAACAACAACACCGGCATCAACATAATAACAACACCGGCATCAACACAACAACAACACCGGCATCAACACAACAACAACACCGGCATCAACACAACAGCAACACCGGCATCAACACAATAACAACACCGGCATCAACACAACAACAACATTGGCATCAACACAACAACAACACTGGCATCAACACAACAACACCGGCATCAACACAACAACAACACCGGCATCAACACAACAACAACACTGGCATCAACACAACAACAACAATGAAAAAAAAACAACAGTCTTCAAATCTTTACAAAAAAACAACAAACCCAACACCAACAAAACAATACCAAATAACAAGCAGCCAACACACACTGTATACAAACACACACACACACACCGTCTAATTTTGGTGTTAGTTTCTTTGGATCTGAAGTCTTCAGCTGGAAAATACCGGGAGATGTGGAGGCGTGGCCTGTTGTTGAGTATAGTGTGTGGCTTGTCTAGGAGCCATGAAAGGGGTGGAGCTTGGTTTGGAGACAGGTGTTAAGTTGTTGATCCACCAAACACTGAGGGTCCCTAAAAAAATCCAGGGATGAGTTTGGATAGAAATGAATATAATAATAATAATAATAATAATAATAACAATAATAAAAAAAAATAACAATAATAATAAAAATAATAATAATAATATCAATAACAACAACAATAATAATAATAATACAGTTCAATCCACTTAATTGCACATTGCACACTTTATCATACACTCTGCTTATATGCTACAAAATAGAATATTTTATATATTAAAACTCCACTTAATCGCACATCATCTCCGCTTGATTGCCATATAAAATCAACGATGATGCTGTTCCCATTTCACACGACTTTCCAACTGAAGCATTCGATGGATTCCTTGACAAAGGACAACAAAATACCCATCAGAGGTGAACTGACATAGAAAGAGCTACAGGACTCCGTTCAGCCACACCAAAGACAATGCCGGTATAATGGAGATGATTCAGAGTCATTGGAATGTGACACACCACCCCTGACAAACACGGAAAAACTTGACTACGCCGCTTCCTTCAAGAAGAATGCTTGACAGATGATCTACCAACATTGGCGAGTTTGGAGACAAGTTTGGACACAATAGAAAACAATCAACGCATCATCATTACTATTCTTACAAATAATAATGTCGACTAAAGCTAAGACTTTTCAACTCAAATGTGAAGTCTGTCCTACTGTATGGATGTGAAACTTGGAACGCATCACAGGCATGTATAAGGAGGGTACAGGTTTTCGTAAACAGGTGCATGCGTAAGCTACTCAGAATAAAATGGATGGATAGAATAAAAAATGAAGAAGTATGGAAAAGAACACGGCAGAAACCAGTGGGAGAGGAATTAGGAAGAAGACGATGGAGGTGGATTGGACACACCCTTAGAAAGAATGACTCCACTATAACAAAGAAAGTATTGGACTGGAACCCTCAGGGCAGAAGATCAAGGGGAAGGCCACGAGGAACATGGAGAAGAATTAAAGAAGCTGATATACAGAGAAGTGGTAAGACCTGGAATGAGATAAAAAAGTTAGCTCAGGATAGAGAAGGATGGAAACTGTTTGTCTGTGGCCTATACCCTGACTCAGGGTGAAAAAGGCAATGATGATGATGACCATCTGAATATAAAAGTCTCTGCCTGAAAATATCAAAATAATGAATGGCCAAATTGAATTTAACAGAGAAATTGATATAAGATAAAAATGTAGGCTTAGGCACGTCCATTTGTGTTGACCACACTTTACCAGTGTCAGCCAGATACTGAAATACACAGCGAGGCATGACATCCTATATGAACTCCAACACGGTTTTAGGTCCAGGCGCTCATGTGACACACAATTTATCAGCTTTATTGTAGGTAGGACAGGCGAAAATCTGAAATTCATGACAGAATATCAAAGCTCATAGATTCTTATTCCACTCCTCATAACTAAGAGAATAAAAAAAAAATTATACAAATCGACTAAAAAAACAAGCGAGTTATGAATTTTTGAAATTTTATTGGACTTAGACATTTCCGACCTTCCGCGCGCAGAGGCGAAAGTCGTATTTTCAAAGTCAATTATTTTTACGAATAATGCGTAAAAGCATGCTTGACACCCATTTCCTCTGTCTATACCATCCAAATATTGACAGGAAGAAGTTTTACAAGACAGATATAATAATGCAAAGAGTGACATGACTTTAAAAATGACAAAAATCACAAAATTCATTACAAAATGTTCAGAATACGGCCGCAAAGCCACATTCAAGAGCTCATAACGCAATAATTTGCAACAACAGAAATTTGTTTTTACTTTGTAGCCGCTCTATGGCACCTAGAGACTTATTCTAATTTTTTCTAGGCCATTTACACACAAAATGGATGAGTTATGGGCTGTTGAAAATCAAGCGAAGGCCAAAATTGACCTTTTTGAAGAAAATAATGCAAAACAGAGGAATATCGCAGAGTGAAACGACAAAAAAATTCATAAAAAATTAATCAATAAAGTTACATGGCTAAACCACATATCAAAAGAAAGGTTATTTCCTCTACTTTCTAAATCAATAGTGACCCAGGGACTAACTTCACATCAGAAAATGTGATTATTGCTCAAAGAGAATGTACTTGTGAAGAATAGTTACAAATGGCCTCCCGATTTACAATGAAAGTTGGCACAAAAAAAATCATATAATGTCAACAAATCGCCCTATAATGTTCAACTATATACCAAATTAAAGCTTGAAGTATGTAGTTTTCAATCATTGTAGCCAACAGAGCATATACCCTTAATAGCCCAACATCATGGACAGAGTTTGAGACTACCGACTGTTAAATGACAACTAAATTCTCATACCGATTGTTCTCCAGTATAAATGTAAAAGGGGGAAGCGTAAAAAATAAACCAAATACATAACAATCATACATAAAAAAAAGGCTATTTCTTCTGTCTTTTTAACACATGGTGATCAAAGAAATACATGCACATATCAGAATGTGAATATGAACAAATTAAACAATTATAGAAACAGCATCAGTTTCAGCTAAAAATAAATCTTGATTCCGATCTGGTGTTTACACGATTAGAGTCGGACGTCATTGATATGGTATCCCATCTTAATTCACATTGAAATTATCAGAACTAGATATATGCTCTAGCAGTTTATCATAAAGGACCTGTTTGTTTCCTGCAAGAGTAATGCTTTCTCCTTTTACTAGAGCTCTAAACCTGATCTGATCTTTCAAACGTTCTGCTGCTTTGGGGCCATGAAATAAAATATCCAAGGCTTCTTTTGTAGTGGCTAAATGGACATCTGTAATTGCATCTATAGCAGCAAGTTTCCTTTTTTTAGCTTGAATTTCTTTCTCATCCTTCTTACATTTATTGTCTAATATTCTTTTCTTAACTTTTTCCTTAACCCTCCTCTTTTCATCTTTGTCCCGCTGTTTCCATTCTGGCCCATACCTTATACCCTTTTCAATTAGCTGTCTTGATGCACAAGAACTAAGAGTATCTAACCACCCGCTTGTCTTATTACGCTTCCACATACTTGTGGTTGACCTAAGGTACAAGGACGCATTTCTTCTCTTGTGCATGTCATAATCCAAGTCACCAAAAAGTCTCTCACCGGTCAAATTAGTCAAAGGGCATGAGGAAAGCACAGTTTTTACATCATCTTCAATTTCTCCTCCAAATATTCCCCCATCAAGAAAATCACACAACTGTCTAATCAATGCATCTCTACATTTGTCAATAATCATATGCAAAGCAGAGGAAAATTGCAATATATCATAATCATCAGATGCAAAAAACATTTTTACAACTTCAACATCTTTATCACTGGCTTGAAGGTTCAAGTCAGGGAAAACAGACACAGCATCAACCGGATTGAAAGATTCATTCCGCCAATGGCAAAGAGCGTCATCCATTAACTTTACATAGGCAGGAAAATCAAAATAAGTGTGGTGACTATTCATTAATAGCCAGTATGGCTCTGTAAAAAATACATGAAAAAATGAAATGGCAGCAACATTTGTTATAATATTATTGTCTTTGATGTCCGCAATAACAGATTGCAATTTCAGATTACTATGGGAAACATACTCGGAGAAAAAGGTGTCAATATCATCTTTATGTAACAACAAAGCAGTGGCATTTTGAAATAAATTATTGAAACGATTAGAACGATAACTGGTAAACTTTGAACGTATCTGCTTTGAAGAGCAGAAAGCAAGCCATTCCTGTCTAGATCCATTTTTTTCATCCCCTCTTGGTCCGAGACAATCAGCGGATAGCTCTCACAGCTGCAGTTTCTTTACATTTTTCAAAACTACCATAGACAAGATTGGAATCTCGCCCCAGCTTACCGCCATCCTCCTTTAGCACAGCTTCAACTGAATCAATGGCTTCAGCTGCAGCAGAAGATAATGCAAGTAAAAAGTGAGCGTTGCAAAAAATAAAATGTGTCGAACCGTCCTCACCTTCTAAAATGTTACATTTGTAAGCAGCCATCTTTTTTATCAAAGGATTTCATGACAGATGCCCTGTCTGACATAAGTGCTTTCATTTTCCATACAATTTCTTTAAACAATGAAAAATGGTCAACTGAAGTATCAAGGCAATAAATATCACACATATTATCAAACACATCAATACATTTTTCAAGCAATGTATCCGAGTCATCAGAGCAATTTCGGAGAAACCTAAACTTAGCTGCTTTCCAGTCGATAGTTGAATATGTTGTTCTAAGAAATGTGCCTTCTGACGACTCGTAGCATCACATGCGAACATAAAATGGTCAGCTTTCTTAATCTCCTCAACAACCTGGTGTTGAGCTATAAAATTTGCTTCATTTGAAAAATTCAAAGAAGTCGACTTACAAGGCAAGTCTTCCATATTAATATTGGCATTAAATAAATTTTTGGCCACAGTGGCTACAACAGAGGAACAATTTGAAGCCGCAACATTACCCTCACCCTGAAGATCATAAAAAGTTTTACGAATGGAATCAGAATACCTATGGCTACTACCTGATTCACGCAATTTAACATCATCATCCTTTTCACATTCTAACATATCTGACAGTTCTAAGTTCATTTTGGAATGTTTGTCTAAAGCTACTTTATATTTACTTTTCAAAGATTGTTCAGTTTTAAGTTTTTTCTTTAAAGAAGATATACATTCAGACATAGAATTAATAGTTAAACTTTTACATTCTATTTCTGAAGACAGGGCTACATTTTCCTCAATTACCTGCTGAAGATGCTTCTTCTGCACATAATTTTTTGCATACAACTTTGTCTTTGAGACCTCTTCAACTTCTTTTTCAAGAATAACATTTTTTTTAATAACCTCCCCCAGTTTATCTTTCCATTTCAAGTCAAAAACATGTTCCCCCCTATCTTTTAATTGTTCTACTTCACTTGCAAGGTCATTATTTATACTTTTCTGAATTTGCAATTCATAAGAAATTTCAGAGTTTTTACAATTTAACATTTGAATTTTTGAATCCTGTACATTAGTAATATCAAGTAAAGAAGTGCACATAATACATTTAAATGGCTTTTGTATGGTAGCAATTACACCATCATTGAGAAAAGAGGCTTTTAAAAATTCCTCAAACTCTTTTAAACGAGCATCGGATTTATTTTTACTTTTATTTAAAGTCTGACAGGTTTTATGACATTTGTCAACTTTCCTCTTGTTTTTTGTTTTTGTTTTTAAGGATTTTACGGTGCTTGCAACACATTTAGGTTATATCAGCACCAGTAAAAAGGAAGAAAATGGGATAGTAAAAAATTCTAGAATTACAAATAAAGCACCCAAGAAAAAGTAAGACATAGGGGAATTAGGAACAAATAGGGATCAGATGTAGATTCCAAGAGCACACTATCAAAGTAATTAGTTTGAGACCACCTATAAGTCTCATCCGGACACAAGCACAAAATCCAACAAAGAGGAATACACTCAAATGCTTACATTAAACATTAAAAACAACAAATATAATAATACATAACAGAGAGATGATTTACAAGGAAAATAATATCATCTCCCAAAACAATAACTATGCATTTGACTGTTTTCCTCCCAGCCAGGACTCCGACGAGGGCCAGGAAAAAAACAAGTAATCTCATTCCAAGACAAAGTCAGAAAGCATGTTGGATAACAGATATACGGCGATGGAAGACACAGTATGTACCTCCCTGCACGCTATGGGAGGTCAGGAACCCCACCCAGAACTTTCCTCTTCATCTGAGTCTTACTCAAAGGACGAGAAGACAAACTTAAATTATGGATCCACTTATGGACGAAAGACTGATCTTGCCGCTCATGGGCTCTAAGCTTTTCCAAATCTATTATTTCTTCATTTCTCACATCAGCACTTGGAGGAACATCATACGGGACAGCTTCCTGTAGGTGGTATCGTTTCAAGCCAAGTGCTGACAGTGAGTCTGCAACATCATGGAAGCAGTATGGCTCAGCCAGAAAGGTTATAAGATGGTCTGGTGTGGCTTGAAGAGACTTACACACACTGATGATAGATTGTATCCTGTGATAAATCCGGGTTTCCGTCACGATCTGCATGTGTGGTACAAGTCTCTCCATCCATTCTTTCAGCTGTAAATACAAAACGTAACAAAGAAATTGTGTTACCATCAACATGACCAAACAATCAATTCAAAACAGCAGTAGACATTGATGCGGCTATGGCTGTGGCTTTAGTCATCATGGGAATTCTTAACACCAAGGCTACGTAATAAAGCAGCACTTGCCTTAAAACTAAGCGTTATCCTGAAAATACAGGAATATAACGACATAAGTCATCAGTCCCCGGCGATGTCGTTATGTTACACTGTATTATATGGTTCTCGCCTTTGAGAAGGTTCCGGGGTCGAATACCGGCCAGTGCATGACTGGTCATATGTTACTGTGAAATTATTTTCTCAACATTTCCACCCTCCAGGTCTCACTGGTAGGTGAGATTGAGACCTAGTCTTATTGGAGATGGACGATCAAACTTGGAAGTCACATGTGCAAGTTGCAAGCGCAAAATAAATCTTGGTAGTTGAAAATCGAAAAGAGCAAGCCGTTAACAGCTGCTGTCCGAGCAAAATTCAATTCATACCATACAGACTCAGTGGCATATTGACAGTAGAATGATTCCCCGCTAACTAAGCCTCTAGACCATGAGAAAAAAACCTGATCATGCCCGATACCGCAAGGTACAAAGGGTAAAAACAAAATTGAAATGAAATGAGAGAAAGAGTTGTACAGAAAAAGAAAGAAAGTGTGTAACCCAAAGCAGTCAGAGTGAAGACTAGATTAAAAATTCAAAACATAAATAAAAAGTGCAAAAAATAAATTACTTGTCTAAAAGATGTGCTGCTCTCTTCCTTCAAGAAGTACAGCTGCAGGAGAAGTCGGTTCGTTACTTCAGAAATTTGAGGCCTGTCGCAAGGTCGTCCCCTCCCAATCCGCAAGAAGATTTTGCGCAGCAGTTTGAAGACATCATCATCTTGAAAAGAAAGAAGAAGAAAATGTAAAACAAGCTTTCAAATCATCTACCTAACCCTCATGATGGCTCTGTTAAACGACTGACAAGCATCGTGGCGACACAAGTTCTAATTACTTATCCGGCAGTACAGAGTTGTTATGCCATTCATCGCTTGCCCGTTTCATGTTGTTACAACCTGGATAAGCTCCAGCTCTATGGGCCCTTAGGCTCTTACTCTTTAAGGACTTGGCATGGCATGAATAATAAGTTCATGAACATAAATGTTCCCTCCATTAGAACCCCAATTCAGTTAGTAGACTCTTAGTACTCTTACCTTTTTTCATTCCACCCTTCCGAATCAAAACAATAAGAAATCAATTCAACCAGTGTAGAAAATGTATCAACTTACCTATTACATCCTTCAATGATGCCATAGTCCAAATCGTTGGAATCAGGAGCCATAGTCCAGAGTTGCAACTGTAAACTTCATAAATGTGTGGCCTGTCACTGTCTCATCCCTGCCTTTTGGCTATGCATACTTCGGAATGGCAGAATGGCAGAGTTGTCATCTGGAACAAATAAATACTTATGTAAAATATGCTTCCAAAACACTAAAGCACAGACAAAATACCTAGCCTAAATAATTATCATGTAGCAGTCAAATTTTACATTTTAGAAAAAGACTTAATTCTGTCAGATCACTGACACTGTCAGTGACAGTTACTACAGTCTGACTATAGGCCATTGATACACATTGACACTGAAATGTAATAATATGAATACATTATCTAATCGAAAGACCAAAACACACTTCCACATAGACTAGTCTGATTAATTAAATTAATTCCACCGTCACACTCTCAACTCTCGTTAGTTGGGCTCGTCTTCTCAATTTAAAACTACATAAAATACAGTAACGAAGTAACGCTGCTGGAGTAGTTCAGTAGCTCCTCTAATCTGAATACTGATGTAGACAAGCAAACAAATGCTACATCACATTAAGACCAAAAATACACAACAGAATGTATCATTCACGCCACAAGCGTAAAACGAGAATGTTGTATCCAGCGTAAACAGACGCCATTTTGCTTCGGATCGGCTGTTGAAGCTGTTCCTTCCATTGGAATACCCCCCCTTCGGTTCGATTCCCTACCGAATTTTTTTAACCCTTCTAAATAAAACAAGGTGATATGAAATTATTTCATTTAGTTGAGAAAAGGTAAAAACTTACCAATTAGCAATCGTCAAAGACTCCATAGCGATCCAGTTAGTGAAAAGAGGAGTCATTGGAAAGGTGGTTCGCCAGCCAGCCGTACATCGGCTACCATCAAATAGAGGCAGAGAGGGAAATCCGGTCGACGATTATACACTTTATTTTTCGCACATCGCAGGGCGGTGAACAGGATTTCCTAGTTAATTGCTATTTTTCCACATTCTAGAGGAAATGTGTTTCACAATGATATGTGAAATATCATGGAAACATCATCCAGTCCAAAGAAAAATGGAAAAACGGCTTTCCCGCGACGAATCCGTCAACCTCACAAGGAGGCTTCGCAAAGGATCATGGGAAATCACCTATCAAAAGAAAGCAGAGTTCTCGCCCTTTCCAATGATGTCTTTGTTGTTGCTATAGGTCTTATCACGGATCTGCGATTTGAGTTCGTTCTCAGTCACTTTTCGGGGTTCGCGCACTGCGTTCTGCGATCGGCTCCGTCATTGTGTCACAATTAGGACAAATCATACTCCTTACAAACATAATTCTTAACAAATTATTCTAATAATGTTTACACCATTTAAAAGCACAAAGTCTGAATTTTCGATACATGCGCATCTGTATCGAAACAAATAAGCATAAGCCGAGATAGACCCATTTTTAAAATCCCGTTTAGCCGAGTTCGAGTTAAGCTCACGGCATTTCCACCTCTGAGAAGGCTTCGCCTGAACAACCTATTTATTGATGACGTATCAAAGTCTTTTGAGAAGGGCCAATAAACTGTGGAATTTTCACCCCCTACCCCCTTTCTTATCATTATCATATTTTTTAAAATCAGAATTTTAGAGACAATGGCAGAAATGAAAAGAGAAAATCTGAAAGATTCAAAAGCCAAAAGTGGAAGGCTTGGCAGATATGTGGAAACAAAACTTCCTGCTATTGCCAACAATTTGTAAAAATATTAATTTTTGCCTCCAATTTCAGAGTTCATGAGCATCTCTAAGTCATCAAAACTTATTGAAAATGAAAGTTGATGCCAGACAACAAAATTGTAAGGATTTTGAGGTGTTATTTAATCCTTTAGTCAACTTATAACATGTACAATGTTTTATCTCCAAAACCCTTAGGAATTCTTAGATTTTCAGTCAGGCAGGTGTGGCTGTAAACAACTTACTGAGCACAACGGGTTTGTGAGGAGAGTAGTCAACAGCCAGTCCTAAGGGAAAGGAATCACATTGGTCTCCTGTCACAGGAAGTTCTGCTGGACAACTGTCCTCTAGATTCCAGTGTTCCCAGCTAGTCTGTGGAATGATGAGATCGACACTATTCATTATCATCATCATAGTAGTAGTAGTAGTAGTAACAATAATAATGCAAATAATAATAATAATGATAATGATGATGATGATGATGATGATGATGATGATAATAAATAAAATGATAATGATAATAATAATAATAATATAATAATAATAATAATAATAATAATAATATAATAATAATAATAATAATATAATAATAATAATAATAATAATAATAATAATAATAATAAAATAATAATATAAATAATAATAATAATAATAAATATGCAAATAATAATGCAAATAATAATAATAATAATAATAATAATAATAATAATAATAATAATAATAATAATAATAATAATAATAACAACAACAACATAGGAAATCCTTGGCCCTAGTTTCATAGCAAAGTCACGCAAATTCAAGACAAATTATGGGACATGACGATTTCGTATATATGCTATTGTTAAAAATTGATTGCCACATACTCTCTCTCTCTCTCTCTCAGAAATAACATGAGTCATGGTCTCACTGACTATTCTAATAGATGGTATTTTTCACATCGTTTGGATGTGTTGTTAACACAAAATTACCCTTCGGAAATGTTCCAAATAATCAATATTATGTATATTGTTTAACAAAATTACGGTTGAGCCTAGCCATACAGCTCTTAAACTATTCAAGTTAGAGCTCTTCTGATGTCTTCGTGTTTTCTGAGAAAATTTGCCCAAAAATTGCCAAGTTTCAATATCATATTCCATGTATTTAGCGAGATACAGCCACAAATCATATAAAACGCAGAAAAAGCGTCCGATATTTTTTCTCTTTGTGAGTCATCCAAATAAATGACACCTTTGAAACTGCAAAACTTTTTAATTTATGAATGGATTTTAAAAATTCAAAAATATTTTTACTCAGTAGATATACAAATAATAATAATAATAATAATAATAATAATAATAATAATAATAATAATAATAATAATAATAAAAAATAATAATCATTATAATGAAAATAATAATCATAATAGGACAACTACCAAATGAACTTATAATGTGGAGCAACTCCCTATAAAAATAGTGGAGGCAAACTGATAGTTTAGGAAAAGATCTGAATTTTCAACCTAATTTTAAATGAATTGCAACTTTAAACAAAAAATTCCAACTCGTTTGGCTCTAAAAAGAAGTTTGGCAAGAAAATCTCATTCTGGCTCCTAAAAATTGTCTATATATTATACAGTCTCAGGGTTGCCAATTCAGGAGAGAAAATTGACTCAACTTTTAGGGGACCGCATTGACCGACCCTTATCTGAGCACCAAACTCTAGTGAAAATATTTATTATGTTCCGTTCGGCAAGTGATTGGAAAATAGACTGAATTATACTTAACACAATGAATTCTGCTAATATATGGAAAATAGACTGAATTATACTTAACACAATGAATTCTGCTAATATATGGAAAATAGACTGAATTATACTTAACACAATGAATTCTGCTAATATATGGAAAATAGACTGAATTATACTTAACACAATGAATTCTGCTAATATATGGAAAATAGACTGAATTATACTTAACACAATGAATTCTGCTAATATATGGAAAATAGACTGAATTATACTTAACACAATCAATTCTGCTAATATATGGAAAATAGACTGAATTATACTTAACACAATGAATTCTGCTAATATATGGAAAATAGACTGAATTATACTTAACACAATGAATTCTGCTAATATATGGAAAATAGACTGAATTATACTTAACACAATGAATTCTGCTAATATATGGAAATAGACTGAATTATACTTAACACAATGAATTCTGCTAATATATGGAAAATAGACTGAATTATACTTAACACAATCAATTCTGCTAATATATGGAAAATAGACTGAATTATACTTAACACAATGAATTCTGCTAATATATGGAAAATAGACTGAATTATACTTAACACAATGAATTCTGCTAATATATGGAAAATAGACTGAATTATACTTAACACAATGAATTCTGCTAATATATGGAAAATAGACTGAATTATACTTAACACAATGAATTCTGCTAATATATGGAAAATAGACTGAATTATACTTAACACAATGAATTCTGCTAATATATGGAAAATAGACTGAATTATACTTAACACAATGAATTCTGCTAATATATGGAAAATAGACTGAATTATACTTAACACAATGAATTCTGCTAATATATGGAAAATAGACTGAATTATACTTAACACAATGAATTCTGCTAATATATGGAAAATAGACTGAATTATACTTAACACAATGAATTCTGCTAATATATGGAAAATAGAGTGAATTATACTTAACACAATGAATTCTGCTAATATATGGAAAATAGACTGAATTATACTTAACACAATGAATTCTGCTAATATATGGAAAATAGACTGAATTATACTTAACACAATCAATTCTGCTAATATATGGAAAATCTGAAACTTTGAAGATTAAATCTTATGATTTGTTACCTTGTTGTCCAAATGTTTTTCAACTAGTGTCACCTCTGTAGCTCGACTGGATGCCATCAATACAACCTCCCTGAGGAAGGAAAACAAAGCCAGTGGTCAATCCAAACGTCATAAAATATGCAGGAGTGGAGTTAGGCAAGACAACATCGTGTCTCATTCTCAAGCTCACATTTAATCAATGTTGATTGGGACAAGTGGGAAAGGAGGAAAGTTTTCAACAATTACTTACAAGTTCCATTTTTATTGTATTTACCCCCCCCCCCCCCCTCACACACACACACACGCCTTTAGAGCAGTTGACAAGATAAATTATCATTAGTATTCTTTATAACTTCTGAAGAGTGGGAAACTGCACCTGTATGTCCCACAACATCAGCTCTCTCAATTCTGTTTTGTGGGGAGAGGGTGGGGGAGAAATACCATCAGCCCTGTTTAATAATGTACATTTAAATAGCGACAACATCTCAAGCAATTTGAGTTCTAGGCGCTTTAAGAAATGTCATTAGACAATCATTTTACCTATTAGAATTAGACATATACATACAGCAATATTTAAAATGCTATCAACATATATATATATATATATATATATATATATATATATATATATATATATATATATAGAGCCAAGGTCAAAAGGTGCCCGCCTGATACCAGTGTTAAGAAAATTTGATTTTTACTTAATTATGGGCTGTTTTCATTGGGTTAATGCTTGTAATCAATTGATAATATGAAGAAGAGATAAAATTAGATAGCTCAACATACTCTGTTCAACAGAATATGAAATAAACAACTTGAAAGTCAAATTTGAATGCTGTTTGGCATGTGCTTACAACGAGGTCAACGCATCACCTTTTTAGAAATCATGTAGAAATTAAATGTGATGTTTTAGCTCACGTGATTTAAATTTGACTAATAGTATAAAGTCAAAATTTACTTTTAAACGCAATTGCAGTATATTACATATCTGATTAAGTTTCATATAGAGTTCTTAAAAAGTTGGTGTTGCTTGTGACCTTTGGTGTCATCAAACACTGCACAATACTAAGACTCGACACGAAACTTTAAAGCTCATTTTTAATGTTTATAAAATCTTTTATTATGAGAAAAAAGGATATATTTACTATCTGAATTCAAATCTTGGAGTAAATGTATACCGTTTTGCCGATATTGAGGTTTATTGGTTTTGGTGTCATTTGTCACAAGCAACACGGCATGCGTGAACACGTGGAAGTTTGTTTCGTTAAATGGCGATTCGCAATTTTGATCCACCCTTCTTACCAGTCTTTGAAGTGCAGCACTTTCATTTGCCTTTCCAGCGTGGCTCCAGGCAGAAAAGGTAAGTTGAACTTTGGTGTCATCGCTATTTTACATTGTCACAAGCAACACTTGATATTGGATATTACAAAGTGCCACCAAAAAATTATGTTTTCAGCTGTTATTCTATTTACAAATATGATATTATGACATCTCACATAAGACTGATTTTGACACAATTAATTATTTCCTTGTAATTCAAATTTTTTTATGTTTCAGGGTTGTATCAATCAAGAAAAAGACAAAACTCAAGCTTTTGACGAATCCAGATAAAAGAAGGGTTGTCAAGAAATTTGATTTGATTTACTATTAACACACTAAATTACTACAAACTAGCAGATTTGAGCAGTAGGGCGGATGTTACGGTATGGTTACATGACTTCATTACCATGGCTGATAATTATCTAATGTTTGTTTGACTTCTGGTACTTTTTGTGATCATTGGTGTCATTGGTTAAAATGTCACAGGTGACACTTAAGTTTGAAGTTTCTAATGTATTTCTGTTTTCATGTTCTTCAAAGCTTGAAATGGCATTGAATTACATTTTAACAGGCTATATTACATGTGTTCAGTTGCTATTCTTGATTTATTGAGGCAAAATTGCGTTCTAGTGCCGATTTTGACCAAAGTAATAGCAACAATAGTATTACTAATATCTAAGCATATTTCCAATTTGCAAGTATTTAGTCTCTTAAAATCTTATCGAATTTCATTTTAGAATAGGTTATTGTGCTTTTTTGACTGAAAATAATGATGTATTATGGACGAAAGTGTGATTTGGTGTTGCTTGTGACATAAGTAATGGTGTCACCGGTCTTATGTCACAAGTCACATTCAGATGCTCTAATTTCCATGTATATTTCTATTTTTGAAGTCTTTGGTTTCTGAAATATTATTAAATTCCATATTTAACTGTGGTTATTACACTGGTTTGACTGAAATTAATGATTTATTGTCGAAATTGCAATTTGGTATTGCTTGTGACATAAGTAATGGTCTCATCGGTCTAATGTCACAAGTGACACAATGTCGCTAAATAAGATATGCTTTGGTCACATTATTTCCCAACATTTTAATCCAAAAGTTTCTGAACATTGCTGGTAATAAGCATATGCAATATTGTTGTTGTTGTTAATGCCACAAATTTTTATGAAATAATATATTTGCATTCTATGTTGCTTGTGACCGATGACAACAAAAAGCAACATTTTCTCCAATAGTTGGTATTATTATTGTACTATGATTGTTGTTGATTGTGTCTTTTTGTCTATAACTTACTAAATAAAGTTTGATACTCAACAAAAATCATTTGGTTATTGAGTTTTTTGTCTCATTTTGGTGTCACCGGTCACAGGTGACACCAGCAACCTATAGGTATTGTTGACGATATTATGCTGCGTTAGACCTTAAAGTTATCTAAAGGGCCTTTGATTCATGAAGTAAAGGGTTTTTGCTACACATATAGAAACATGAATGGACTATTATGTCACTTTTATTTTGAGAAAAAAAATTGGCACCTTTTGACCTTGGCTCATATATATATATACCAGTGCTGTTACTCCAACTGAGGACAAGGTGTCATTTTGACTGATAAAAGGTGTAATTTAGAAGGAAAAGCTGAAATTATGACTGATAAAAGGGGTAATTTAGAAGGAAAAGCTGAAATTTTGACTGATAAAATGTGTAATTTAGAAGGAAAAGCTGAAATTTTGACTGATAAAATGTGTAATTTAGAAGGAAAAGCTGTAATTATGACTGATAAAAGGTGTAATTTAGAAGGAAAATGTAATGATTGACTTTTATTTATAATTTAATTGATTATTGTGTGAATGATCAAAGGAAGATAACCATTTAATATTTTCATTGAGTTAGTTTGTCATGAATTATATCCCCTTATTAGACCCTATTCTTTTATGTTAATTATATTTGTTACCTATATTATTGTTATTGTTAGTATATTGCCCTTGTCGTTTATAGTTGTTTCCCTTTTTGATTATAAAAGGAAATGGTTTTAAAATAAAGCCCTCTCTAATGTGCTAACCTCCAAAGAGACTTCATGTCATTTTTTATTAAGAGCCATCCGACTATTTATGGAGCACATGACATAAAAGGTGTAATTTTGACTGATAAAAGGTGTAATTTTGACTGATAAAAAGTGTAATTTTGACTGATAAAAGCTGTAATTTTGACTGATAAAAGGTGTCATTTGATTAATAAAATGTGTAATTTAGACGGAAAAGGTGCAATTTAGAAGGAAAAGGTGTAATTTTGACTGATAAAAGCTGTAATTTTGACTGATAAAAGCTGTAATTTTGACTGATAAAAGGTGTAATTTGATTAATAAAATGTGTAATTTAGACGGAAAAGGTGTAATTTTGACTGATAAAAGGTGTAATTTGATTAATAAAATGTGTAATTTAGACGGAAAAGGTGCAATTTAGAAGGAAAAGGTGTAATTTTGACTGATAAAATGTGTAATTTTGACTGATAAAATGTGTAATTTTGACTGATAAAAGGTGTAATTTTGACTGATAAAAGCTGTAATTTTGACTGATAAAAGCTGTAATTTTGACTGATAAAATGTGAAATTTAGAAGGAAAAGGTGTAATTTTGACTGATAAAAGGTGCAATTTTGACCGATAAAAGGTGTAATTTAGAGGGAAAAGGTGTAATTTAGAGGGAAAAGGTGTAATTTAGAGGGAAAAGGTGTAATTTAGAGGGAAAAGGTGTAATTTTGACTGATAAAATCTGTAATTTTGACCGATAAAAGGTGTAATTTTGACTGATAAAAGGTGTAATTTAGAGGGAAAAGGTGTAATTTTGACTGATAAAAGGTGTAATTTTGACCGATAAAAGGTGTAATTTTGACTGATAAAAGGTCTAATTTAGAGGGAAAAGGTGTAATTTTGACTGATAAAAGCTGTAATTTTGACCGATAAAAGGTGTAATTTAGAGGGAAAAGGTGTAATTTAGAGGGAAAAGGTGTAATTTTGACTGATAAAATCTGTAATTTTGACTGATAAAAGCTGTAATTTTGACTGATAAAAGGTGTAATTTAGAGGGAAAAGGTGTAATTTTGACTGATAAAAGGTGTAATTTAGAAGGAAAAGGTGAAATTGTGAGTGATAAAAAAGGTGTAATTGTACAAAACAAAGGCATTACTATAAACAAATATCACCACAATCATCTTCAATCGCTATTGGAAAATTCTTCTCCACAATAAATTTGGTGAAGGCTACTTCTGCCCAAATAACGCTTCTGGATTAGGCTTTAGAAAACAAGATAAGCTGGAAGTGAATGATGAAAATGCAGCTTTCTTCCATTTTCAGTGAGACAAAATTTGGGATGCAGAAAACATTGCTTAAATAACCCACAGGAGCTTGGTGACGACAAAAAGGCCTAATGTGGAACAAAAAAGCATAAATGCGTAATTTGATTTTAAAAGTGTAATACGTCTTTTAGGCGTACAGTGGATGCCCACAGCACACGATAGAGCACATCCTTAGAGAATGCCAGGATGGGCCCAGCTGCACTGACCATGGCCTAACAGTCTGCTCCACAGATGCTGTGGAGTGGGTTCGGTGTTGGAGCGACAAGCTGTGATGAGACGTACAGATGGCAGCTCTGAAATGGCAAACCTAAAAATAAACAAGCATCCTTTGTCTCCCTGGCAAGCATTGACGATGTGTTGCATAGTGGGAGGATGACTGGTCGGTCATTATACGAAAAATAGCAAAAGCTTTTTACAGAAAGGACATGCTAAGTTTTTCTCTGCTGTCTATCTGGTTTGTAAGTTAAGTATTTATGTTTTCATTGGAGGTTTTTTGTTTGTTGGCTGATCAAGGGTTTTGAGTCTGAAAAGTTCCAGTTTGGTATATTTTAATGTTTTTAAAAAAAGTTGTTATAGTCATTTTTGTTGATGATTTTTCCAGGGATTCCTTACCATTTTTGTCTGTTGTGGAACAAATACTGGGCTTTTCTGTCCTCACTGCTGCTGAAGCAGACGTCATCAAAGTTGATGAACGTTGAATTATTCTCTTTCTGCAAAGTATTTTGAAAAAAAAATATTACTACTATTATTTCTTCTACTACTACAACTACTACTAAAACAACAACTACAACTACAACTTCCACTACTACTACTAAAACAACAACTACAACTATAACTTCCACTACTACTACTACTATGTGTGTGAGAGAGAGAGAGAGAGAGAGAGAGAGAGAGAGAGAGAGAGAGAGAGAGAGAGAGAGAGAGAGAGAGAGAGAGAGAGAGGAGAGAGAGAGGAGGAGAGAGAGAGAGAGAGAGGAGAGAGAGAGAGAGAGAGAGGGAGAGGAGAGAAGAGAGAGAGAGAGAGAGAGAGAGAGAGAGAGAGAGAGAGAGAGAGAGAGAGAGAGAGAGAGAGAGAGAGAGAGGGGAATGCCTTTTCTACCAGATTCATGATTGTTTTATCTACTAAGCCACGTATGATGGTGTGTTGTTTGGTGTTAATGACGATGGTTTTGTTTGTATTTGTAATAGTAAAGTAAAACCTACACACACAATATATTGCTTTATATGTTCTTTAGGAGTGTGTTAAATTGTTTAATCAACTTATCTCCATATCTTTAAATACATTACAAAATACAAATGAAGAGAACATACTTGATGTCCAGCCCATTACATTTATGACCATTAAAAACGTAGTTAAAATGTGTTGAATCAGGAAATGAATGTTTTACTGTGTGTAACAATATTAAGACTGGACAAAGCATTAATTAGTTTCGGAATCCATCATCTGATTTTAAAGATTTGAATTTTTTATTGTCCGCACAACAACAAAAACATTTTAAAATAGTAGGGATTTTAAATTGCTTATAAAACCTATCAGAATAATCACAATAAAACGAAAAAAGAACCAACATAACAAGTGAAAGTAGTACTAACTGTTCCATTAGTTAATATCTTTGTAATGTAAGTATTCATCTAGATATGGTGTTATATTACATCACGAAAATGTAATACTTTGTCTTAACCCTCAAAAAGGGGAATCCCCAGTCCAGGTAGCCACTTTTACAGCATGCAGCTGCTGTTGTCAGTCACTTGCTGGGTTCCAGCAGTATAACTAAGTGATCCGATTTTATGAAGAAATAAACAGCAGTGTTCTGGGAAAAGTAAAAAACTAGCAAAAAATGGAGACACTTAAGAGCAACCAGGAATGGGATCAAACAGGCCAAATTTCCAGATAAAAGTGAGAGTTGGGAGGCCTGTATCTGTATCAGTCAGTAGAGCAAATACTAAATCAAAAAGGTGAACAACCTCACTCACCGGCCTGTGGTTGGACATGACCGACCACTTCTTCTTCTCTGTCAAGGTGTGATCATATTGGGACAGAGTTCCATCCTTTTTACCAACCGACAGTTGCTTTCCCTTTGGACTCCAGGATACTGAAATATGAAAGACAAAATTGGTAAAAGTTTCAATCAGAACCGTGTAATCAAAACTATGTAATGTGTGTCGTAGAAAAGGAGAAACCTGCACTTGTAATCTATTATGTTTTGAAAGACCTTAGCATATCCAAATTTTTGGAAAAAAAAAAAAAAAAAGGCTATGGGACGGGGGAGGGGAAGTTTAAACCATAACTATGGAAGTGCCAAACTAGGATTCATAATGCACAATCTCAATAACGACACTGATTGTCAATCACACGCTCTAGACGTGTACTGTTCTATGTTGTGGCTGATATGTCCCATTTCATTAGTTGACATTTTATGAATGACAATAAAACTTACTGGATGTTGCTCATACAGCCGAAGGCAAGGAGGCAATGACTATAGGACCATCCTTGACATCTACCAAGGTCATCCGACCATCTGACTGGCAGATGGCAAGCATGGAGTAGAGGCTAGGATTCCATGACAGATGGCAAACATGGAGTAGAGGCTAGCATTCCATGACAGATGGCAAGCATGGAGTAGAGGCCAGGATTCCATGACAGATGGCAACATGGAGTAGAGGCTGGATTCCATGACAGATGGCAAGCATGGAGAGAGGCCAAGATTCCATGACAGATGGCAACATGGAGTAGAGGCTAGGATTCCATGACAGATGGCAAGCATGGAGCAGAGGCTAGGATTCCATGACAGATGGCAAGCATGGAGTAGAGGCCAGGATTCCATGACAGATGGCAAGCATGGAGTAGAGGCCAGGATTCCATGACAGATGGCAAGCATGGAGTAGAGGCCAGGATTCCATGACAGATGGCAAGCATGGAGTAGAGGCCAGGATTCCATGACAGATGGCAAGCATGGAGTAGAGGCCAGGATTCCATGACAGATGGCAAGCATGGAGTAGAGGCCAGGATTCCATGACAGATGGCAAGCATGGAGTAGAGGCTAGGATTCCATGACAGATGGCAAGCATGGAGTAGAGGCTAGGATTCCATGACAGATGGCAAGCATGGAGTAGAGGCCAGAGTTCCATGACAGATGGCAAGCATGGAGTAGAGCCAGGATTCCATGACAGATGGCAAGCATGGAGTAGAGGCTAGGATTCCATAACAGATGGCAAGCATGGAGTAGAGGCCAGGATTCCATGACAGATGGCAAGCATGGAGTAGAGGCCAGGATTCCATGACAGATGGCAAGCATGGAGTAGAGGCTAGGATGCCATGACAGATGGCAAGCATGGAGTAGAGGCCAGGATTCCATGACAGATGGCAAGCATGGAGTAGAGGGTAGCATTCCATGACAGATGGCAAGCATGGAGTAGAGGCCAGGATTCCATGACAGATGGCAAGCATGGAGTAGAGGCCAGGATTCCATGACAGATGGCAAGCATGAGTAGAGGCCAGGATTCCATGACAGATGGCAAGCATCGAGTAGAGGCTAGCATTCCATGACAGATGGCAAGCATGGAGTAGAGGCCAGGATTCCATGACAGATGGCAAGCATGGAGTAGAGGCCAGATTCCATGACAGATGGCAAGCATGGAGTAGAGGCTAGGATTCCATGACAGATGGCAAGCATGGAGTAGAGGCCAGGATTCCATGACAGATGGCAAGCATGGAGTAGAGGCCAGGATTCCATGACAGATGGCAAGCATGGAGTAGAGGCTAGGATTCCATGACAGATGGCAAGCATGGAGTAGAGGCTAGGATTCCATGACAGATGGCAAGCATGGAGTAGAGGCCAGAGTTCCATGACAGATGGCAAGCATGGAGTAGAGGCCAGGATTCCATGACAGATGGCAAGCATGGAGTAGAGGCTAGGATTCCATAACAGATGGCAAGCATGGAGTAGAGGCCAGGATTCCATGACAGATGGCAAGCATGGAGTAGAGGCCAGGATTCCATGACAGATGGCAAGCATGGAGTAGAGGCCAGGATTCCATGACAGATGCAAACATGGAGTAGAGGCTAGGATTCCATGACAGATGGCAAGCATGGAGTAGAGGCCAGGATTCCATGACAGATGGCAAGCATGGAGTAGAGGCTAGGATTCCATGACAGATGGCAAGCATGGAGTAGAGGCCAGGATTCCATGACAGATGGCAAGCATGGAGTAAGAGGAGAGACGCCAACTTTAAATTTGGCTCACAGGAGTTTCAGCCACCACTCGTAGGAATTTCCATGCCGAAAGAGGAATTTCCGCGCACAAAAACAAAAGGAATTCGAATGGTATTTGGCATTGTGTTTACATATTGTATAGTTCTAAATAGATAACTGATTAGAATTATATTATGATACATAAATACATTGCCAATTACAATCCCGCAAAGTTTCCTTATTTCAAATGAAGTAAAGCGTCAAAACTTAATGGTAGAGATTGTAGTACTGATGGTAGTGAGGATGATGTGGTGTTGGTCATTGTAGTAATAGTGGTAGAGATGATGAAGATGTGATAGTGGTTGATGTTGTAAATGTAGTGGTAGTGATGATGATATGGTGGTGGTGGTATAGTGGTTGTAGTAGTTGTGGTCGTGATGATAATGATGTGGTGGTGGTTGTAGTAGTGGTGGTAGTGATGTTGATGTGATGGTGATGGTGGTTGTAGTACAAATGGTAGTGATGATAATGTGGTAGTGGTGGTTGTAGTAGTAGTCGTGGTAGTTAGTGATAATGTGGTGTGGTGGTTGTAGTAGTACTGGTCGTGATGATGATGTGGTGCTAGTGGTTGTAGTAGTAGAGGTAGTATGATGATGATGATGATGCTGTAGTGGTTGTTGTTATAGTATAGAAGTAGTAGTAGTAGTAGTAGTAGTAGTAGTAGTAGTAGTAGTAGTAGTAGTAGTAGTAGTAGTAGTAGTAGTAGTAGTAGTAGCAGTAGTAGTAGAAGTAATAGTAATAGAAGTAGTAGTAGTAGTAGTAGTAGTAGTAGTAGTAGTAGTAGTAGTAGTAGTAGTAGTAGTGGTAGTAGTAGTAGTAGTAGTAGTAGTAGTAGTGTAGTAGTAGTAGTAGTAGAAGTAGTAGTAGTAGTAGTAGTAGTAGTAGTAGTAGTAGTAGTAGTAGTAGTAGTAGTAGTAGTAGCAGTAGTAGTAGTAGTAGTAGTAGTAGTAGTAGTACTGGTGATGATGATGTGGTGGTTGTAGTAGTGGTGGTAGTGATGATGATGATGTGGTGGTGGTGGTGGTAGTAGTAGTGGTGGTAGTGATGATGATGATGTGGTGGTGGTTGTAGTAGTAGTGGTAGTGATGATGATGTGGTGGTGGTGGTTGTAGTAGTATTCGTGGTAGTGATGATGTGGTGGTGGTGGTTGTAGTCG
>NC_088371.1:3353952-3356452 GCF_034508935.2 Berghia stephanieae | reverse complement strand
AGCATGGAGTAGAGGCCAGGATTCCATGACAGATGGCAAGCATGGAATAGAGGCCAGGATTCCATGACAGATGGCAAGCATGGAGTAGAGGCTAGGATTCCATGACAGATGGCAAGCATGGAGTAGAGGCTAGGATTCCATGACAGATGGCAAGCATGGAGTAGAGGCCAGGATTCCATGACAGATGGCAAGCATGGAGTAGAGGCTAGGATTCCATGACAGATGGCAAGCATGGAGTAGAGGCTAGGATTCCATGACAGATGGCAAGCATGGAGGAGAGGCCAGGATTCCATGACAGATGGCAAGCATGGAGTAGAGGCCAGGATTCCATGACAGATGGCAAGCATGGAGTAGAGGCTAGGATTCCATGACAGATGGCAAGCATGGAGTAGAGGCCAGGATTCCATGACAGATGGCAAGCATGGAGTAGAGGAGAGACGCCAACTTTAAATTTGGCTCACAGGAGTTTCAGCCACCACTCGTAGGAATTTCCATGCCGAAAGAGGAATTTCCGCGCACAAAAACAAAAGGAATTCGAATGGTATTTGGCATTGTGTTTACATATTGTATAGTTCTAAATAGATAACTGATTAGAATTATATTATGATACATAAATACATTGCCAATTACAATCCCGCAAAGTTTCCTTATTTCAAATGAAGTAAAGCGTCAAAACTTAATGGTAGAGATTGTAGTACTGATGGTAGTGAGGATGATGTGGTGTTGGTCATTGTAGTAATAGTGGTAGAGATGATGAAGATGTGATAGTGGTTGATGTTGTAAATGTAGTGGTAGTGATGATGATATGGTGGTGGTGGTATAGTGGTTGTAGTAGTTGTGGTCGTGATGATAATGATGTGGTGGTGGTTGTAGTAGTGGTGGTAGTGATGTTGATGTGATGGTGATGGTGGTTGTAGTACAAATGGTAGTGATGATAATGTGGTAGTGGTGGTTGTAGTAGTAGTCGTGGTAGTTAGTGATAATGTGGTGGTGGTGGTTGTAGTAGTACTGGTCGTGATGATGATGTGGTGCTAGTGGTTGTAGTAGTAGAGGTAGTATGATGATGATGATGATGCTGTAGTGGTTGTTGTTATAGTATAGAAGTATAGTAGTAGTAGATAGTAGTAGTAGTAGTAGTAGTAGTAGTAGTAGTAGTAGTAGTAGTAGTAGTAGTAGTAGTAGTAGTAAGTAATAGTAATAGAAGTAGTAGTAGTATAGTATAGTAGTAGTATAGTAGTAGTAGTAGTAGTAGTAGTGGTAGTAGTAGTAGTAGTAGTAGTAGTAGTAGTGGTAGTAGTAGTAGTAGTAGAAGTAGTAGTAGTAGTAGTAGTAGTAGTAAGTAGTAGTAGTAGTAGTAGTAGTAGTAGTAGTATTAGTAGTAGTAAGTAGTAGCAGTAGCAGTAGTAGTAGTAGTAGTAGTAGTAGTAGTACTGGTGATGATGATGTGGTGGTTGTAGTAGTGGTGGTAGTGATGATGATGATGTGGTGGTGGTGGTGGTAGTAGTAGTGGTGGTAGTGATGATGATGATGTGGTGGTGGTTGTAGTAGTAGTGGTAGTGATGATGATGTGGTGGTGGTGGTTGTAGTAGTATTCGTGGTAGTGATGATGTGGTGGTGGTGGTTGTAGTCGTGGTAGTGATGATGTGGTGGTGGTGGTTGTTAGTAGCGGCAATGATGATGTGGTAGTAGTAGTAGAAGTAGTAGTAGTAGTAGTAGTAGTAGTAGTAGTAGTAGTAGTAGTAGTAGTAGTAGTAGTAGTAGTAGTAGTAGTTGTAGTAGTAGTAGTAGTAGTAGTAGTAGTAGTAGTAGTAGTAGTAGTAGTAGTAGTAGCAGTAGTAGTAGTAGTGGTAGTAGTAGTAGTGGTGATGATGATGTGGTGGTTGTAGTAGCAGTGGTAGTGATGATGATGATGATGTGGTGGTGGTTGTAGTAGTATTAGTGATAGTGATGATGAAGTGTTAGTAGTGGTTGTAGTAGTATTAGTGGTGGTGATGATGTGGTGGTGGTGGTTGTAATAGTAGCGGTAATGATGATGTGGTTGTGGTGGTTGTAGTAGTAGTGGTAGTGATGATGTGGTGGTGGTGGTTGTAGTAGTAGTGGTAATGATGATGTGGTGGTGATGGTGGTTGTAGTAGTAGTGGTAGTGATGTGGTGGTGGTGGTTGTAGTAGTAGTGGTAATGATGATGTGGTGGTGGTGGTTGTAGTAGTAGTGATGATGATGTGGTGGTAGTTATAGTAGTAAAGGTCGTGATGATGATGTGGTAGTAGTGGTAGTGATGATGTGATACTGGTGGTTGTAGTAGTAGTGGTAGTGATGATGTGATGCTGGTGGTTGTAGTAGTAGTGGTAGTGATGATGATGTGGAGGTGGTGGTGTAGTAGTAGTGGTAGTGATGATGATGTGGTGGTGGTGGTTGTAGTAGTAGTAGTGGTTGTGATGATGATGTGGTCGTGGTGGTTGTAATGTTGATGGTGGTACTATTAGTGATGATGATGATGT
>NC_088371.1:3308952-3348952 GCF_034508935.2 Berghia stephanieae | reverse complement strand
CTTTGTTTCTCTGGGTGCCCGTCGACGCATCAATCGATAAAAGATCTGATGTGTTCACCATGTTGAAACCTAAAGGAGAAAAAAAATATTGTCAAGAAAAGCATTGCCAGAAATTAAGATTTTCTCAGGTTGTCTGGTAATTTATTATCACATGTCCACAAAACTAGATCCAACAACACAGGATGGATGGGACATTTATCCATTGCAACGCTCTATAAAAAGAAGACGGAATTAAAAAAATAAAATTTAAAAAGAAAGTGGCGGAACCAGGATTCGAACACACACCGTCGATTCTGACAAACCTTCCAGGGTAGACAACTTAACCATTTGGCCATGACACCCACTTGAAAGTTGACTCATATTGCGAAGTAACGACTGATTTATTGTTTTTTAATTTTAGGTTTTTATTGATATTTTATTAACTTTACTTATTTCTATGTGCATTTTGAAACGTTCCATATTCTGGGATGTGGATAATTGTTTAAAAGAGCGGAGTTTCAAAAATGTGTCTGGGAATAACGAATTTTCATTATCCCCAGACACCTGTTCTGGGGATAATGACAGCCTAAAATTAAATTTAGGGCAAAGTTGTATAGAGCATCCCTGAAATTCGTTCCAGTAAAATCCTTACTCAAATCTTAGCGGCCATTTTTGAAATCCAAATGGTGGTTACTACCGGAAATGAAGCAATTTCAGGTTGCAGTCGCAGGATCCGTCAGTAACACAAAACATAAGGCAAACATTTTTCAGCCTTACTTTAAACTAACATAACTTTTCTTCTGCTAATCTGATTTTCACAATTTTGGTATCCTTAGAATCGTTTTGAAAAGCACTTTATAATGATATAGCTTAACCCAATTAGAATTTTTGGGAGGCCTTCCGAAAGGTCCTACACTACATCCCCAGTATTCTTGTAGTGTAGGGGTGGGGGTTTGGGCTTGGGAGGGGGGAAACTTTAAAAAAAAATAAAAATCCCCCCCCCCCTCCCAAACCCCCTACTAGAACATTATCATTATAAAAAAAACAAGAATACCAGGGATGTAGGAGCTTTAAGGCGCGGTTTGGGTCTAATTATATTAGGAAAATCCTTCGAAAAATTGATTTTGAGACTTGGTGGAAAATGATATTTTATTATCCTAGAAATAATATAAGTGAAGTCCAAATTCTTAGGGAGTAGACTATAATGGCACGAAAAACACAGTCGAAAATGGTACAGGTAGTAAGAAAAGTGTGAGAAACGGGAAGCCATTTTGCTATTTTCTCAATATGTCATTTTTCTAAGATGGGATACTGTGTCAAACGTTTCTCAGAATCTATTCAATGAAATTGAAATTTTCCACTTATCACAGAGATAATGTATTATGTCACCATAGAGAGATTTTTTTGTTAAGATATGTGAATTTTGAATAATAATCCTAATTCTGAATTTTTAACATCAATTTTGTCATAATTTCTTTATTCTCAACTTTGACTTTGTAATGTCTAAATAAAAATTCCATAAGCTAAAGCTGTAAAATCTCTCTATGGTGACACACAATGTTGTACAATGTTGACAAGAGGGAAGAATATAGAGGTCATTCCTTCATTAATTTTTGTGGAACGTTTGCCACAAGATTGTTATATTTTTAAATGTCAGACCCCCAAAATGGGTATCAACACAGATAGATCTAGATAATTAAAACGAAGTGGCAATTCGGACTCTTGCCACAATGCGCCTGTGCAATCACAGGAAGTGTCGGAAGTGGACGATGGGTCGAAAGTGAAGTGTGGTAGGGTGGGGGGAAGGTGCTCGTTCTCAGTTTTAAGTTGTCAGTCCGTCGGAGGGCAAGTGAGCGAGCAAGTCATGTTTTAGAACTCCTGAAGATGACTAACCTTCAAAAGCGGTGATCTATTATTCCCCTTTGTCTTACTTTTTCTTGGGTACTTTTTAATTGTAATTCTAGAACTTTTTACTATCCAATTTCTCCCTTTTTACTGGCGCTGATATGACCTAAACGTGTTGCAAGCGACTTAAAAAACAAAAACAATCTAAATATTCGTGGTCTTTGGGAGATTACAATTGTAGTCGCTATTGTTAACGTTAACAATCAATTTGTCCTCGCATAGATAAAAGAGTGTCTTTGTGTTGGAATATTTATTTGATTTGCCATGAGCATGTTGCAAAAGATACATGCATGACATACCTACATTATAAATTTTGCCATTTGCGGCTGCGAAAAAGTGGGGGGAAAGGAAAATAATGACTTTGGGCTTTGAGCGTTTTATTTAAAAGGCAGTATGGGTCGGGCTTTGACAAAAGGCAGTATCTTAATTCTTTTTAAATTAAAAAATGCTGTTTTATTTCTAAATATAAAAATAGAGGCGATTCTTGGCGGCAAACCATACAATAGAGCCCCGCCACTGGGGTAGGTGCAGAGTACCGTCTAATACTAATATTATTAGATAATATTGGACTAGGTGCCTATTAATAAAATAAGCACTGGTTGAATACGGAGAGAAAATTAATGATCAACTGGTAATGGGATTGGGGAGTAACCAGCGACTTCTCAAGTAGACGATGGGGGTAACCATTAACATCTCCACAACCCACAAACGACCGACTGGGTGGGGATCCTGACCTCCCATAGCGGGCAGGGAGGTACATACTGTGTCTTCTATCCCTTTAACTTTATATATGTTTTCCAACATGCTTTCTGTCTTTGTCTCGGAATGAGATTAGGGCCTACTTGGTTTTGTCCTGGCACTGGCCGGAATCCTGGCTGGGAGGGAAACAGTCAAATGCATAGTTATTGTTTTGGGAGATGATATTTTTTTCCTTGTAAATCATCTCTCTGTTATGTATTATTTCTATTTTGAATGTATAATGTAAGCATTTGAGTGTGTTCCTCTTTGTTGGATTTTGTCCTTATGTCTGGATGAGACTTGTAGGTGATTTCAAACTAAGTACATTGGTGGTATGCTCTTGGAATCTACATCTGATCCTTATTTGTTCTCAGTTCCCCTTTGTCTTACTTTTTCTTGGGTGTTTTAATTGTAATTCTAGAACTTTTTACTATTGGAGTGACTATTCTCACCCCTGGGATGAGAATAAAAAATCGATCGAGCTCTCACCCCCGGGATGAGAGTAGAGGTCCTTGACACTTCTCGCTATTCTCACCCCTGTTACCAACACGTAGGGAGGGTAGGTAGCCTAGCCTAGCCGCCACCCCTTCTCACTATTCTCATCCCGTATTACTATTACCTAACCAACAGCCAGATATAAATTGAGACAGGGGAGAGAAATAAAGAGAGGGGGGGGGGGACGAAATAGAATGTGGAGGAGAAAGAGAAGAAGAAAATACCAACAAATTAAAATAGAGAAAGAGGGGAGATGGAGAGAGGGTGAGAGAGATATGAAATATTAAGTGGACGAGAGAAAGGAAATACAAACAATATAAAAGATGTAGAGAAATAAAGTTTGGGGTAGGGGGAGGGAGAGAGCGAGAAAATATAAACAAGTTAAAATACCTAACATAGGGAGAAATTGAGACAGCTGAGTCAACACAAAATAATAATATGCCCATAAAAGGAAACGTCCAATTCTTAGAAATTTGGCGAATCCAGTTCGCTTTTAGAGAGAGAGAGAGAGAGAGAGAGAGAGAGAGAGAGAGAGAGAGAGAGAGAGAGAGAGAGAGAGAGAGAGAGAGAGAGAGAGAGAGAGAGAATCCCGTAGACAGATTTCCAACAATGATTCCCATATCTCAAGCCAGCCAGTCTACATTTTAAATGCACGACACATAAGTTCACCCTCCTTACGTCCAGTACCAGGAGAGATTTGATGATCAGGTGAGAGTGGCGAGGAGGGGGGGGGGGGGGGGGAGGTGCTAAGCTGACCCTACACAGGGATGAGAATAGCGAAACGGACTGCGGCTAGGCTACCCTCCCTACCTGTTGTTTAACAGGGATGAGAATAGCGAGAGGATGGGGGTGCTAAGCTGACCCTACACAGGGATGAGAATAGCAAGAAGGGGCGGGGCTGCATGTTCACCCTCCTTACGTCCAGTACCACTAAAAGTAGTCACGAGAGAGATGATGATGATCAGGTGAGAGTAGTGAGGATTGGGGGGGGGGGGAGGTGGTGTTAAGCTGACCCTACCTACACAGGGATGAGAATAGCGAGAAGGCGAAGGGACGGCGGCCAGGCTAGGCTACCCTCCCTACCTGTTGGTTAACAGGGGTGAGAATAGCGAGAAGGGACGGCGGCTAGGCTAGGCTACCCTCCCTACCTGTTGGTTACAGGGGTGAGAATAGCGAGAAGGGGCAACTACCTCTATTCTCATCCCGGGGGGGAGAGAGAGTGTGTGTGTGTGTGTTTGTCTTTACGAAGACCGAATTGTCACAGGACGCACCTCACACTCGGGGTCCCAATTGCCATGGGAAGCAATTCAGACTCGGACTCGGGTCCGACGAATCCGAATAGCCTTAAGCCTAATTAAAATTTTTCTAAATGTTTTTTACCCTATAACTATAATGACGATATAGAATGATTAAAACTGCCCAATATTGGTAATTAAATATTATTTAGAAAAGACCCAAACCGCCCCTTAAAGCGATAAAGATAATAAATTCCCATCAACAAGTGATCCTTAGTTTTCTGGGTCTCACCTTCAACATTCAGGTGGCCGCAGGGTTGCCAGATTATTTTTCAACAAAATGCCAGGGGAAGACTCAAAAAATGCCAAAACACTCAAAAAAATGCCAAAGTCTGTTGACTCCCACCCCCACTAAGAAAACTACTCACTTTTGATAGACAATTTACTATCATATCCTGGTGGCTTGCGTGTTTTCTTTTCTTTCTTTTATTTTTTTTTTTATTTTTTTTTTTTTTGAATTATACTAAATTTCCTGTTGGGGTAATTTTTTACCTACTGACTACTAAGTGGAGTGCTAAACCACTACACCACGGTTGGATTTTAAGAATGAAAAAGAAATACATTAACATGAAAGGTAAATACGTAAACAGTTAAATAATTATTGACAATTAAGAAAACTTATTCTTTCGTGTTTCTTATTATGTTTTTTATTGAATCTGGTTCAAGTGCAGAGTCCAAAGTTTAGAAATAATTAAGAAAAGGTGTCATTTGAAGTATAATATACAAGAAAAGAAAATGCCAAATGAAAATGCCAAATGCCAAATGATTTTTCTAATGCCAAACGGTTTTCAAAAATGCCAGATTTTTGGAATCTGGCATTTAAAATGCCAAACTGGCAACCCTGGGTGGCCGTCATGAATGAAAACGAAATTTGAAATTTGACACCGAGGAGCATGCTTAATGCTTGCCAGATTTCTTTGCGACTGCGTTCCAAACAAGATGTCAAACTCGCCAAATGGCATCGAAAATCTCTTGGTTACAAGTTTCTTGTTTTTACGTTGTGATGTTTTTAATTTAGATCTAATTATTAGACAGACACTGAAGATCAATCACAAACAGCCATTTTTCTGGTGACATATTGTTTATTTCTGGAGTTTAAGGCAGGTGTGCCAGATTATTTTTCAACAAAATGCCAGGGGAAGACTCAAAAAATGCCAAAACACTCAAAAAAAATGCCAAAGTCTGTTGACTCCCACCCCTACTAAGAAAACTACTCACTTTTGATAGACAATTTACTATCATATCCTGGTGGCTTGCGTGTTTTCTTTTCTTTTTTTTTTTTTTTTGAATTATACTAAATTTCCTGTTGGGGTAATTTTTTACCTACTGACTACGAAGTGGAGTGCTAAACCACTACACCACGGTTGGATTTTAAGAATGAAAAAGAAATACATTAACATGAAAGGTAAATACGTAAACAGTTAAATAATTATTGACAATTAAGAAAACTTACTGTTTCGTGTTTCTTATGAAACTTAATTAAGAAAAGGTGTCATTTGAAGTATAATATACAAGAAAAGAAAATGCCAAATGAAAATGCCAAATGCCAAATGATTTTTCTAATGCCAAACGGTTTTCAAAAATGCCAGATTTTTGGAATCTGGCATTTAAAATGCCAAACTGGCAACCCTGGTTTAAGGGACATCACTCTACAATGAACAATACATGTTATACCATGTCATTCAAAGGACATAACTCAATAATAGTTAATACATACATACATAACACAGTTGTTTCCCTTGATTTATTACGTTAATGCTACTTTATTACACCCCTTCCCCCTAAGTTAATGACATTATCATCCTTAATTTTACATTATAGCGAATAAGATATACAATTTGCATTTTATATATATACCAACTCGTGAAAAGGAATTTCATTATACCTAACCCTTAGCTCCGAACAAAGTTAACATCAAGTCTTAATCATTTTACCGAGAAAATACCACCTCAAATCAATGATAATTTGCATGACATTAAACAATTACCACATAACCACGAAGAGTTAATCATTCCAAATAATCAAAATAATTATTGATGACATTGTAACATTTGCATTAATTAACATTAGACAAACATGATATCACCATTATACTACCTGATTGGTTGGTTCAGGAGTTTTCTAACACAGAGACCACAGTGGGTAAAGATGAATGGGCATGTCTCAAGTATGAAACATCTCTCAAATGGCTGTCCCCAGGGATGCGTTCTCTCCCTAATTCTCTACATACTATACGCTAATGATTGTAGAGATTCATTCGAAAACTGTCAGGTAAATAAATATGCTGACGACACTGCTATACTAGGTCTCATAACAGATAAAGAATCTGAAACCAATTATTTTAATCAAGTTCATAAATTTGTAGACTGGTGCCAGCACAATTTTCTTGAAATTAATACCTCAAAAACTAAAGAACAATTTTTTTCCAACAACAGAAAATACGAAGATTTTAAACCTGTTAAAATAGGAAATGTTGATGTAGAAATTGTAGATGATTTTAAATACTTGGGCATAACGCTTAGTCACAATTTGAATTTCAAACATCATATCGACAAACTGGGTAAAAAACTAACACAAAGAATGTATATTCTGAGAAAATTAAGATCCTTTAAAGTCAGCAAAAAGACCATGCTGCAAATGTACAACTCTTTCATTATGAGCGTTATTCCATTTGGCATTACAGTGTGGCATGGTGGATGTGGGGTAAGAGAAAAGTCAAAGATAAATAAACTTATCAAAGAATCGAGTAAAATAATAAATTCCCCTCTGGATGGCGTCGAACATTTGCATCAAAAACATCTCATTCCAAAAGCTGTTCTATCATCCATGGGCTTCATCAAGAATTTAAAATTCTCCCATCAGGTAGAAGGTATGCTCTCGCACACTGCAGAACCAACAAATACAAAAGGACTTTCGTTCCTTCTGCAATTAAATCAGTTAATGCTTCATAAGTCTGCAAAAGTCTTAACAATGCATTACAATAAAGGAGGGGAATGGATAGAGAGAGAGAGAGAGAGAGAGAGAGAGAGAGAGAGAGAGAGAGAGAGAGAGAGAGAGAAATTGTTCATTGGCATGGTGTGTTTATGTGCATGTGCGCGGGTTGTGTGTGTGTGTGTGTGGGGGGGGGGGGGGGGGGGGGGGGGGGGGTGTGCACGCACTCATGTAGTATGACATATGAGAGTATGATTAGGACTCAAAATATATTTAGAGTATAATAGTATTAATATGTGTAGCTTAGTTTCATATGGGAGAAACAAAATTCAAGTAACTCAGCGCCTTGTAGTTGTTTATGGCCGACCGTTTTTTATGAATAGTTCTCACTGAATTCTTGTGGGCGTTCGGGACTGCATGTGGTTTTGTGTATTGGTGCGTTGTGTCCTGCTGGCGGGTGTTTTGAGAATTTTGGACAAACTCACAGCATCGATAGTTATTCCTCACATACAGAGAAGATAGATAAGAATGAAGGGCGATAGAGAGAGAGAGAGAGAGAGAGAGAGAGAGAGAGAGAGAGAGAGAGAGAGAGAGAGAGGGGGGGGGCGGGATGAGAAAGAATAAGATTCTTACCTTTAGAGAGGAAGAGGGAGGAAATTTGATGTGCAAATCTCATTATCTCATTTTATGTAACTTTACTGCAACAAAATTGCATGTTATGTATATAATAAGAAGATATTACTATTTCTGACATAGGCGTGAAAGAACACACACACACACACACAGAGAGAGAGAGAGAGAGAGAGAGAGAGAGAGAGAGAGAGAGAGAGAGAGAGAGAGAGAGAGAGAGGACCACAGGCTTTCCCTCTCATAGCTTGTTACAGGAATAATATAATATGGAGTATGATGAAGATGGTGATGGTGTTATTGGGGAATGGTGAAAGTGAAGGATTGTAACGAAAATATTAGGAAGGTTGTTGTGATGATGATGATGATGATGATGATGATGATGATGATGATGATGATGATGGTGATGATGATGACGATGATGATGATGATGATGATGATGATGATGATGATGATGATGATGCTGATGATGATGATGATGCGGTTTTTATTTTTTAAAATTAATTAATTTTTTTAAATTCTCTAACGATAACTACTATGTTACTAGTGTGCATCTTGTGTGAGTGTGTCTATGTCAATATTGTATTGTTATAAATGTGTAACCAAATGACAAATTGCCACTTTTTTGGGGACAATAAAGATATATTATTATTTTTATTATTATTATTATTATTATTATTATTATTATTATTATTATTATTATTATTATTATATTAATTATTATTATTATTATTATTATTATTATCATTATTATTATTATTATCATCAAATGGTGACATCCATACAATGAAAACATAAAGCCTCCCATTATTTAGAGGTCTAGCTTATCTGGGGCTTTGATTGATCCGTTTGACCTACTCAGTGATTGTTGGGCTGGTGAGTCAAGATCCGGGCTGTTTGGATTGGGAATTAGTAATCCCAGGATTGACACTTTCCGTGCAGGGTGGATTTGATTCACCCGCATCAACACTCACTGGGAGGGGAGCAGACTGAAAAGTTGGTGTGGGCCTGTCCCGTCTAGTTGAAATAACAGATCCATACTCCTGTTATGCACATGTTATTTTCATTTCGTTAGCATGTCTACGAACAAGTAGTCCCTCATTTGTTTTTACCTTGTAAGATACAGGTCCTGTACTTTGAACAATTTGACCTCTCTCTCAATGGAAGTTTTATCATAATTTTGTGCGTGCTGATGTTGGGACACAGACTTTTGTACCGTTGGGTGTAATAGGTGGGTTTTAACCTTCCTTCCACACAACAGTTCACAAGGAGAAACCCCTGACGTGATGTGAGGTGTTGTGCGATAATTTGACAAAATCTATTGACTCTCTCCCTTAGAGAAGATTGTGTACCCATTTTAATCATGGCGCTTTTGACAATGCCTACCGCTTTTTCGGCTAGTCCGTTCCCAGTTGGAAAATAGGACCAGCCGGATTTATGTGGTCAAGTGGTATGACACTCTCTTCCGGATCGGAAGGCCCTGAGTTCGAGCCTCGCTCGGCGCATGGTTGAATCCTTGGAAAAGGCTCTGTACTCACATTCTCTCACCGTATTCATGTGTAAAACGAGTACCTGGCCGCAGCGCTCTCTCTGTGTGGCGTAGTTGCACACATATGTAATGGCTTATGATCGTATAGTGGCTTTTTGATAGATGGTATTGATATTCCTTTGCACTGTGTTGTAGATATTAATAATGACAAAAGAGTTCAAGGGCCGATGATGATAACATCAAGACATTCAAATAAAAATCCAGATTCCAAGTTTCATTTCTTACAGTTTTATTTGTTGTGATAAATTCCAAATCCAAATCAAATAGCATGGTCATAATTCAATCATTTTCATAAATTCCAAATCCGTAAAATCAATCCAAATGTAAAGTCCTTTTACCTATGTAACCATTTTCAATATATGTGGATTATTTCTAAGTCCGTAAAATAAAGATTCTTAGTAGGATGTTAGAACTTGCAGCATACTTAGGAAAGTGCAGCTCATAGTATCAAAAGGTAGAATCGAATCGAATGTCGAGTAGAATCTAGCAACACTCTGTTTTATCCCCTATTGTAAATCGTTCCCACAATTCTTTCAAGCCACAACTCTTACTAGTTTCGACAGATCCCTGTCAGTCTACAATCCAACCCCTAAGTAAGACCAAATCATATTCAAACCTGAAACGTCAAATCCGTACATATTAATGTTAAACCCCGCCTTTTATGATATAATATTATTTTGGTACTTACGCCCAAATAACAAAAAATCAACTACAATCTGTTGCTTTTATTCCCAAATACCAATTGAAACGAATCAACGAAAGTTATTTTCTACTACTTACCACAACGACCAGTCCTTCGTTTGAAACATAAAACTGTCCTACACCCATTAAGTATTGACCATGTTTCCATTGAAATCCTAGCGTCGTTAACTTTGCTTGAATATTAATCATGCTTAATGAACAACAGCCGAAAATAAATGCAATATCCTACAGCTACCCCCATTGTTCTTTCTAATATTGGTCAAGTTTTATTGTCATGTTTTTCTACAAATTCTTGCGTAAATTTCTTGAATAAGCTTACTCTCTTACATCTGTCGGAAAAAAAAAAAATGTAATATCGCCTAACGGGCGTCATGTCTCGTTCTACATGTTATATGTTGCTGTTAGTCAAGGACCCCTTGTAAAGCGCTTTGAGCACATAATTTAGTGGATATTGCGCTATATAAAAGCTCAATTTAAAGTCACAATTCAATAAATGTGAATGTGTACAATCCAGTGACTTCTTACTATCGGTAGACAATGGTACATCCCCTTCTGATTATCACCCCCCCCCCCCCCCCCCCCCCCCCCCCCCCCCCCCCCACCAAAAAACCCCCATAAAACTCCACCGTCCAAGTGACGGCGGCTTTTTCTCTTTGAACTCGTATCCTGGTTTCGCCTACGCCCAACACTTCGACGCCCAACACCTCGATTGTTTGCCGGCCACTCCGTGGCCAAGGCGACTCCCCCCCCCCCTCCCCCCCACCTTCCCCCATCATCAGTTTATTTCTCCCAACCCAGGACAGAGCTCTGCATGCACTATTGTTTAATATTACCAAGTTAACGATTGTACTTGTCAAGTTGTACGAACGATCATGTGATCAAATTTTCTTTCCCGGTCTCTCGTCACAACAATTCAGAACGAAGATGGAGAGCCTGCCTTTCACGTTAGAAGATGGAAACGGTTGGGAATAATTGTGCTTCGATATTTTAAATTTATCATTTTGCGACAACAATCAAATATGTTGTAGAAATTGCGATTTGATCCTTTTTCATTCGCGGGTGTAAATCGTTGACATTGCATTTTGTTTGATAAAATTCTGACAAAAATTACGACTTTGACGATAAAAAATGACTTTGATGACAATTATTGTAACTTTAAAAATTATGATGAATAATTGATAACTGCCGTATTTGTGGGCCAATGTTGTTATTCGTGGTATCAATTTTATTGTCATCATCACCATCGGGTTTCGTGTTTATAGAATTAATGAAATTAACGACACTTCTCTCCACTGTTATTCAGTTGATTCCTTTCCCTCTAAGTCCTTCTCGTAGTCTTGGATTTGATTGGCCGTGATGACGTAGGAGAGGTGTCCGATGACGCCCTGGCAATATGATTGGTTTGTCTTTCAGTCGCAGCTCGCTAGGCTAGGCCTATGATGAAACAGTGTGTTTGACTTAGCCTGATCAATTTGTTGGAAACTGTTGTAGTTGGGTGCGTTATTGTTGTTGTTCTTGTTAGTGGTGGTGGTGTCGCTGCAGCTGCTCTTGTTGTTGTTGGGACGTTTTGTGGCGTAGTTGCACACATATGTAATGGCTTGTGATCGTATAGTGTTTTTTTGATAGATGGTAATGATATTTCTTTGCGGTGTGTTGTAGATGTTAATAATGACCAAAGAGTTCAAGGGCCGGTGATGATAATTGCATGGACAACATCAAGACATTCAAATAAAAGTCCAGATTCCAAGTTTCAATTCTTACTGCTTTATTTGTTGTGATAAATCCCAAATCCAAATCAAATAGCATGGTCATAGTTCATTCAGTTTCATAAATTCCAAATCCGTAAAATCAATCCAAATGTAAAGTCATTTTGTCTATGTAACCATTTTTAATATGCGTTGTATATTTTCTAAGTTCGTAAAATTCAATCAATGATTGTGAGCACAAAAGTTAACACGTGCAGCTCATTTTCAAGTCAAATGCAGAATAAAAGAATGACATATAGAATAGACCCCTGTTTGAACCTTCTAAACTATCCACAATCTTTGCCATCCATGATTTTGACATCCAAATTAATATTAAAACCTGCCTCTTTCAAGTAATCAGGAATCATACAGAACTGTATATTAAAACAACAGAATTTTCACGAATATATACTATCAACTCGCCTCTTATGAATAAAACTTTTTAAATGACGTTTTATTTAAGACAAATAACCAATCTGTTACGATATAGTGTGCAAACAGGCAGGAAAATCTTTAGTCAGCAGAATTTCAGCATGAACTATTTAAATGTATAACCTTGATTATATCGCCCCCGGCCTCTCTAACCCCAACAGTTTTGAACTCCGTGCCTTCTTTAGAGCCGAATCTAGAGGTCTTCCGGTTTAACAGCGTTCCCGCTACTTCCTAATCGCGCATCGAAATGGCATCAATTAGTGGTTGCACTGTAACAATTTGGACAAAATTTTTTTTTAATATCGTATAGCGAACAAACGAGGTATGCACCAGACTTGTTAAGCCGTTGAATCCGCTGCTTACGGCAAGTCGGGTGCAAACAGGCGAGGGAAAAATCTTTAGTCGCACGCATTTCCGCTATGAAGCGCCTTTAAATAATAAATCCCTGAATTATATCGCCCGCCGGGCCTCTCTAACCCCAACAGGTTTTGAACTCCGGTGCCTTCGTGGTTAGAGCCCTGTACATGCTTAGAGGGGTCCTTTCCCGCGTTTAACGCGTTCCGCTACTTCGCTACAGTCGCGCGATCGGAAATTGTGGCTATTTAGAGTTCAGGCGTGGGTTTTCCAGCCGTGCCGGGGTTCAAACCCAAATTTGGAAAATAATTTTTTTTTTTAGTAGTCGTAATAGCGCGCGACAGCCAACGACGTCTTGCGCCTAGACCTTTCCCCGCTAAGCCGTCTGCCCCGATCGCGTTTTGCTTAACGGGCCAAGTCCCAGCGTGAACCGTGCAAATCAGGCGAGGGAAAAATCTTTGGTCGCACGCATTTCCCTATGAAGCTCTTTAAATAAAATAAATCCCTGAAATTATATCGCCCGCCGGGCTTCTCTAACCCCAACAGGTTTTGAACTCCGGTGCCTTCGTGGTTAGAGCCCTGTACATGCTTGGAGGGGTCCTTTCCTAGCGTTTAACGCGTTCCCGCTACTTCGCTAAAGTCGCGCGATCGGAAAATTGTGGCTATTAGAGTTCAGGCGTGGGTTTTCCAGCCGTGCCGGGGTTCAAACCCAAATTTGGAAATTTTTTATATTTTTTTTAGTATTCGGTAATAGCGCGCGACAGCCAACGACTGTGTCCGCCTAGACCTTTCCCCGCTAAGCCGTCTGCCCGCTATCGCGTTTTGCTTAACGGGCCAAGTCCCCAGCGTGAACCGTGCAAACAGGCGAGGGAAAAATCTTTGGTCGCACGCATTTCCACTATGAAGCGTGTTTAAATAAAATAAACCCCTGACATTATATCGCCCGCCGGGCCTCTCTAACCCCAACAGGTTTTGAACTCCGGTGCCTTCGTGATTAGAGCCCTGTACATGCTTGGAGGGGTCCTTTCCCGGCGTTTATACGCGTTCCCGCTACTTCGCTACAGTCGCGCGATCGAAAATTGTGGCTATTCAGAGTTCAGGCGTGTGTTTTCCAGCCGTGCCGGGGTTCAAACCCAAATTTGGAAATTTTTTATTTTTTTTTAGTAGTCCGTAATAGCGCGCGACAGCCAACGACGGTCTTTGCGCCTAGACCTTTCCCCGCTAAGCCGTCTGCCGCTAGTCGCACTTTGCTTAACGGGCCAAGTCCCCAGCGTGAACGTGCAAACAGGCGAGGGAAAAAATATTTGGTCGCACGCATTTCCGCTATGAAGCGTGTTTAAATAAAATAAACCCTGCATTATATCGCCCGCCGGGCCTCTCTAACCCCAACAGGTTTTGAACTCCGGTGCCTTCGTGGATTAGAGCCCTGTACATGCTTGGAGGGGTCCTTTCCCGGCGTTTAACGCGTTCCCGCTACTTCGCTACAGTCGCGCGATCGAAAATTGTGGCTATTCAGAGTTCAGGCGTGTGTTTTCCAGCCGTGCCGGGGTTCAAACCCAAATTTGGAAATTTTTTATTTTTTTTTTAGTAGTCCGTAATAGCGCGCGACAGCCAACGACGGTCTATGCGCCTTAGACCTTTCCCGCTAAGCCGTCTGCCCGCTATGCACTTTGCTTAACGGGCCAAGTCCCCAGCGTGAACCGTGCAAACAGGCGAGGGAAAAATATTTGGTCGCACGCATTTCCGCTATGAAGCGTGTTTAAATAAAATAAACCCCTGACATTATATCGCCCGCCGGGCCTCTCTAACCCAACAGGTTTTGAACTCCGGTGCCTTCGTGGTTAGATGCCCTGTACATGCTTGGAGGGGTCCTTTCCCGGCGTTTATACGCGTTCCCGCTACTTCGCTAAGTCGCGCGATCGAAAATTGGGGCTATTCAGAGTTCAGGCGTGGGTTTGCCAGCCGTGCCGGGGTTCAAACCCAAATTTGGAAATTTTTTATTTTTTTTTTAGTAGTCCGTAATAGCGCGCGACAGCCAACGACGGTCTATGCGCCTAGACCTTTCCCCGCTAAGCCGTCTGCCCGCTATCGCACTTTGCTTAACGGGCCAAGTCCCAGCGTGAAACCGTGCAAACAGGCGAGGGAAAAATATTTGGTCGCACGCATTTCCGCTATGAAGCGTGTTTAAATAAAATAAACCCCTGACATTATATCGCCCGCCGGGCCTCTCTAACCCAACAGGTTTTGAACTCCGGTGCCTTCGTGATTAGACCCTGTACATGCTTGGAGGGGTCCTTTCCCGGCGTTTAACGCGTTCCCGCTACTTCGCTACAGTCGCGCGATCGAAAATTGTGGCTATTTAGAGTTCAGGCGTGGGTTTGCCAGCCGTGCCGGGGTTCAAACCCAAATTGGAAAAATTTTTTTTTTTTTAGTAGTCGGTAAATAGCGCGCGACAGCCAACGACGGTCTATGCGCCTTGACCTTTCCCCGCTAAGCCGTCTGCCCGCTATGGCGCTTTGCTTAACGGGCCAAGTCCCCAGCGTGAAACCGTGCAAACAGGCGAGGGAAAAATATTTGGTCGCACGCATTTCCGCTATGAAGCGTGTTTAAATAAAATAAACCCCTGACATTATATCGCCCGCCGGGCCTCTCTAACCCCAACAGGTTTTGAACTCCGGTGCCTTCGTGATTAGAGCCCTGTACATGCTTGGAGGGGTCCTTTCCCGGCGTTTATCGCGTTCCCGCTACTTCGCTAAAGTCGCGCGATCGAAAATTGTGGCTATTCAGAGTTCAGGCGTGTGTTTTCCAGCCGTGCCGGGGTTCAAACCCAAATTTGGAAATTTTTTATTTTTTTTTTAGTAGTCCGTAATAGCGCGCGACAGCCAACGACGGTCTATGCGCCTAGACCTTTCCCCGCTAAGCCGTCTGCCCGCTATGCGCTTTGCTTAACGGGCCAAGTCCCCAGCGTGAACCGTGCAAACAGGCGAGGGAAAAATATTTGGTCGCACGCATTTCCGCTATGAAGCGTGTTTAAATAAAATAAACCCTGACATTATATCGCCCGCCGGGCCTCTCTAACCCCAACAGGTTTTGAACTCCGGTGCCTTCGTGGTTAGATCCCTGTACATGCTTGGAGGGGTCCTTTCCCGGCGTTTATCGCGTTCCCGCTACTTCGCTAAAGTCGCGCGATCGAAAATTGTGGCTATTCAGAGTTCAGGCGTGGGTTTGCCAGCCGTGCCGGGGTTCAAACCCAAAATTGGAAATTTTTTTTTTTTTTTTAGTAGTCGGTAATAGCGCGCGACAGCCAACGACGGTCTATGCGCCTTGACCTTTCCCCGCTAAGCCGTCTGCCCGCTATGGCGCTTTGCTTAACGGGCCAAGTCCCCAGCGTGAACCGTGCAAACAGGCGAGGGAAAAATATTTGGTCGCACGCATTTCCGCTATGAAGCGTGTTTAAATAAAATAAACCCCTGTACATTATATCGCCCGCCGGCCTCTCTAACCCCACAGGTTTTGAACTCCGGTGCCTTCGTGATTAGAGCCCTGTACATGCTTGGAGGGGTCCTTTCCCGGCGTTTAACGCGTTCCCGCTACTTCGCTACAGTCGCGCGATCGAAAATTGTGGCTATTCAGAGTTCAGGCGTGGTTTGCCAGCCGTGCCGGGTTCAAACCCAAATTTGGAAAAAAAAATTTTTTTTTTTTAGTAGTCCGTATAGCGCGCGACAGCCAACGACTGTCTGTGCGCCTGACCTTTCCCGCTAAGCCGTCTGCCCGCTATGGCGCTTTGCTTAACGGGCCAAGTCCCCAGCGTGAACCGTGCAAACAGGCGAGGGAAAAATATTTGGTCGCACGCATTTCCGCTATGAAGCGTGTTTAAATAAAATAAACCCCTGTCATTATATCGCCCGCCGGGCCTCTCTAACCCCAACAGGTTTTGAACTCCGGTGCCTTCGTGATTAGAGCCCTGTACATGCTTGGAGGGGTCCTTTCCCGGCGTTTAACGCGTTCCCGCTACTTCGCTACAGTCGCGCGATCGAAAATTGGGGCTATTTAGAGTTCAGGCGTGGGTTTGCCAGCCGTGCCGGGGTTCAAACCCAAATTTGGAAAAAAAATTATTTTTTTTAGTAGTCGGTAATAGCGCGCGACAGCCAACGACGGTCTATGCGCCTAGACCTTTCCCCGCTAAGCCGTCTGCCCGCTGTCGCACTTTGCTTAACGGGCCAAGTCCCCAGCGTGAAGCGTGCAAACAGGCGAGGGAAAAATATTTGGTCGCACGCATTTCCGCTATGAAGCGTGTTTAAATAAAATAAACCCCTGACATTATATCGCCCGCCGGGCCTCTCTAACCCCACAGGTTTTGAACTCCGGTGCCTTCGTGATTAGAGCCCTGTACATGCTTGGAGGGGTCCTTTCCCGGCGTTTAACGCGTTCCCGCTACTTCGCTACAGTCGCGCGATCGAAAATTGTGGCTATTCAGAGTTCAGGCGTGGGTTTGCCAGCCGTGCCGGGGTTCAAACCCAAATTTGGAAAAAAAATAATTTTTTTTTTAGTAGTCCGTGATAGCGCGCGACAGCCAACGACTGTCTGTGCGCCTTGACCTTTCCCCGCTAAGCCGTCTGCCCGCTATGGCGCTTTGCTTAACGGGCCAAGTCCCCAGCGTGAACCGTGCAAACAGGGAGGGAAAAATATTTGGTCGCACGCATTTCCGCTATGAAGCGTGTTTAAATAAAATAAACCCCTGTCATTATATCGCCCGCCGGGCCTCTCTAACCCCAACAGGTTTTGAACTCCGGTGCCTTCGTGGTTAGAGCCTTGTACATGCTTGGAGGGGTCCTTTCCCGGCGTTTAACGCGTTCCCGCTACTTCGCTACAGTCGCGCGATCGAAAATTGGGGCTATTTAGAGTTCAGGCGTGGGTTTGCCAGCCGTGCCGGGGTTCAAACCCAAATTTGGAAAAAAAAATTTTTTTTTTAGTAGTCGGTAATAGCGCGCGACAGCCAACGACTGTCTGTGCGCCTTTAGACCTTTCCCCGCTAAGCCTTTGCCCGCTGTCGCACTTTGCTTAACGGGCCAAGTCCCCAGCGTGAAGCGTGCAAACAGGCGAGGGAAAAATATTTGGTCGCACGCATTTCCGCTATGAAGCGTGTTTAAATAAAATAAACCCCTGACATTATATCGCCCGCCGGGCCTCTCTAACCCCAACAGGTTTTGAACTCCGCTGCCTTCGTGGTTAGAGCCCTGTACATGCTTGGAGGGGTCCTTTCCCGGCGTTTATCGCGTTCCCGCTACTTCGCTAAAGTCGCGCGATCGAAAATTGTGGCTATTCAGAGTTCAGGCGTGGGTTTGCGAGCCGTGCCGGGGTTCAAACCCAAAATTGGAAATTTTTTTTTTTTTTTTTAGTATTCGGTAATAGCGCGCGACAGCCAACGACTGTCTGTGCGCCTAGACCTTTCCCCGCTAAGCCGTCTGCCCGCTGTCGCACTTTGCTTAACGGGCCAAGTCCCCAGCGTGAAGCGTGCAAACAGGCGAGGGAAAAATATTTGGTCGCACGCATTTCCGCTATGAAGCGTGTTTAAATAAAATAAACCCCTGTCATTATATCGCCCGCCGGGCCTCTCTAACCCCAACAGGTTTTGAACTCCGGTGCCTTCTAAAGCGCGCATCGAATGTGCTATTCAAGTCAGCGGTTGAGCCGCGGGTTCAACCAAATTGAATTTTTTTTTTTTAGTAGTCGAATACGCGCGCAGCACGACGTCTATGCCCTTACCTTTCCGCAGCGTCTCCCCTGCCTTGTAACGGCCAAGTCCAGCTACTGAAACAGCAGGGAAAAATATTTGTCGCACGCATCCGCATGACTGTTTAAAAAATAACCACTTAATCGCCCGCCGGCCTCTCAACCCAACAGTTGACTCGTGCCTTCTGTTAGACCTACACTGGGTCCTTCCCTCGCGTCCCTAAGTCGCGCGATCGAAATGGCTTAAGTTCGCGGGTTGCCAGCCGCCGGTTCAAACCCAAATTGAAATTTTTTTTAGTATCGTATGCGCGCGACAGCCAACGTCTGCCACCTTCCCCTAAGCCGCGCCAGCGCTTTGCTAACGGCCAAGTCCCGTGAACCGGCAACAGGCGAGGAAAATTTTGTCGCACGCATTTCCGCTATGAGCGGTTTAAATAAAATAACCCCGTCATTATACGCCCCGCCTCCTAACCCCAACAGTTTGAACTCCGTGCCTCGTGATACTGTACATCTGAGGTCCTTCCGGCGTTTACGCTCCCTAAAGTCGCGCGATCGAAAATGGCTATTAGAGTCAGCGTGGTTTGCCAGCCGTGCCGGGTCAAACCCAAATTGGAAAAATTTTTTTATAGTCGTAATGCGCGCGACAGCCAACGACGTCATGCGCCTGACCTTTCCCCTAGCCGTCTGCCCGCTTGCCTTTGCTTAACGGCCAGTCCCCACGTGAACGTGCAAACAGGCGAGGGAAAAATATTGGTCGCACGCATTTCCGCTATGAAGCGTTTAAATAAAATAACCCCTGCATTATACGCCCGCCGGCCTCTCTAACCCCAACAGGTTTGACCCGTGCCTTCGTGTAGACCCTGTACAGCTTGGAGGTCCTTTCCCGCGTTTACGCGTTCCCGCTACTTCGCTACAGTCGCGCGATCGAAAATTGGGCTATAGAGTCAGCTGGGTTTGAGCCGTGCGGGTTCAAACCCAAATTTGGAAAATTTTTTTTTAGTATCGTATAGCGCGCGACAGCAACGACGTCTTGCGCCTTGACTTTCCCCCTAAGCCGCTGCCCGCTGGCGCTTGCTTAACGGGCAGTCCCAGCGTGAACGTGCAAACAGCGAGGAAAAATTTTGGTCGCACGCATTCCGCTATGAACGTGTTTAAATAAATAAACCCCTGCATTATATCGCCCGCCGGCCTCTCTAACCCAACAGTTTTGAACTCCGTGCCTTCGTGGTAGAGCCTGTACATGCTTGGAGGTCCTTTCCCGCGTTTACGCGTTCCCGCTACTTCGCTAAGTCGCGCGATCGAAAATTGGGCTATTAGATTCAGCGTGGGTTGCCACCGTGCCGGGTCAACCAAAATTGAAATTTTTTTTTTTAGTAGTCGTAATAGCGCGCGACAGCCACGACGTCTTCGCCTGACCTTTCCCCGCTAAGCCGTCGCCCGCTTCGCACTTTGCTTAACGGGCCAAGTCCCCAGCGTGAACGTGCAAACGGCGAGGAAAAATTGGTCGCACGCATTTCCGCTATGAAGCGTGTTTAAATAAATAACCCCTATATATCGCCCGCCGGCCTCTCTAACCCCACAGGTTTGAACTCCGTGCCTTCGTGTTAGAGCCCTGTACATGCTGAGGGGTCCTTTCCGCGTTAACGCGTTCCCGCTACTTCGCTACAGTCGCGCGATCGAAAATTGTGGCTATTTAGAGTTCAGGCGTGGGTTTGCCAGCCTTGCCGGGGTTCAAACCCAAATTTGGAAAAATTTTTTTTTTTTTTAGTAGTCGGTAATAGCGCGCGACAGCCAACGACTGTCTGTGCGCCTAGACCTTTCCCCGCTAAGCCGTCTGCCCGCTGTCGCACTTTGCTTAACGGACAGGTCCCCAGCGTGAAGCGTGCAAACAGGCGAGGGAAAAATATTTGGTCGCACGCATTTCCGCTATGAAGCGTGTTTAAATAAAATAAACCCCTGACATTATATCGCCCGCCGGGCCTCTCTAACCCCAACAGGTTTTGAACTCCGGTGCCTTCGTGATTAGAGCCCTGTACATGCTTGGAGGGGTCCTTTCCCAGCGTTTAACGCGTTCCCGCTACTTCGCTAGAGTTGTGCGATCGGAAATTCGGGCTGTTCGGAGGTCGGGCTCGGGTTTGCAATACGTGCCTGGGGTCGAATCCCAATTTGCACCAAAAAAATTTTTTTTTTTAGTAGTCCGTAAGAGGAAAAGGGCTACCTTACCAGGGGTTCGGGACGTATAGTAGGGGCATGTGTCGTGAGATTCCCAAAAATTGTCCCATGCTTGCACGTTGTCTACGGCTTATTCTTTGGGCGGCTGATTGGTGCACGGAGGCTTGCGAGCAGTTGACCCGGCGTGCGTCGTGTGAAGAGTGGTGTACGGGCATGGGTTATGCTGAAGTCCCTTTGGTGATATACCTCTATACGCTGTACCAGTTGAGCGTCAGAGTGATTCTTCTCGGCCGTAGATGGCTGTTGCGGGGAAGTATCCAGGCGGTAAGAGCGCTGGGAGCCGTCGCGCATTCTCGTTCCCCTGAGGGCGAGCGAAGGAAGAGAATGGTACCTGTGTTCGTATCAATTCTTATGCATGTTTGCTCAAGTACTAATGATGGCGGAAACGGTCTCGGGTTCGATTTGGGCTGGAGGCGTGATTTCAATGCAAGGCTGAAGATTTGTCCGGTTTTATGTTGCACAGTAGTTGGCTATGGCTTTACCGGTGGAGTATCCAGGCGGTAAGAGTGCTGGGAGGCGTCGCGCATTCTTCTTCCCCTGGGGGCGAGCGAAGGAAGAGAATGGTACCTGTGTTCGTATCAATTCTTATGCATGTTTGCTCAAGTACTAATGATGGCGGAAACGGTCTCGGGTTCGATTTGGGCTGGAGGCGTGATTTCAATGCAAGGCTGAAGATTTGTGCGGTTTTATGTTGCACAGATGCTGGCTATGGCTTTACCGGTGGAGTATCCAGGCGGTAAGAGTGCTGGGAGGCGTCGCGCATACTTCTTCTCCTGGGGGCGAGCGAAGGAAGAAAATGGTACCTGTGTTCGTATCAATTCTTATGCATGTTTGCTCAAGTACTAATGATGGCGGAAACGGTCTCGGGTTCGATTTGGACTGGAGGCGTGATTTCAATGCAAGGCTGAAGATTTGTGCGGTTTTATGTTGCACAGATGCTGGCTATGGCTTTACCGGTGGAGTATCCAGGCGGTAAGAGTGCTGGGAGGCGTCGCGCATTCTTCTTCCCCTGGGGGCGAGCGAAGGAAGAGAATGGTACCTGTGTTCGTATCAATTCTTATGCATGTTTGCTCAAGTACTAATGATGGCGGAAACGGTCTCGGGTTCGATTTGGGCTGGAGGCGTGATTTCAATGCAAGGCTGAAGATTTGTCCGTTTTATGTTGCACAGTAGTTGGCTATGGCTTTACCGGTGGAGTATCCAGGCGGTAAGAGTGCTGGAGGCGTCGCGCATTCTTCTTCCCCTGGGGGCGAGCGAAGGAAGAGAATGGTACCTGTGTTCGTATCAATTCTTATGCATGTTTGCTCAAGTACTAATGATGGCAGAAACGGTTTCGGGTTCGTTTTGGGCCGGAGGCGTGATTTCAATGCAAGGCTGAAGATTTGTGAGGTTTTATAATGCAAATAGGCTGGCCATGGCTTTAACGGAAGAGTATCCAGGCGCTATGAGTGCTGGGAGGCGTCGCGCATTCTTCTTCCCCTGAGGGCGAGCTAAAAGGAAGAGAATGGTACCTGTGTTCGTAACAATGGCTTTACCGAGGGAGTATCCAGGCGGTAAGAGTGCTGGGAGGCGTCGCGCATTCTTCTTCCCCTGGGGGCGAGCGAAGGAAGAGAATGGTACCCGTGTTCGTATCAATTCTTATGCATGTTTGCTCAAGTACTAATGATGGCGGAAACGGTCTCGGGTTCGATTTGGGCTGGAGGCGTGATTTCAATGCAAGGCTGAAGATTTGTCCGGTTTTATGTTGCACAGTAGTTGGCTATGGCTTTACCGGTGGAGTATCCAAGCGGTAAGAGTGCTGGAGGCGTCGCGCATTCTTCTTCTCCTGGGGCGAGCGAAGGAAGAGAATGGTACCTGTGTTCGTATCAATTCTTATGCATGTTTGCTCAAGTACTAATGATGGCGGAAACGGTCTCGGGTTCGATTTGGGCTGGAGGCGTGATTTCAATGCAAGGCTGAAGATTTGTGCGGTTTTATGTTGCACAGATGCTGGCTATGGCTTTACCGGGGAGTATCCAGGCGGTAAGAGTGCTGGAGGCGTCGCGCATTCTTCTTCCCCTGGGGGCGAGCGAAGGAAGAGAATGGTACCTGTGTTCGTATCAATTCTTATGCATGTTTGCTCAAGTACTAATGATGGCGGAAACGGTCTCGGGTTCCATTTGGGCTGGAGGCGTGATATCAATGCAAGGCTGAAGATTTGTGCGGTTTTATGTTGCACAGATGCTGGCTATGGCTTTACCGGTGGAGTGTCCAGGCGGTAAGAGTGATGAGAGGCGTCGCGCATTCTTCTTCCTCCGAGGGAGAGAGAAGGAAGAGAGTGGTACCTGTGTTCGTATCAATTCTTATGCATGATTCCTGAAGTATTAATGATGGCGGAAACGGTCTCGGGTTCGATTTGGGCTGGAGGCGTGATTTCAATGCAAGGCTGAAGATTTGTCCGGTTTTATGTTGCACAGTAGTTGGCTATGGCTTTACCGGTGGAGTATCCAGGCGGTAAGAGTGCTGGGAGGCGTCGCGCATTCTTCTTCCCCTGGGGCGAGCGAAGGAAGAGAATGGTACCTGTGTTCGTATCAATTCTTATGTTTGCTCAAGTACTAATGATGGCGGAAACGGTCGCGGGTTCGATTTGGGCTGGAGGCGTGATTTCAATGCAAGGCTGAAGATTTGTGCGGTTTTATGTTGCACAGATGCTGGCTATGGCTTTACCGGAGGAGTATCCAGGCGGTAAGAGTGCTGGGAGGCGTCGCGCATTCTTCTTCCCCTGGGGGCGAGCGAAGGAAGAGAATGGTACCTGTGTTCGTATCAATTCTTATGCATATTTGCTCAAGTACTAATGATGGCGGAAACGGTCTCGGGTTTGATTTGGGCTGGAGGCGTGATTTCAATGCAAGGCTGAAGATTTGTGCGGTTTTATGTTGCACAGATGCTGGCTATGGCTTTACCGGTGGAGTGTCCAGGCGGTAAGTGTGATGAGAGGCGTCGTGCATTCTTCTTCCCCCGAGGGAGAGAGAAGGAAGAGAGTGGTACCTGTGTTCGTATCAATTCTTATGCATGATTCCTGAAGTATTAATGATGGCGGAAACGGTCTCAGGTTCGATTTGGGCTGGAGGCGTGATTTCAATGCAAGGCTGAAGATTTGTCCGGTTTTATGTTGCACAGTAGTTGGCTATGGCTTTACCGGTGGAGTATCCAGGCGGTAAGAGTGCTGGGAGGCGTCGCGCATTCTTCTTCCCCCGACGGAGAGAGAGAAGGAAGAGAATGGTACCTGTGTTCGTATCAATTCTTATGCATATTTGCTCAAGTACTAATGATGGCGGAAACGGTCTCGGGTTCGATTTGGGCTGGAGGCGTGATTTCAATGCAAGGCTGAAGATTTGTGCGGTTTTATGTTGCACAGATGCTGGCTATGGCTTTACTGGTGGAGTGTCCAGGCGGTAAGTGTGATGAGAGGCGTCGCGCATTCTTCTTCCCCTGGGGGCGAGCGAAGGAAGAGAATGGTACCTGTGTTCGTATCAATTCTTATGCATGTTTGCTCAAGTACTAATGATGGCGGAAACGGTCTCGGGTTAGATTTGGGCGGGAGGCGTGATTTTAATGCAAGCCTGAAGATTTGTGCGGTTTTATGTTGCACAGATGCTGGCTATGGCTTTACCGGGGGAGTATCCAGGCGGTAAGAGTGCTGGGAGGCGTCGCGCATTCTTCTTCCCCTGGTGGCGAGCGAAGGAAGAGAATGGTACCTGTGTTCGTATCAATTCTTATGCATGTTTGCTCAAGTACTAATGATGGCAGAAACGGATTCGGGTTAGTTTTGGGCCGGAGGCGTGATTTCAATGCAAGGCTGAAGATTTGTGCGGTTTTATGTTGCACAGATGCTGGCTATGGCTTTACCGGGGAGTATCCAGGCGGTAAGAGTGCTGGGAGGCGTCGCGCATTCTTCTTCCCCTGGGGCGAGCGAAGGAAGAGAATGGTACCCGTGTTCGTATCAATTCTTATGCATGTTTGCTCAAGTACTAATGATGGCGGAAACGGTCTCGGGTTCCATTTGGGCTGGAGGCGTGATATCAATGCAAGCTGAAGATTTGTGCGGTTTTATGTTGCACAGATGCTGGCTATGGCTTTACCGGTGGAGTGTCCAGGCGGTAAGAGTGATGAGAGGCGTCGCGCATTCTTCTTCCCCCGAGGGAGAGAGAAGGAAGAGAGTGGTACCTGTGTTCGTATCAATTCTTATGCATGATTCCTGAAGTATTAATGATGGCGGAAACGGTCTCGGGTTCGATTTGGGCTGGAGGCGTGATTTCAATGCAAGGCTGAAGATTTGTCCGGTTTTATGTTGCACAGTAGTTGGCTATGGCTTTACCGGTGGAGTATCCAGGCGGTAAGAGTGCTGGGAGGCGTCGCGCATTCTTCTTCCCCTGGGGGCGAGCGAAGAAAGAGAATGGTACCTGTGTTCGTATCAATTCTTATGTTTGCTCAAGTACTAATGATGGCGGAAACGGTCGCGGGTCGATTTGGGCTGGAGGCGTGATTTCAATGCAAGGCTGAAGATTTGTGCGGTTTTATGTTGCACAGATGCTGGCTATGGCTTTACCGGGGAGTATCCAGGCGGTAAGAGTGCTGGGAGGCGTCGCGCATTCTTCTTCCCCTGGGGGCGAGCGAAGGAAGAGAATGGTACCTGTGTTCGTATCAATTCTTATGCATATTTGCTCAAGTACTAATGATGGCGGAAACGGTCTCGGGTTTGATTTGGGCTGGAGGCGTGATTTCAATGCAAGGCTGAAGATTTGTGCGGTTTTATGTTGCACAGATGCTGGCTATGGCTTTACCGGTGGAGTGTCCAGGCGGTAAGTGTGATGAGAGGCGTCGTGCATTCTTCTTCCCCCGAGGGAGAGAGAAGGAAGAGAGTGGTACCTGTGTTCGTATCAATTCTTATGCATGATTCCTGAAGTATTAATGATGGCGGAAACGGTCTCAGGTTCGATTTGGGCTGGAGGCGTGATTTCAATGCAAGGCTGAAGATTTGTCCGGTTTTATGTTGCACAGTAGTTGGCTATGGCTTTACCGGTGGAGTATCCAGGCGGTAAGAGTGCTGGGAGGCGTCGCGCATTCTTCTTCCCCCGACGGAGAGAGAGAAGGAAGAGAATGGTACCTGTGTTCGTATCAATTCTTATGCATATTTGCTCAAGTACTAATGATCGCGGAAACGGTCTCGGGTTCGATTTGGGCTGGAGGCGTGATTTCAATGCAAGGCTGAAGATTTGTGCGGTTTTATGTTGCACAGATGCTGGCTATGGCTTTACCGGTGGAGTGTCCAGGCGGTAAGAGTGATGAGAGGCGTCGTGCATTCTTCTTCCCCCGAGGGAGAGAGAAGGAAGAGAGTGGTACCTGTGTTCGTATCAATTCTTATGCATGATTCCTGAAGTATTAATGATGGCGGAAACGGTCTCGGGTTCGATTTGGGCTGGAGGCGTGATTTCAATGCAAGGCTGAAGATTTGTCCGGTTTTATGTTGCACAGTAGTTGGCTATGGCTTAACCGGTGGAGTATCCAGGCGGTAAGAGTGCTGGGAGGCGTCGCGCATTCTTCTTCCCCTGGGGCGAGCGAAGGAAGAGAATGGTACCTGTGTTCGTATCAATTCTTATGCATGTTTGCTCAAGTACTAATGATGGCGGAAACGGTCTCGGGTTAGATTTGGGCGGGAGGCGTGATTTCAATGCAAGCCTGAAGATTTGTGCGGTTTTATGTTGCACAGATGCTGGCTATGGCTTTACCGGGGGAGTATCCAGGCGGTAAGAGTGCTGGGAGGCGTCGCGCATTCTTCTTCCCCTGGGGGCGAGCGAAGGAAGAGAATGGTACCTGTGTTCGTATCAATTCTTATGCATGTTTGCTCAAGTACTAATGATGGCAGAAACGGTTTCGGGTTAGTTTTGGGCCGGAGGCGTGATTTCAATGCAAGGCTGAAGATTTGTGCGGTTTTATGTTGCACAGATGCTGGCTATGGCTTTACCGGGGAGTATCCAGGCGGTAAGAGTGCTGGGAGGCGTCGCGCATTCTTCTTCCCCTGGGGCGAGCGAAGGAAGAGAATGGTACCCGTGTTCGTATCAATTCTTATGCATGTTTGCTCAAGTACTAATGATGGCGGAAACGGTCTCGGGTTCCATTTGGGCTGGAGGCGTGATATCAATGCAAGGCTGAAGATTTGTGCGTTTTATGTTGCACAGATGCTGGCTATGGCTTTACCGGTGGAGTGTCCAGGCGGTAAGAGTGATGAGAGGCGTCGCGCATTCTTCTTCCCCCGAGGGAGAGAGAAGGAAGAGAGTGGTACCTGTGTTCGTATCAATTCTTATGCATGATTCCTGAAGTATTAATGATGGCGGAAACGGTCTCGGGTTCGATTTGGACTGGAGGCGTGATTTCAATGCAAGGCTGAAGATTTGTCCGGTTTTATGTTGCACAGTAGTTGGCTATGGCTTTACCGGTGGAGTATCCAGGCGGTAAGAGTGCTCGGAGGCGTCGCGCATACTTCTTCTCCTGGGGGCGAGCGAAGGAAGAAAATGGTACCTGTGTTCGTATCAATTCTTATGCATGTTTGCTCAAGTAATAATGATGGCGGAAACGTTCTCGGGTTCGATTTGGACTGGAGGCGTGATTTCAATGCAAGGCTGAAGATTTGTGCGGTTTTATGTTGCACAGATGCTGGCTATGGCTTTACCGGTGGAGTATCCAGGCGGTAAGAGTGCTGGGAGGCGTCGCGCATTCTTCTTCCCCTGGGGCGAGTGAAGGAAGAGAATGGTACCTGTGTTCGTATCAATTCTTATGCATGTTTGCTCAAGTACTAATGATGGCGGAAACGGTCTCGGGTTCGATTTGGGCTTGAAGCGTGATTTCAATGCAAGCCTGAAGATTTGTGCGGTTTTATGCTGCACAGATGCTGGCTATGGCTTTACCGGGGGAGTATCCAGGCGGTAAGAGTGCTGGGAAGCGTCGCGCATTCTTCTTCCCCCGACGGAGAGAGAGAAGGAAGAGAATGGTACCTGTGTTCGTATCAATTCTTATGCATGTTTGCTCAAGTACTAATGATGGCGGAAACGGTCTCGGGTTCGATTTGGGCTTGAGGCGAGATTTCAATGCAAGGCTGAAGCTGTAAGCGGTCCGGGCAGAAGTCGCCGATTATTCTCCGCCTGAAGGCTTGAAACCGAAGCATGGCGAACCAAAAGTCGTGTGGTGGTCTCTGGTATACCCACAGTCACCAGCGACTGTATGATAAGTGTCTAGCAATGTGGAAGGCGATGGCTTAGATATTAATGCTTTGGAGTATAGTACGATATGCGGCTAGCGGCTGAGCGCAGGGATTTCTGGGATCAACATCTCTCACCGAGTAGAAAGTAGATGATTTGGTTTAACACCCGTAATCCAGCAGCCCTGTATTGACCGTGTTTGTCTCCGGGTTTTATCACGCCCCATTCCGTTACCCTCGGGCTACCAAATTCAGTCCGGCTGTCTGGTTGAATTGAAGGAAGTTGAATGCGCTTTGGCTCAACAGGTCCGGACAATGCGTGAATTGACAGACTGATCGTGGCGTGGCCCATTCTTGATTCGATTGGTGGTGCATTTGTTGACCTGGACTGGTGCCCTAAGACTTTCTGAGCTGCGCGAGTGCTGCAGGGTGGCGCTAGCCGGCAGCGCTTTGTAGACCGTGGGCGTAGGAGTCTTGGTATCTAGCGTTGTATCACGCCCCACTCCGTTCACCTCGGGCTACCAAATTGAGTCCCGCCCATAGGGGGACCCCTGTCTGATTGGGGCGGTCCAGACTGAAACGGAATTGACGGAAGTTGAATGCGCTTTGGCTCAACAGGTCCGGACAATGCGTGGATTGACAGAGTGATCGTTGCGTGGCCCATTCTTGATTCGATTGATGGTTAATTCGTTGACCTGGACTGGTGCCCTAAGACTTTCTGAGCTGCGCGAGTGCTGCAGGGTGGCGCTAGCCGGCAGCGCTTTGTAGACCGTGGGTGTAGGAGTCTTGGTATCTGGCGTTTTATCACGCCCCATTCCGTTCACCTCGGGCTACCAAATTAGTCCCGCTGTCTTGTTGGGGCGGTCCAGACTGAAACTGAATTGAAGGAAGTTGAATGCGCTTTGGCTCAACAGGTCTGGACATTGCGTGGATTGACAGAGTGATCGTGGCGTGGCCCATTCTTGATTCGATTTGTGGTGCATTTGTTGACCTGGACTGGTGCCCTAAGACTTTCTGAGCTGCGCGAGTGCTGCAGGGTGGCGCTAGCCGGCAGCGCTTTGTAGACCGTGGGCGTAGGAGTCTTGGTGTCCGGCGTTGTATCACGCCCCAGTTAGTTCCACTCTGGCTACCAAATTGAGTCCCGCTGTCTGTTTGGGCGGTCCAGACTGAAACTGAATTGAAGGAAGTTGAATGCGCTTTGGCTCAACAGGTACGGACAATGCGTGGATTGACAGAGTGATCGTGGCGTGGCCCATTCTTGATTTGATTGGTGGTTAATTAGTTGACCTGGACTGGTGCCCTAAGACTTTCTGAGCTGCGCGAGTGCTGCAGGGTGGCGCTAGCCGGCAGCGCTTTGTAGACCGTGGGCGTAGGAGTCTTGGTGGCCGGCGTTGTATCACGCCCCAGTTAGTTCCGCTCTGGCTACCAAATTGAGTCCCGCTGTCTGTTTGGGGCGGTCCAGACTGAAATGGAATTGAAGGAAGTTGAATGCGCTTTGGCTCAACAGATCCGGACAATGCGTGGATTGACAGACTGATCGTGGTGTGGCCCATTCTTGATTCGATTGGTGGTGCATTTGTTGACCTGGACTGGTGCCCTAAGACTTTCTGAGCTGCGCGAGTGCTGCAGGGTGGCGCTAGCCGGCAGCGCTTTGTAGACCGTGGGCGTAGGAGTCTTGGTATCTAGGGTTTTATCACGCCCCACTCCGTTCACCTCGGGCTACCAAATGGAGTCCCGCCCATAGGGGGACCCCTGTCTGATTGGGGCGGTCCAGACTGAAACGGAATTGACGGAAGTTGAATGCGCTTTGGCTCAACAGGTCCGGACAATGCGTGGATTGACAGAGTGATCGTTGCGTGGCCCATTCTTGATTCGATTGATGGTTAATTCGTTGACCTGGACTGGTGCCCTAAGACTTTCTGAGCTGCGCGAGTGCTGCAGGGTGGCGCTAGCCGGCAGCGCTTTGTAGACCGTGGGCGTAGGAGTCTTGGTGTCCGGCGTTGTATCACGCCCCACTCCGTTCACCTCGGGCTACCAAATTGAGTCCCGCTGTCTGTTTGGGGCGGTCCAGACTGAAATGGAATTGAAGGAAGTTTAATGCGCTTTGGCTCAACAGATCCGGACAATGCGTGGATTGACAGACTGATCGTGGCGTGGCCCATTCTTGATTCGATTGGTGGTGCATTTGTTGACCTGGACTGGTGCCCTAAGACTTTCTGAGCTGCGCGAGTGCTGCTGGGTGGCGCTAGCCGGCAGCGCTTTGTAGACCGTGGGCGTAGGAGTCTTGGTGTCCGGGGTTGTATCACGCCCCACTCCGTTCACCTCTGGCTACCAAATGGAGTCCCGCCCATAGGGGGACCCCTGACTGATTGGGGCGGTCCAGACTGAAATGGAATTGAAGGAAGTTTAATGCGCTTTGGCTCAACAGGTCCGGACAATGCGTGGATTGACAGAGTGATCGTGGCGTGGCCCATTCTTGATTCGATTGATGGTTAATTCGTTGACCTGGACTGGTGCCCTAAGACTTTCTGAGCTGCGCGAGTGCTGCAGGGTGGCGCTAGCCGGCAGCGCTTTGTAGACCGTGGGCGTAGGAGTCTTGGTATCTGGCGTTTTATCACGCCCCATTCCGTTCACCTCGGGCTACCAAATTAGTCCCGCTGTCTTGTTCGGGCGGTCCAGACTGAAACTGAATTGAAGGAAGTTGAATGCGCTTTGGCTCAACAGGACCGGACAATGCGTGGATTGACAGAGTGATCGTGGCGTGGCCCATTCTTGATTCGATTGGTGGTTAATTAGTTGACCTGGACTGGTGCCCTAAGACTTTCTGAGCTGCGCGAGTGCTGCAGGGTGGCGCTAGCCGGCAGCGCTTTGTAGACCGTGGGCGTAGGAGTCTTGGTGTCCGGGGTTGTATCACCCCCCAGTTAGTTCCGCTCTGGCTACCAAATGGAGTCCCGCCCATAGGGGGACCCCTGTCTGATTGGGGCGGTCCAGACTGAAATGGAATTGACGGAAATTGAATGCGCTTTGGCTCAACAGGTCCGGACAATGCCTGGATTGACAGAGTGATCGTGGCGTGGCCCATTCTTGATTCGATCAATGGTGTATTAGTTGACCTGGACTGGTGCCATAACAGGTCTTTGATGCCCTTAGACGTCCCTATGTGCACGAGGGGCGGTGATGGCAATTAGCGTAGTGTAGACTGTGAGGGGTGGAGTCTCCGAGAGTAGTTGTGCACTGCCGCGTTATTGCAATATTGAGATGGTCTGATTGAGCATATGGTACAATCGGAAGCCCCTTTTCTCCGAAGCCCTTTTTCTGTTGTGAGAGCTCCGGATGTTGGCTCCGGATGAGATGATGGCCTACAACACGTGTCGTTTCCCCGTCATTTATACTGCCGCAGCTTCTAATGGTATCACGCTACGATGTTCACACGATGTATCCAGGCGGTGGGTTCATAGAGACACACGACCGAGCGCCGTAAGGCTGTGTTGACAGGCGTGTGGTGGCTTACTGCGCATCGATGATCACATATGCGTTGACAGCGACAGCGACCAACTGTATCATTCTGCAACGATCTTCCCATTGTCTGGTAAATTCTCATGGCTGGATAGCATGTTGCGGAGTTTGTTCCCCACTTGGCGGTGACACTTGTCGCAAAATCAATCGTACGTCTGAAATAATTTCATTGCTAGGCACCTTCTAGCACCCAACTTCTCTACTTAGTTAGGCACCTTCTAGTACCCAACTTCTCTACTTAGCTAGGCACCTTCTAGCTTCCTCTTAATCCGCTAGGCCCTACTTAGCTGGACAAAATGATTGATTTTGCGACAGAAAGCGCCATTCCCAGGTGAGGAGTGAGACCCCGTTTCACGCACTTCGACCATCAGGGTTTATTAGGCAATTGGCTAGCCCGTTGTTGTTTGTAGACACGGCGAGACTTGGCAGATCGCGCTATAGGATAGACCGTCAAATGATTTAGCCATGCCGTTACAGAAAATAGTGTTACCTTGATACGCCGTGATAACATTGTAGTGTGATATTTATGAGCTACAGCTGTGACACTTTGGGCAACTTCATGCAGGCCACTGACCAAAGTAACAAAAGGCTGGATAATTGCAGCCATCTCAGATAGGCACTCGTCACTCAGCGGGCGTGGCAATTTTTGGACGGAACAAGAAAATTTGAGAGCCTCCCCTCACAGGCGAAATAATCCCAAATCGGTTTGTGAAAAAGGTTGAATGGATAGAGAGACAAGCGGTAAAATCAGACCATGTCGAGCTTGAGACAAACTCAGTGGAGGAGCGTGGCGACTGAAATAAGGCTACCACCGCTTGACTAAACCGGTTCCTTCCAGATGCCTTTGTCACGGTAATCTAGCTCAGTACGGGAGTAAAGGTGAATTCGGACCACTGGTTGGCGCGCCGGTCGTGATTACGATGGCGCCAGGCTACGTCCGTGGGAGTACGACTGAACGCCTCTAGGTCGGAATCCCGCCCGTCGAACAAAGGCGAGCTTAACTAAGGCCCCGAGCGTGCAGGCTACATTAAGCCGGCAACCCCCGGGTTCGTCGGCTAGTGCCGTGACCGACCCGCTCGTCAGGCGCGCTAGATCTGTGGTGCGCGTGGCTGGGTCGGTATCATCCACGACCGTTAGGGGCGGCAATCACATGTATTCCGTCGGGGTGTTGTAAGCGGACGGCGTGCCGTACCGTTGAGACTGAGCCCTGTACGCTGACATATTTCCTCTTGCAGGGATACATCCAGAGGTACTTTTTCGACGCACCCTGAGGGGACACAGCTTTGCACCCACGGTCACCAGCGCCTGGACGAGCGGTGGTCGGAGAGTCCGGAGTCGGTCCCAGGTTAGCTCCTCGGTAGAGGACCTAGAGTCGTGTGAGCGCGAGCGTGTCCGGGCGGTCGGAGCAGTCCGACCCAGCAGCGAGAAGGCCGAAGGGGTGAACGTTTGTGCGGTAGAGTCGAGAAGGGCCGTCGGCGAAGGAGTCGAGCGCTGGGAGTTCTCGGCGTCTGGGCTTCGGTCGTCGGCGCCCGTAGCCTCCTGTCCCAGCGGGTCCGTCCCGCCGGGTTGGAAATGGATACGCTACCAGGTTGATCCTGCCTGTAGTCTTATGCTTGTCTTGAGGGTTAAGCCATGCACGCCTATGCTCACCCTACACAGAAGGGGAAGCCGCGAACTGCTCAGTATATCGGCGATAATACACGGGGTGGGCGATGTTTGTCCGGACACCTGTAGGAATCCCAGAGCTAATACGTGCACACGAGTCCTCCTCCTAACGGGGTTACCTCCGCGGGGAGAGGGCGCATTTATTAGGATCTTGACCGGCGGCGGGTGGTTAACGCCGCCCGCCAGGCTGAGGCGAACTCTGGGTATGTGACGACCGCTGTTAGCGGCGTGCCCGTTTGCTCGCCGTCCCATCAAATTTAGACGGCCCGGGCAAGAGCCCCCCGTGTTGGCTACGGGTGACGGAGGATCAGGGTTCGATCCCGGAGAGGGAGCCTGCGAGACGGCTACCACGCTTAAGGGTGGCAGCAGGCGCGCAACTTACCCACTCCCAGCACGGTGAGGTAGTGAAGATAAATGTCGGGGCTGGGCTCGCATGCGAGCCTAGCGGTCGGATTGAGCGTAGACCAAACACGTGCCGTTGATGACCTATCGGAGGGCAAGCCTGGTGCCAGCAGCCGCGGTAATTCCAGCTCCGATGGCGTATGTTGTAGTTGCTGCGTTTAAAACGCTCGTAGTTGGATCTCTGAGGTGACGGCAGCGACAAACCGCGGGTGACGTTGCCCCGGCGATTATGCACCGTCGTGGTTTTGGGGATGGAGCAAGCGGTGCCTTCCGGTGCCGCAACCGGACCCTCGCGACGGATCTCGCCGGGCATCGCTTGCCCGTCGCTGCCGGTTTAGTCTCTTTCCGTCTTAAGCCGTGTCGGCTTGGTACGTGGCGTATCTGGGCCGACACTAAGGTACGGGCGTGTTCTCCCTGAATCAATTGGAGTGCTCAAAGCAGGTCGTGCTCGCACAGCTTTGCTCGGAACGATGTGATGACGCCACCGCCCCGCAATGTAACCACGGGACCGGTCTCCGTGGGGGCGGTGGGCGAGGTCTATAGAGACGGCCGGGGGGCGGCGTACTACCGCGGGAGGGGTGGAATCCGACGATCGCGGTGGGACGAACAAGAGCGAAGGCACCGGCCAAGAGCGCCTTCGTTGATCATGAACGAAAGTCGGAGGAACGAACGCGATCAGGTACCGCGGTAGTTCCGACAGTAAACCATGCCGACCGGTTACGCGGGGACGTCCCCTGTGGGGAAGCCTCGCGAGGCCCCGGAGAAATCAGAGTGCCTGGGCTCCGGGGGGAGTACGGTCGCAAGGCTGAAACTTAAAGGAATTGACGGAAGGGCACCACCAGGAGTGGAGCCTGCGGCTCAATTTGACTCAACACGGGGAAGCTTACCAGGTCCGGACACCGCGTGGATTGACAGACTGAGGCTCTTTCATGATTCGGTGGGTGGTGGTGCATGGCCGTTGCTAGCCCGTGGAGCGATCCGTCTGGTTCATTCCGATAACGGGCGAGACTCTGCCCTGGCGGATAACAAACGGCGGTCAAGAGGGGTCCGTCTCACGGGTTGGGTCGGCGTTCGGCTCTCGGGTCGGGCGTCGGTCTTCCCACTCAGGGAGAGGCGGTGCCCCGGACCGCCGTCGCGCAGGCCGCGTCCTGCAGGGATTGACCTCGAGCAGTGCGTACGAGATGGAGCCATAACAGGTCTGTGATGCCCTTAGACGTCCTGGGCTGCACGTGTGCTACAGTGGTGGCGCCAGCCGGCGCGGTGTAGACCGTGAGCGTAGGAGTCTTCATGTCCGGGGTCGGTCTTCCTGCGAGTTGGGCCGTGAACTCGGAATGCCACGTAGTCACGGGTCAGCATCCCGTGCCGACTACGTCCCTGCCCTTTGTACACACCGCCCGTCGCTACCTTCGGTGGACGGCGCAGCCAGGGCCCCGGAGTGGCCGGCGAGACGGAGCTTCGGCTCCTGAAATCGCAGTCGTCGCGATGTCGCCCGAACTGCGCTGCCCCGAGAGGGTAAAAGTCGTAACAAGGTTACCGTAGGTGAACCTTCGGTAGGATCACGTCCGATTTCGTTTTGCCCCCAGCCCGCCCGCCCGACGGGTGAAGGGTTAAAACACTGTCCGGTGAGGCCGGGCTGCTCCCTGGCCGGGGAGCGGTCCAGGCTGATAAACGGGGCGGCGGCGTTGCGCCGCGAGTAACCGCGCGCGCAACGCTTGCCCCCCCCACCCTTTGTCGTCGTTTGGCCCTTAAGCGAGAGAAAATAAATACAACCTTTGGCGGTGGATCACTCGGCTCGCGCGTCGATGAAGAGTGCGGCCAGCCGTATTGAGTCGTGTGAACTGCAGCTGCCTCATTGAACATCGACGTCTTGAACGCAAATTGCGGCCGTGGGCGTAAGTCACCGGCCACGTCCGTATGAGGGTCGGCCCTACGACGTCGCCGCAACCGGTCTTCTCGGGGGGACTGAGCGGCGCGACGTGCCGTACCGGTCGGGTCTCGGCCCGACTGGCGGCCGTAGATCGAGGGCTCCCGTCTGACCACGGGAGACGTCGTCCCCACCCGGCCTCTGGGTATGGGCGGGGGACGACGAATAAGACGCGCACCGAAGACGGGGAAGCACGCACGCGATCGGCTGCTTCTTCCTCAATCCTCGGGCCTGCTCGATGTACACGCGAGCGAGGGCTTCGTGGGGGTATGCGGGGAAGTAAGTATAACGACGCGCGGCGAACCCGACGGATGGGGCGATCTGCCGACCTCATATCGGACGAGGGTACCCGCCGAACTAAAGCATTTCAGTAAGCGGAGGAAAAGAAACCAACGGGGACTCCCCCAGTAACGGCGAGTGAAGCGGGAAGAGCCCAGCGCTGAAACCCCCTGGGCCCGTGCCCGCGGGGAGCTGTAGCGTTCGGGTCGGTGTCGAGCGGGATCGGGAGCGCCGCGCGAGTCTTCTCGAGCGTGGCTTGCCCAGAGCGGGTGCCAGGCCCTTGCCGGCGGCGCTCCCTTCCGCCGACCTCGACCCCGGAGTCGGGTTGCTTGGCAGTGCAGCCCGAAGCGGGTGGTAAACTCCACCTAAGGCTAAGTACCTGCGCGAGTCCGATAGCGAACAAGTACTGTGAGGGAAAGTTGAAAAGAACTCTGAAGAGAGGGTGCAAAGCGCGTGAAACCGCCAAGGGGTAAACTGGCTGAGCCGAGCGACGTGTCCCGCCGTGGCGGCTGGTCGCCCGTGCCCCCCGCGGAGGCGCCCCGGAGACGGGGACGCCTTCCGAGTTCGGGGTCGGGCGCGTGCCCCACCACGGCGGGTCTCCGCTGCCACCGGCACCGGGCCGTCTCGTCCGCGCGCCCTACGCGGGTCGTCGGCCTGCGGATCGTGGGCGCGAGTTGGCACGAGAGCGGTCGTATTCGGGTGCCGTGGTCGACCGCGGACAAACGGCGGCGGTTCGCCCCGGGGGGTTTCGGCCTCCCGGGCGGGCGGCTCCGGTCCGTCGAAAGGTGCGCAGCGTTATTCCGGTACCTGCCCGACCCGTCTTGAAACACGGACCAAGGAGTCCGACGCCTGTGCGAGCCGCAGGGTTTCCACTAAACCCCACGGCGAAGTGAAAGCGAGAGGCCCTCGCGGGCCGAGGGCGGGATCTCTCGGGCGACTCACCGAGTCCCCGGAGCGCACCGCCGGCCCGGCGGTCGCCGCGTTGACGGCCCTGTCGGAGCATGAGTGCAGGCGTCGGGACCCGATAGATGGTGATCTACGCCTGAGCAGAGCGAAGCCGGGGGAAACTCTGGTGGAGGCTCGAAGCGACTCTGACGTGCAAATCGACCGCCCGACTTGGGCGTAGGGGCGAAAGACCAATCGAACCATCTAGTAGCTGGTTCCCTCCGAAGTTTCCCTCAGGATAGCCGGTGCCGACGGAACGATTTTCACTCGGTAAAGCGAATGGTTGGAGGCATCGGGGGCGAAACGCCCTCGTCCTACTCTCAAACTTTCAACGGGTGAGGCGCCAGACCCGCCTCGCACGGGGCCTGGCCTAGAATCACGGGTGCCGAGTGGGCCATTTTTGGTAAGCAGAACTGGCGCTGCGGGATGAACCGAACGCCCGGTTGTGGTGCCCAACGCAGGACGCTCACGGGAAAGCTAAAAGGTGTGGGTCGGTACTGACAGCAGGGCGGTGGCCACGGAAGTCGGAATCCGCCAAGGAGTGTGTAACAACTCACCTGCCGAACCGACCCGCCCTGAAAATGGATGGCGCTGAGCGTCGGACCCACACCGGGCCGCCCCGCCAGCGGGAGGGGTGCGACTCCCCTCCCCGGGCAGGCCGGGGCGAGTAGGAGGTGCGCCGCGGTGGCGTGAAAGTCCGGGAGCGATCCCGTTCGGAGCCGCCGCGGGTGAAGATCTTGGTGGTAGTAGCAAATATTGAACGGAGAGTACTTTTCAAGGCCGAAGTGGGGAATGGTTCCGCGGGAACAGTGCATGTACGTGGGTGAGTCGGTCCTAAGGGGCGGGTTAGCTCCCTTGCTGAAGCGGGTACGAAACACGCGCCGGGCGGGCGGCCGAACGGGCGCCGCGCCTGGCCTGTCAGTCACCCTGCGACCGCCGAAAGGGAATCCAGTTAAGGTTCGCTCGGAACCGGGCGGCGGAGAACGGCCCCCCTCGTCGCGACTACGTTCCGGCGTGGGGGGCGCCGCGGCGACGCCGACAGAACGGGGAACGCTGCCGTGGGCACCGGGGAGAGCCGTCGTCTCTTTTTAAGGTCTGGTTCGCCCTGGAATCGGGTCGACCGGAGAAAGGGCTGGCCAGGCCGAAAAGCGTCGCCGTAAGACATGGCTGCGTCCGGAGCGCTCACGGCGGTCCGTGAAAACCCCGTCGAGGGCACGTCAATCTCGCTGCCCGGCCGTACTCATGTCCGCAGCAGGTCTCCTAGGTTAGCAGCCTCTGGTCCACGGAGTAATGTAGGTAAGGGAAGTCGGCAAAATGGATCCGTAACTTCGGGAGAAGGATTGGCTCTGAGGGCCGGGACGGTCGGGCTAGGGGAGGAAGCGGGCAGAACCGCACGCACCCTGAGGGGACACTCCGAGGGGGAGAGACGTGCGCGGAAACCCGTGGGGCCCCGGGCCGAGCGGCCTCGCTCGGCTGACGCCCCTTCGCGGGGCGCGTTGGCTGCGCGGGGGACAACCGACGCGACCTCCGACTCACGCTGTCTCAGAACTGTCACGGACAGGGGGAATCCGACTGTCTAATTAAAACAGAGCGTCTCGACAGCCTGAAAAGGTGTTTACGGGACGTGATTTCTGCCCAGTGCTCAGAATGTCAAAGTGAAGAGATTCGCATAAGCGCGGGTAAACGGCGGGAGTAACTATGACTCTCTTAAGGTAGCCAAATGCCTCGTCGTCTAATTAGCGACGCGCACGAACGGATTAACGAGATTCCCACTGTCCCTATCTACGCCCCGGCGAAATCACAGCCAAGGGAACGGGCTTGGTGAAATCAGCGGGGAAAGAAGACCCTGTCGAGCTTGACTCTAGTCCGACTCTGTGGAGGAGCGTGGGGGGTGTAGCATAGGCGGTAGCGTCTTCGGGCGCGACAGTGAAATACCGCTACCCCCGCGGGACCTCCACTTACCCGACGGAGTGGGGACTCGGCGCCTTCTTGCAGGTAGGAGGCGTACGAGGTTCAGACGTCAAGCCGCCGTCGCGTCGGGCTCGGGGAGTCCACCGACTCCCCCCGACGCGGTCACGACGGCGACAGCGACCCTGCCGGGGACAGCCTCGGACGGGGAGTTTGACTGGGGCGGTACATCTTCTAAAGCGCAGCGAAGGTGTCCCAAGGCGGGCTCAGCGAGGACGGAAACCTCGCGTAGAGCAAAAGGGCAAATGCCTGCTCGACCAGGATTTTCAGTACGAATACTGGCCGTGAAAGCGTGGCCTATCGATCCTTTCGACGTTGGGAGTTTCAAGCGAGAGGTGTCAGAAAAGTTACCACAGGGATAACTGGCTTGTGGCGGCCAAGCGTTCATAGCGACGTCGCTGATTGATCCTTCGATGTCGGCTCTTCCTATCATTGCGAAGCAGAATTCGCCAAGTGTCGGATTGTTCACCCGCCAACAGGGAACGTGAGCTGGGTTTAGACCGTCGTGAGACAGGTTAGTTTTATCCTACTGATGAAGCGCCCTTGCCACGGTAATCTTGCTCAGTACGAGAGGAACGGTGAGTTCGGACCTCTGGTTCGCGCGTCCGGTCGTCAGGCCGATGGCGCCAGGCTACGTCCGTGGGAGTACGACTGAACGCCTCTAAGTCGGAACCCCGCCCGGTGAGCAAGGGTGAGCTTAGCTAGGGCCCTGAGCGTGCAGGCAACATTAAGCCGGCAACCCTCGGGTTCGTCGGCTAGTGCCGTGACCGGCCCGCTCGTCACGCGCGCTAGATCTGTGGTGCGCGTGGCTGGGTCGGTATCATCCACGTCCGTTAGGGGCAAGAAATCGCGTGCGGACCACATGTATTCCGTCGGGGTGTGTAAGCGTTAGAGCTGTCCTGGTACGGCGATCCGTTGAGACTAAGCCCCGGACGCTGAGATTTTCCCTCCAGCAGGGTTTGTCTCGGCCACCTTTCCACCCGGCACGGCACGGCCCGGCCCGATCGGCCAGCCTTCGAGTCCTTGCTCTGCTCGGCTCGGCATGCTGGCGGTGCGGCGCGCGGCGGCGGCGGGTGCGAGAGTGTCATAACACGTATAAATACATTTACTTTACTTTACTTTACTTCTTCAAAGTTCTATCTCCTAGAACTTGGAGAATTTTTTTTTCTCTCCACCTGTCCAGAGGCACTAATCCGTCCAGAGGCACTAATCCGTCCAGAGGCACTAGTCCGTCCAGAGGCACTAATCCGTCCAGAGGCACTAATCCGTCCAGAGGCACTTTTAGTTTTCCTTCTTTGCTGTCTGCGAAGTAGAATTCGCCAACTGCATTTTTTTTTTTTTTTTTTTTTT
>NC_088371.1:3305205-3308852 GCF_034508935.2 Berghia stephanieae | reverse complement strand
ATAAATTGAGTTTTTATATAGGGCAAAATCCACAAAAAGTGCCAAAGCCTTTAAAAAGGGGCCCGGACCAACAGAAAACACGTAACATTAAAATGAAAATAACCCTGTTGGGGCAAAATTAAATTTTTTTTTTCCCCTTTTAAGGGCCCCAGGAACTCTTTTTAAAACTTGAGAAAAGGTGAGAAAAATGTAAATAAAGACCCTTTTTCCCAAAGGACCCCCCCCTTGCGCCAAACGGGGCTCAAACCCAGGACCTTCCGAATGAAACAGTGAGACATGTCGATTTTTATGTATAATATTATATAGTATTTAATTTATGTGCAAAATATGTTTAAAGGGCTTACTGATTTTAAATCAGATTTTATTAAGAGGATATTATATGTATTATTATTGTTTTTCAAATTATTACTTTTATATTTTCTTCTCATTGTTAATTGTTGTTGTTATATATAAACGATGTGTGTATTTTTACCGACAATAAATAATGCATTCAGAGTGTCATTAAATGTAAAGAGCATAACAACAAGAGATGAAGTGAGTAGGAAAGTGCCAGAAGACAATAGATATTAAAAATTATTGTCTTCTGGCACTTTCCTACTCACTTCATCTCTTGTTGTTATCAACATAAGTGCCTGCTCCACTCACTTTTCTGAATAAAAAGCATAAATGTCCTACTTCTCAACATTTTAACGCTAGATTGACCTAAAAGCATCTGTGTAATCCGGGCATAATACCACGTCGAGACGGTGGGTGACATATAAAGTAGAGCATTTATATAGGGCAAAATCCACTAAACGTGCTCACAGCGCTTTACAAAGGGTCCCAGGACCAACAGCAACACGTAACATATAGAATGAGACATGACGCCTGTTAGGCGATATTAAATTTTTTTCCGACGGAGACAACGCTGTTAACGGCCAGGTACTCATTTTACACTTGAGTACGGTGAGAGAATGTGAATAAAGAGCATTTTCCAAGGACTCAACTATGCGCCGAGCAAGCTAGGCTCAAACCCAGGACCTTCCGATCCGAAAGCGAGTGTCATACTACAAGACCACATAATATATATGAAAGTAATAACTAAATTAAAATATATTCCATATTTTCCAACTGATCAGAAGAATAATATGTCCAAGTTTGGTCTCTGTCGAAGTGGGAGGGGCTGTCTATAGGGAAACCAATATTGTACGTCATTGTTGAAGCGTTGTAACAAGAATCGTACCGGAAGTACACGTCAATCTATTTCTTTTTTCGTTGTGCACAAAAGAGTAAACAGACATGGCATGCTGGGACAGAAACCGTTTCAAATCGTCGTTTTGAAAAGGGCAGGGTCGATACTGAATATTGGCATCGGGGTTATAAATCCGATTTTTAATTGGAGAGTTAATTAGAGGACTTGTATTTATCACAATATTCGATATTCTTGTTTGGGTTGCTTTCTGTAGAGGATGTAGACAACAATATAATCGACAAACAAAGGCGGAAATGAAATTTTCATATTTTGACAGATGAAATGTGAAATTTAACCAGTAGTCTTTTGACGATATGCATATCGGTATTTTACTGAAAATGTAATAATATTATACATATCAATATATCGATAAAAATCGATTTGATGAAAAACGTATTGATATATTAAAGTTTGATGTCGGTTTATTTGTAGATTGATTTCTGTCTGTCAACATATCAACGTTTTACGTCCAACCGAGAGTATCGATAGCTCAGTAGCTCAGTTGTTAGAACACGCACCCGTTTCTCAAATGGGCCGCGATTGATCCCGGGTGAAGATGAGATAGGGTTTTTTTCTTCTGACCATCCAGCAGGGAGTGAGTGGGTAGCTGGGTCCGTTATATCTGGCGGGAAGTACTTTGCGATAGGCTAGAGTCTTATCAAAATGGTAACAAGCAATTCCTCTTGTACGAAACCACTCTTCATCCAAGGGACAGGATACATATCTTTTGTAATTATTGATCTTCTGGTTTCAAAGTGATGGCATCTAATTTTCTAGTTTAAATATATGCTTGTCGTCAATAAATATCATCCATATTCGCTCTATTACGTACAATAAATCCTAAGAAACTGCCTATAGATAGTATGCGCTTAGCTAAGAAGCTCATAACATTGCCATCCGGAAGCATAACGAACCAACACACAAAACTCTGTGTAACCATGAACTTTTATATTGTAGTTGATACAGTTTAGTGAGAATCACTCACAAACGAGGATGGCAAAATACAAAAACAAAGGCTTGAGTTACGTCATCTTCGTTCTATCTATACATCCTGTTACTGAAAAAAGTACGCCAACTTAATGTAACCTATTCTTTATTAGTACTCCAAAAGGAATGGTTACATACACACTCCCAAGGATTTAGGAACCACAAAAGTAGAGGGTTTGACGTCACGCCTTTTCTTCCCGATTTTTAAAGAGTAAGAAAAAAAAGTAGATCTAATTTTAAGCGAGCTTTTTTTTTTAGCTTTTATATATTTAGATAGTATGCAGATGACGTCACTCAGGCCTTTGTTATTGTTTTTGCCATCCGCGTTTGTGAGTTGTTCTCACTAAACTGTATTAACCAGACTATAAAAGTTCATAGTTACACAGAGTTTGTGTGTTGGTCCGTTATACTTCCGGATGGCAATGTTGTGAACTCCTTGGCCAAGCGCATTCTATCTATAGATAGTATGCGCTTGGCTAAGAAGCTCATAACATTGCCATCCGGAAGTATAGCGGACCAACACACAAAACTATGTGTAACCATGAACTTTTATAATCGGGGTAATACAGTTTAGTGAGAATCACTCACAAACGCGGATGGCAAAATACAACAACAATGGCTTGAGTGACGTCATCTTCGTTCTATCTTTATATATATAGATATTATTAGCTAAGAAACTCACAAAATTGCCATCCGGAAGTATAACGGACCAACACACAAAACTATGTACAAACATGAACGTTTATAGTCTGGTCAATACAGTTCAGTGAGGATTTCTCATAAACGTGGATTGCAAAAAAAAAAAATACCAAAAAACAAACAAAACAAAACAAACAAAAACAAAACAACAAAGACCGAGTGACCATGACGTCATTCTATCTTCAGCAAAATATCCACTAAACGTGCTCAAGACGCTTTACAAAGGGTTTCTGACCAACAGCAACACTTAACATGTAGAAGGACACTTGACGCCTGTAAGACGATAATATATTTTTTCGACACACAACGCTTTTAATGTTTTGGGATACTCATTTTACACCTGAGTTCGGTGAGAGAATGTGAATAAAAAGCATTTTCAATGACTCAACTACGCGCCGAGCAAGGCTCGAACCCATAACTTTCCAATCCGAATGTGATTGTCATACCACTAGACCACATAGCCGCACATTCCGTAAATGCGATTCACCGAATCAGACTGGTATCAAGTCGGAATGAACTGGCTTCTATCTTAGATTTGAACCTTCCATCATCATCATCATCATCATAAAACATAACCATCATCATCATCATCATCATCATCATCATCATCATCATCATCATCATCATCATCATCATCATTATCATCATCATCATGAAACATCACCATCATCATCATCATCATCATCATCATCATCATCATCAACATCATCATCATCAACAACAACAACAC
>NC_088371.1:3285205-3300205 GCF_034508935.2 Berghia stephanieae | reverse complement strand
TGTATTAGGGAAAATTAGGCTAAAACCGTGCACATTGGGGTTGAAATCCTGAAAATTGGCATATAGGTAGCTATGACCCGTATATATAACACCTGATATAGAACCACTCTGGCAATTTATCATAACAGTGCGTTTTTAGCACTTTTTTTTTCCTATATAGCATTACTTATCCGAGGAAATAACCACGATAATACAATGTGCGTTTTAAATTTTAAAGACACCGGTAACCATAATTTACAGAAGCTAACTGATGGTTATTTCGTATTGTAACTAGTAGATAAAAGCGGGAGAGCGGAGAGAGGGAGTGAGCGAGAGAGACGGAGAGAGAGAGAGAGAGAGAGAGAGAGAGAGAGAGAGAATTTTATTCATTATTGTACTAACCTAACTAGTAGTTAAAATAGGGAGAGGAGAGAGAGGGGGAGAGGGAGTGAGCGGGAGAGACGGAGAGAGAGAGAGAGAGAGAGAGAGAGAATTTTACTCATTTTTGTACTAACCTAACTAGTAGATAAAATAGGGAGAGGGGAGAGGGAGTGAGCGGGAGAGACGGAGAGAGAGAGGGAGAGAGAGAGAGAGAGAGAGAGAGAGTCCGTGCAAGGCAAACCGGACCTTAAACACTTGCATCGGGCGCCGATACATTCTCTCTTACATGAACATTTGATGAGTTTTTGGGACACTTTTGACAATTCTGGAAATAAGCTCCACAGTGGTTCATGTCGATCGTCACATTTGTTGCAGGGTTCTCTTCTATAAAAGATATAATGTTAGCAAAAGCTCGACTTCTTTCAAGAACTCTGACATCATATTATCATCAGCAGTGACATCTTTTCAAGCTTGTTTTTGAAAGTATCGTGCATGACAAATTTTATGGTATAGGGCGGTAGTGTGCCTCCTGAGCGACTAAATCTCCTCCGGCAATGAATGACAACATATCAGAATCTTTTATAGATAACGCTATTTCACGAATATTTTCTTCCATATCTGTTGTCATTACAGAATGGAGTACTCCCGATTCCATATTTTTACAAAAAAAGCACGTTTGTTTATTATAGTCAATCGCTAATTTTGAACGTTGTCTCATTATTCTCGTGGGTTGCGAAATATATTCATATACACTCGGTGACTCCTCCAAGTCAAATGACGAAACTTGGAATTCTTGTAGGGCAATTCTTTTAGATTTCTTTAATTCTAATCGCCTAATCTTGTGGGCATTAAATTTTACACGACAACACGTATGCCACTTAGCATCATTTTGTTTTAAGATTTCAATAATCTCATTTCTTTCTGATGAATTAAAAAAATAGATACATCCAACTAGTTTTCATCACAAACCAAAGAATTGAATTGTGTTAAATCTTCAAAAAAAGTTTCATAGCCTTGCCCTCAACTTAGAGGGACATTATAAACGGTCTGTGTTATCTTGTTGGCATATCAAACACTTGTCCAAGTCTCTGGGAGCAGTTCTTTTTGCTATTGCATGTGTATCTGAAATCATGCAAACGCATTCCTTTATTAGGCATATGCAATATTCTTTCATAACTCTCTCTCTCTCTCTCTCTCTCTCTCTCTCTCTCTCTCTCTCTCTCTCTCTCTCTTTCTTTCTTCCGTTCTTTCTGTTAAAGACCCATCATCAGCAGGCAAAATGTGTACAGTGCCTTACATAAGGACACAACAGAACATATAGAATATTCTCCCATTGTCCCTTTGCGGTAAATAACGTAAAGTAAATAACTTGCCACAATACAGCATCATAGTGGTTGATGATGATGATGATGATGATAATGATGATAATTATAGCAATGTAATTAGTATGCTGCCTCTTTAATGTCATCAAGTTTGACCGAAATAGGTTTTAACTCACGTAAAATTCTTATAGCAGTATTTTTGGAAAGAAAAGAAAAACAGGGGGAGGGGAGAAGGAGCACTGTTCTTTGTCAACACCGGTTATCGGCATTTATTGAGCTGTGTTCTGCTAGTCTGTTTTGTCTACCCATCTGCTCGTCTTCCCGTCTCCCCGTTCGTTTTAGAGCAATTGATTATACTTATTAAATCAGATGCAGAAAAAATCTCATATTATAGAATATTGCTGGCTAGACGTCCTTTAAAACAAGTGAAATTGAATAATATTTACGATTAAATAATTTGTATGGTTCGTGAATCGAAAGTAAAGGGAAAGAAAACATCCGCTTCGACGCTAAAAATAGTCACCAATGGGAATCCAAAGGATGACATAAAACAACCTTTGGTCGGCTTGCCTCGAATGTTTACACAATAAAAATGAAAGAAATTATTGTCGTCCATTTCAAAATTTTCTAATCTTAAAAACCTTGTATCTCAACTAATGCTGATCTCTCAGAGTGGTTCTATATCATAAATTATAGGGTTTTTCATATTCTACAACATATGTAATTTTCATACTTTCAACCCTGTTTGCACAATTCAAGGGTTTTTTGGACCTAATTCCCCCTACTATCATACCACTAGACCACATAGCCAGCCGCACAATAAACAAATGAAGGTGGAAAACAAATAAAAATAAAATGCAATATTTATAACTTGCATCGTCTGTTCTCAATGGTGGTTGGAGTATAAAACATTCATTACTCCAACCACTTCATCAATCTATAGATGTAAGAATTCATAATTGTTTTGTTTTCTTTTGACTTTCTTTCAGGTTTCATCGACGGACGCAAGAGGAAACGACAGCCCCACTTGGGTTTCCACGCTTCTAGGGGTTGAGTTGGTAAGTAGATATACGTCTATGTGGTCAGGTGGTATGACACTCGATTTCGGATCGGAAGGTCCTGAGTTCGAGCCTCGCTCGGTGGCGCATAGTTGAGTCCTTGGAGAAGGCTCTTTACTAACATTCTCTCACTGTACTCAGGTGTAAAATAAGTGCCTGGTCGTTAACAGGGTTTGTCTCTGTCCGAAAAAGTGTAATATCGCCTAGAAGGCGCCATGTCTTGTCCTACGTGTTAAGCGTTGCTGTTGGCTAGTAGGGACCCCTTGTAAAGCGCTTTGAGCACGTTTAGTGGATATTGCGCTATATAAATTAAAAATTATTTTTTTAGAATGGGGTTCTGGCAACTTTAGATTTAAAAATATTGAATTTTTAAATATATAAATTTAATTTTAAATGTTAAATCACCGTACTTTTTATAGTTCAGGGCTAACAAAATATGTGACCCCTCGTCTCAAAACGGTATTATGTCGGGGTGGACCAGATGCTAAAAAGTCAAATTATAGTTAAACTGGTCAAAAATATGAAACGTTGGTAATTAGCACAGTAAAATGTGATATTCCTTCTCCTCTATAAAACATTTTAACTCAACTTAAGCATGATATTTCTGGCTACAAATTCCATCTTCAGCATCTAATCATCCTGACTTAATATCGTTTTGAGACGAGGGGTCACACATTTTTTTTAATGAAGGGTGGTAACTCTATATAATTGTGATAGTAACATCGGTGACCGGTTTAGTAATATGAATGGAAAAATCGCAGTATTTTCTGAGCAATAAAGGTTATTACAATAAGAAAAAAACAAATGAAATTTTTAGGGCACCTAAATCGACATAGATAGATGTATTGAACACCTTGTTCTCACAGGAAAGATAAAAGGTAAAAAGAGTAAACGCAGAAACAAGAAAATCATATTTGAAAACTTTGAACAGCTGGGTGACAAGAAAAAGAGAAGAGGAATATTAGTCTTCTGGCTGATCAGAGAGATGAATGGCGTACCATGATTACCGATGTCTGGCACAGACTTGGTACTTGAAGAAGAAGAAGAAAGATTTTTACGAAGAGGCAATCATCTGGTTTAATTCCTATACTACTGCACTGTGGAAATCAACATAGATCGAGAAGAATATTTTTTGAGTCTGCGAGAAATACAGAATTACCCTTAATTTAAGGAATATTGGCAAGTTTCTCGTATATCAATCTGTACTTACTTACTTATCTGAACCAGCGACCACCTGAGCTCTAGCCCTTCGGTCTTGTGCCATGACGTAGAAGTTAGACGTCTTCTGTAGTTGTTCCAGGTGACTATAAAGTGTTTTACGGATGCTTGGATTTGATGGGAGGAATGTGCATCTCAGGTCTTCAAGAGGTTGACATTCAAGCAAGTGGTGTGTTACTGTTGGGGTGTTGACATAGGGGCCAGGAAGGGGATGTGTCTTTTGTAAATATCAGTCTGTATAAAATAGTTGTAGATATCCTTTTTAGATTTGTCAGTAAGTCTGTGCTCGATGATAAAAAAACAATTGCTATACGGAACAATGTTAATCCCCAACTCTATTTTTTTTTAATTGACCCAATCGACGTGTACATATATGCAGGTCTGACATCCGAACCCACTTATGGGCCTAGTTTAACATTGTTGTAATGGACAATATTTTGCGTCATTTATTTATTTATTTATTTATTTGAGATTTCCATTACAACAATGAGCCCATTAGTAATTGGGTTGTCAGACCTGCAAATAAGTGCACGTCGGACCCAATTGAAGTGCATGCAGCGATCATGGAAAAGTAAAAATTTATGCATTGTTTTTCTTGTCTTTATCATCTTACAGGCGACGATCACTCAAGTTTGAATGGGAGAAAAAGAACGACGATACAGATAAGAAAAAAGAAGATGATGATAAAAGCGATAAATGTATATAGAGGACAATAATTATTTTTTTTCTTCATCTAAATAACATCAAAGATTGGAAAATAAATAGCCCGAAGATAGAGATATTGGTTAAGAACCATTCTATTTGGTTGATGTTTTTTATTAAGAGTTGTCAGTTGGTTTATCTATGCCTGTGTTCTTTGTTGGTTACTAAGACGATACCGTTATTGTTAGAATTTTACGTCAATATGTGGACACGTCGATTTTATTAAATTATTTTATGTGAGTACTTATTTCTATTGTTTTTATGAAGCATTTTGTTGTTTAAATGAATTTGACATTTAACAGAAATAAATAAAAGAGACTCTTTTGCGGTTAAACGGGAAAGAATAAGTTGAAAATATCTTCAGATATATATCTACTTTGGTTACTTCCGGTTGGCGTATTCTAATAGTGTATTCCATGGGGTTGTTGGCGGGAATTTCAAACAGGTTTTGTATATTCTGCAGCGTATTGACTAAACACATTTTTTTTCATTTTGGCCACAAAACAGTTACTTCAAATATGTGACCCCTCACCTCAAAACGGTATTAAGTCGGGATGATTAAGATGCTGAAAACTGGATTTATAACCAGAAATATCAAACTTCCTTTGAGTTTGTATGTTTTATTGAGGAGAATGAATATCATAATTTATTATGCAATAATTCATATTTTTGACCAATTTAGTTCTAATTTGACTTTTTAGCATCTGGTTTATCCCGACATAATACCGATTTGAGACGATGGGTCACATATCAATAAAAAAGACGACCCACCCACCCACCCACCCGACTTGTCTGAAGTTAGCATTTTTGTTTTGCTGCATTCAATTTCCGGTAATATATTAACTCTCATTAGATCTAAGAAGCAAGCGATCGTAGTAAAATATCACATATGTGACCCCTCGTCTCAAAACGGTAATAATTCGGGATGATTAAGATACTTAAAATGGAATTTGTAACCAGAAATAGCATGCTTAAGTTGAGTTTATATGCTTTATAGAGGAGAAGGAATATCATATTTTACTGTGCTAAATACCAACGTTTCATATTTTTGACCAGTTTAACTATAATTTGACTTTTTAGCATCTGGTCCATCCCGACATAATGCCGTTTTGAGACGATGGGTCACATATTCGACTTAAGCTGCGGCGAAATTTGGAATGGCGCGAGTGATGCTATGCATGCTATTCCAACATCCGCCAGCCAGATTAAGCAAACCAACACACACAACTGTGTGTAACCTTTAACGTTTATAGAGTCTTTACTGATATAATTTTTGCAAGAGCTCATCATCCAAATGGCTGTCTATAATAAATGCTGTACGCGTAGCAAAGAAGCCCACAACATTGCCATCCGGAAATATAAAGGACCAACACACAAAACGATATAACCTATAACGTGTATAGTCTGCTTAATACAGTGAAAATTCCTATAAAAATGGATGGCAAAAAAATTTTTTTTTTAAATGAACAAACAAAAAAAAATTCGTTCTCTCTATAAATAATAATAAATGAGCTGAGTAAGTCAAATTGGTCAAATTCGTATCTCCCCACAACTTGTCAATGAATCTAAAACAAGACTGCTTTTTTTTTTTGTTTTTTTGTTTTGTTTTTTTTTTTGTTTTTTTTGTTTTGTTTTTTTTTTTGTTGTTTTTTTTTTAATATTCAGGATAAACGATTTTTTCCCTTATTATTACATATTAGGGGTCATCTTCAAAGAAGGATATTTGAAGTAAAATTATTAATAATAATAATAATAATAATAATAATAATAATGATGATAATAATAATAATAATAATAATAATAATAATAATAATAATAATAATAATAATAATAATAATAATAATAATAATAATAATAATAATAATAATAAGAGACTCTTATAGATCGCACGATATCCTCACAAGTGAGGCTCTTGGCGCTTTAAATTACAACAACACAAAAACAATATTTAAAGTACATGACATCAAAAAAGAAATGTTTTCAAGGATTTCTTGAAAACAGACAATGATTTGGATTCTCGGATGCTCTGTGGAATGGCGTTCCATACAGACGGACCAAAATGAGAAAAGGACCTTGTTCCTGCCTTTGTACAAATGCGTGGGATAGCCAAACGGGTGGTGTCGTTGGAGGAACGCAAGGGTCTGGTTGTCGAATATTTCTTTAGGAGTTCTGTGACCAAAATGAAAAAAAAAGTGTTCTATCACTGCACCGCTCTATTGTAAGTTATAACATTGTGATCAATATCATTGTCAATAATATTTTTCTTATTACTATTCGTCAAATACCAATAGTCAATGCAATAAATCAAGAAAGATGAGTGAATCTGTTAAATATTGCTGGAGGATTTTTGTGTGTTGTTTTGTTGTTGTTTTTTGTATTTTATTATTTTATGAATCTCTCATTGTCTGGATTTTAACTGAGAAATTGGATGTTAATTTTTGCTAAATTTGAATAAGGATAAGTCAGAATAAAAAAAAAACTATTTACATTCACACAGACAAACACAAACACACACACACACACACACACACACATATATATATATATATATATATATATATATATATATATTTATATATATATATATATATATATTATTTTAATGGCCTTTGTTATTGTATTTTGCCATACGCGTCTGTGAGTAGTTTTCACTAAACTGTATTAACCAGACTATAAAAGTTCATGGTTACACACAGTTTTGTGTGTTGGTCCGTTATACTTCCGGATGGCAATGTTATGAGCTTCTTCGCCAAGTGCATACTCCCGACACTGAAACCCAAAAAGACTGGCGTCATTATTTGTTTTTTGCACCGCCTACTGAGTTGTCGTTAGTAGTGCTCATGGAAACAAGTGATCCCATTGGTTGAACTATTGAATACAACTCACGATTTGTTTTCTTTTGTGGCAAAGACTGGTTTTTTGACGTCATTTTTTGGTCAGTTTCAGGCTATAGATAGTATGCACTTGGCTAAGAAGTTCATAACTTGCCATCCGGAAGTATAACGGACCAATACACAAAACTGTGTGTATCCATGAACGTTTATAGTCTGGTTAATACAGTTTAGTGAGAATTACTCGCAAAAAACAATAACAAAGACCGGAGTGACGTCAGCTTCGATCTATCTATAAATTAACGATGGCAACGGTTGATTGCAGCAGTGATTCGAGCTGTCACGTCATCGATACTTTTCTGGAAATGGTGGGATGTAAACTTGGTCTTAACTCTCACCTTACCGGCCGTTTTCATGATTATTAGAAATATTTTATATAGCGCAATATCCAGTAAATGTGTTCAAAGCGCTTTACAAGAGGCCCCTGACAAACAGCAACACGTAATATGTAGAACGAAACATGACGCCTGTTAGGCGATATTACAATTTTTTTCGGACAGAGACAACGCTGTTAACTGTCAGGTACTCATTTTACACCTGATTACGGTGAGAGAATGTGAGTAAAGAGTCTTTTCCAAGGACTCAACTATGCGCTGAGAGAGGCTCGAACCCAGGACCTTCCGATCCGAAAGCGAGTGTCATTACCACAAGACCACATAGCAGCACAGAAATGCTATAATTAACCAACACAAGACTTGACTTTTTACACTCAAAAACTCGTGAGAAATAAGTACACAGAAGATATGATGCACATTTTTTGTGTGTAGCTTAACAAGCTTTATAGATAGTATGCAGATGACGTCACTCAGGCCTTTGTTATTGTTTTTGCCATCCGCGTTTGTGAGTTGTTCTCACTAAACTGTATTAACCAGACTATAAAAGTTCATGGTTACACAGAGTTTGTGTGTAGGTCCGTTATACTTCCGGATGGCAATGTTGTGAACTCCTTGGCCTCGCGCATTCTATCTATAAAACAACGATTTTTCATACAATTTTATGATTTGCAAAACGAATCTGATTAAGCAAAACGTTCATGTATCATAACAAATGTGACCCATCCTCTCAAAACGGTATTATGTCGGAACGAACCATGTGCTTAAAAGCCGAATTTAATGTTAAACTAGTCAAAAATATAAATTGTTTGCATTAGCACCCTAAAATATCCTCAATAAATAGTATAAATTCAACACAAGTCTGATATTGCTGGCTAAAAATACAATTTTCAACACCTTAACCAACCCGACTTAATACCGTTTTGAGGGTCACAAATGTGACGATTTTCCCGTAGTTGATATTGAGGGGTGTTATTATACCCCATCAAGAAAAAGTCACACACAGTTAGGTCCGGGGAATAGGTATGCCAAGCACAGAAATCAAAGTCTTTAGCATCTCTCCTCCCAATTAACCGGTAGATTTTTGACCAATCAAAATATGGAATATGTGACACACCTTCACACGTGCTCGGACAAACATAGTTGGTTGTTTATAAACAATGACGTGAATGAAATCAACCTCTCTTTGATTATTGTTATTGTTTTTATACCGCCAAATGGGTGACTAGTTATCACACGATTTTCTCGATCAAACTATAAACGTTTAAATAGACATAGTTTTCTGTGTTGGTTCTATTGATCAAGCGGTAAAACAGTGGTTATTTTACTTAGACACATACCATCGATAGTCAAAACCTGTGTTGTATCTTATGTTAACCAATCACTACCATTGTTTATATTATGACAACTGTCCGAGGGGCGTGGTTATCTATGGGTCTATTCCATACACGGGGTCAAAAGCCAGAAAAGGTTCGCCGGCCAAAACAAATGTATTTAAAAAGAGGAACTAAAAGTTTAGTTTTATCAAATGGTGACCTAAGTGATCTAGAAGGTGTATAAGCATGTAATATGTTTTCTAAGTAGACAAGGGGCTTCATCATTTAAACATTTAAAACATACCATTGAGATTTTAACAACGGCTTGCCATCTACCGGCGAAGAGGTTTGAGCCGTAGCCATCGTTAACATATTATTATTATAGCTTGACCGTAGCCATCGTAAAGTTATATAGATAGAATGCGCTTGGCCAAGGAGTTCACAACATTGCCATCCGGAAGTATAACGGACCAACACACAAACTCTGTGTAACCATGAAGTTTTATAGTCTGGTTAATACAGTTTAGTGAGAACAACTCACAAACGCGGATGGCAAAAACAATAACAAAGGCCTGAGTGACGCCATCTGCATACTATCTATAGATAGTATGCGCTTGGCGAAGAAGCTCATAACATTGCCATCCGGAAGTATAACGGACCAACACACAAAACGGTGTGTATCCATGAACGTTTATAGATAGTATGCAGATGACGTCACTCATGCCTTTGTTATTGTTTTTGCCATCCGCGTTTGTGAGTTGTTCTCACTAAACTGTATTAACCAGACTATAAAAGCTCATGGTTACACAGAGTTTGTGTGTTGGTTCGTTATACTTCCGGATGGCAATGTTGTGAACTCCTTGGCCAAGCGCATTCTATCTATAGTCGGGTTAATACAGTTCAGTGAGCATTACTCATGAACGCAGATGGCAAAAAACAATAACGAAGACCCGAGTGACGTCATCTTCGAACTATCTATAGCCTGACACTGACTAAAAAATGACGTCAAAATGCCAGTCTTTTGCCACAAAAGAAAACAAATCGTGAGTTGTCTTCAAAAGTTCAACCAATGAAATAACTTGTTTCCTCGAGCTCTATTAACGACAACTCACTAGACACAACACAAACCTCAAAAATAACATCAAACTGTCAGTCCGAGAGGGTTCTAGTGTCAGGTTATGCTAAAACTTTACGATAGCTACGTTTGAGCCCGGCAGCTGTGAGAGGCCCAAAGTTGAATCCTTAACTTGGACTCCCTAATATTCTCACTATATCCATGAGTAGAATGAGTACTAGCTGCTAAGAGCGATATGTTATTATTATCAGTGCCGTAATCTAAAATAAAAGGACACGTTTTAAAAATGTGGTTATCCTTCAAATATCGATTGATTGAAATTGAATTTTGGGCTTGTTACGTTATAGCGCAATATCCACTAAACGTGCTCAAAGCGCTTTACAAACCTCACCAGCAGCAACGCGTAACATGTAGATCTAGACATGACGCCTGTTAGGCGATAATACATTATTTTTTCCGACAGGGACAACGCTGTTAACCGCCAGGTACTCATTTTACACCTGAGTACTGTGAGAGAATATGAGTAAAGAAGGACTAAACTATGCGCCTAACTATAAACGATCATTGTTATACAAAGTTTTGTTTGACGATCCATCTTAATACTTCCGGCTGGCAATGTTGTGAGCGCATTGTATCTATAGTGTTGCTGTTAGTTTGACACTACTAATTGTTTTTGTTTTTTAAGGGTTTTACGGCGCCTGCAACACATTTAGGTCACATCAGCGCCAGTAAAAAAGGAAGAAAATGGGATAGTAAAAAGTTCTAGAATTACAATTAAAGCAGCCAAGAGAAAGGAAGACAAAGGGGAACTTGGAACAAATAGGGATCAGATGTAGATTCCAAGAGCATACCACCAATGTACTTAGTTTGAGATCACCTATAAGTCTCATCCGGACACATGCACAAAATCCAACAAAGAGGAATACACTCAAATGCTTACATTATACATTAAAAATAACAAATATAATAATGCATAACAGAGAGATGATTTACAATGAAAAAATATCATCTCCCAAAACAATAACTATGCATTTGACTGTTTCCCTCCCAGTCAGGACTCCGACCAGGACCAGGACAAAACCAAGTAATCTCATTCCAAGACAAAGACAGAAAGCATGTTGGAAAACAAATATAAGGCCTGACACTACTATATATGTAAAACGCTTTCTATAATAAATTTTAGGTGTTGAGAAGTAAATTTGAAGCGGGACTGTGACTCATCGTATCAATAGGGTACAACAGTCGTGACGTCACTTCTCTCGTAAAGAGGCATAGTAACTTAGTAACTGGTTCTAAACTATAGGAACAATGGAGGATGCCCTTATAAAATACGTCCCCGACGAGCATAAAAGCGTATTCAGAGGAGAAAAACAATATAAATCTGATCAGGTTTTGACTTTTATACATTTCGTTCACATGACGAGTGAAAAAGTTCTAGCCAGCATGAAGAATAAAAAGTACCGATTTTCTTTGTTTAGAACCAAGCTGCTCGTTGCTGGGCGGACGTGACGTTTCGGCAAGCTAGCGAATTAATGTAATTCTCGGCAATAAAGCAGATAAACGTAGCCCAAGTAAATCCGGGTTTGTGTAGCTTTAAACATATCGTAGCAAATGCTTGCTACCCTTTTGCTAGGACACCATTCTATGGCAATGCACATTCCGTCGCTAGGTTTAACAACAGACTTAATCACTGCTTTACAGGTCGGGGTCAGGGGTCAGAAAGAAATCTGGACTGCATATGTGACCCCTCGTCTCAAAACGGTATTAAGTCGGGATGATTAAGATGATTAAAATGGAACTTGTTGAGTTTATACGCTTTATAGAGAAGGAATATCATATTTTACTGTACTAAATACCAACATTTCAAATTTTTGACCAGTTTAACTATAATTTGACTTTTTAGCATCTGGTCCATCCCGACAGAAAACCGTTTTGAGACGATGGGTCACATATGGAATTGATACTTATCCCACTGATTGTAAGGCAGGTGCTCTGCCATGGAGCTGGTAGGACCATGGCGCTATCCAATTCTGAATAAAGCGTAAATAAAAATTTGGTCAGAAAACTCGGCCTTTAAAAAATATCAATCGATTAAAATGTGACCCCTCGTCTCAAAACGGTCTTAAGTCGGCATGATTAAGATGATTAAAATGACAATCATATATATTACCAAAAACGTTCAAGCATGGGACTTATAATTAGATTCAACAAGATATGAAGTGAGTAGAAAAGTGCCAGAAGACAATAGAGAATAAAATTTTTTTTCGCGGCGGTGGTGGGGTTTGAACCTGCGACCTTATTGGTACGACAACTCCGCCTGGCAGGTGAGAGCGTGGCTCTACCGTGTGAGCTATCCACGAACACAAAAATATTCGTTTCAAACCCAAAGTCATTTCTAGATCCCTCTCTCACCCACTTCTTGAGATCGCCGATTCGTTCACCACCATCGCGAAATAATTTTGACCAGCAGTTAAGCTTAATAGCCAATATTCTCATCACAAACATATAACATAGAAACGATTGAGACATTGAGTATGCTCCGGTGTATGGGGTGAATTTTTAATTCAGAAAAGTGAGTGGAGCAGGCACTTATGTTGGTAACAACAAGATATGAAGTGAGTAGAAAAGTGCCAGAAGACAATAGAGAATAAAAATTTTTTTCGCGGCGGTGGTGGGGTTTGAACCTGCGACCTTATTGGTACGACAACTCCGCCTGGCAGGTGAGAGCGTGGCTCTACCGTGTGAGCTATCCACGAACACAAAAATATTCGTTTCAAACCCAAAGTCATTTCTAGATCCCTCTGTCACCCACTTCTTGAGATCGCCGATTCGTTCACCACCATCGCGAAATAATTTTGACCAGCAGTTAAGCTTAATAGCCAATATTCTCATCACAAACATATAACATAGAAACGATTGAGACATTGAGTATGCTCCGGTGTATGGGGTGAATTTTTAATTCAGAAAAGTGAGTGGAGCAGGCACTTATGTTGGTAACAACAAGATATGAAGTGAGTAGAAAAGTGCCAGAAGACAATAGAGAATAAAATTTTTTTCGCGGCGGTGGTGGGGTTTGAACCTGCGACCTTATTGGTACGACAACTCCGCCTGGCAGGTGAGAGCGTGGCTCTACCGTGTGAGCTATCCACGAACACAAAAATATTCGTTTCAAACCCAAAGTCATTTCTAGATCCCTCTGTCACCCACTTCTTGAGATCGCCGATTCGTTCACCACCATCGCGAAATAATTTTGACCAGCAGTTAAGCTTAATAGCCAATATTCTCATCACAAACATATAACATAGAAACGATTGAGACATTGAGTATGCTCCGGTGTATGGGGTGAATTTTTAATTCAGAAAAGTGAGTGGAGCAGGCACTTATGTTGGTAACAACAAGATATGAAGTGAGTAGAAAAGTGCCAGAAGACAATAGAGAATAAAATTTTTTTTCGCGGCGGTGGTGGGGTTTGAACCTGCGACCTTATTGGTACGACAACTCCGCCTGGCAGGTGAGAGCGTGGCTCTACCGTGTGAGCTATCCACGAACACAAAAATATTCGTTTCAAACCCAAAGTCATTTCTAGATCCCTCTCTCACCCACTTCTTGAGATCGCCGATTCGTTCACCACCATCGCGAAATAATTTTGACCAGCAGTTAAGCTTAATAGCCAATATTCTCATCACAAACATATAACATAGAAACGATTGAGACATTGAGTATGCTCCGGTGTATGGGGTGAATTTTTAATTCAGAAAAGTGAGTGGAGCAGGCACTTATGTTGGTAACAACAAGATATGAAGTGAGTAGAAAAGTGCCAGAAGACAATAGAGAATAAAATTTTTTTTCGCGGCGGTGGTGGGGTTTGAACCTGCGACCTTATTGGTACGACAACTCCGCCTGGCAGGTGAGAGCGTGGCTCTACCGTGTGAGCTATCCACGAACACAAAAATATTCGTTTCAAACCCAAAGTCATTTCTAAATCCCTCTCTCACCCACTTCTTGAGATCGCCGATTCGTTCACCACCATCGCGAAATAATTTTGACCAGCAGTTAAGCTTAATAGCCAATATTCTCATCACAAACATATAACATGGAAACGATTGAGACATTGAGTATGCTCCGGTGTATGGGGTGAATTAGATTCAGTAGTCTGATGTCATGCCGCCCGGCAACGGTGGCCATCGTGGTTCTAAACAAAGAAAATAATTACTTTTTATTCTTCATGCTGGCAAGAACTTTTCATATGCCAAGTGATCAGAATGTGTAAAAGTCAAAACATTATCAAATTTATGGGGTTTTTTTTCCTCTGGATACGCTTTTATGCTCGCTGGGGAAATATTTCATACTGGCGTCCGCCATTGTTCCGATAGTTTAGAGCCAGTGTTACTCAGTTACAATGCGTCATAAGGAAGGAAGTGACGTTACGACTGTTGAAGAGTATTGCCAAAATGAAGGTCATTTAAATCGATAAAATCGATACGTGAAGGACAAGTATTCTGGACAAAATGTAAAATACGCCATTTGTTTTGTTTTGTTGTTTGTTTTTGTGGGGATTTTTATTTATTTATTATTTTGTTGGGGGGGGGGGGGGATTGGTTTCATTTTTCATTTGTTTTGTTTTTTTCTGTTTCTTTTTTTCTTTCTTTTTTTATTTTCGTTTTTTTTTTTTTTTTGGATTTTTTTTTTTTTGTTCCTTTTATTTTTTTGCTTTTGTTTTCCAAGA
>NC_088371.1:3265498-3280105 GCF_034508935.2 Berghia stephanieae | reverse complement strand
TTGCTTTTGCCATCCGCGTTTATGACAATTCTCACTAAACTGTATTAACCAGACGATAAACGTTCAAGGTTAACATAGTTGGTGTGTTGGTCCTTATACTTCCGGATGGCAATGTCGTGACTTCTTATCAATCGCATACTATCTATAAAGTCATAGTTTTTGGGTTTTTTTGTTTTTTTTGTGTATTATAGTTAAATTGATCTTACGGGCAGTTTGTTGTGAGTAGTTTACTTAAAGGCATGCCATCAATACCCTTTCCGACCCCCCCCCCCCCCACCCCATCCCTTTTACTCACAACCGCACGAACTACAATACTAAAACTTACATGCTTTCAACTTGTATGGCAAGCAATTTAAGATAGAAGTATTTTTCATAACTCCTCCTCTTAACTGCTACTAAATAACATGCTCGGTTTCAAACACGACAATAATTTAACAAGATTATGTTGTATATTCGAATAAACAGACGCGTATATTTGTTTATTTATACATTTTCATTTTTTTAACGTGAATGCAGCGATGTTAAAGTATTTCTTGGCTAAAGCGAGTCGCTTATTTAGCGTAATTTACAAGCATGGCTAAAATCATCGCCTACCTCAAAGCTGCAATAAAACGGTTATTTTCGTATTATAGATTTTCTGCCGTACGTTCAAGAAAATAACCACAAAAAACAAACAAACAAAAACAAACAAAAAAACATCAACAAACAAACCAAAAAAAAAACATTAAAAAATTTGGCCACCAGAAAACTCGTCCTTCAACCGACTGACGGTAATCAGAAGGTCTGAAGTTTCGATTCCCCCAGTCGAGGGCGACTGATATTTTAGGATGGTTTTTTTTCCCTTGTATTTCTCTTTCTTGCTTTATAACTGGCACCTTTCATACACACTTGTTCAGATCTTTATCTTACTCCGGTGACTGCTCCATAATTTCTTAATTTGATAACTTCGCATTGATATGTGACCCCCTCGTCTCAAAACGGTATTAAGTCGGGATGGTTAAGATGCTGAAAATGGAATGTGTAGCCAGAAATATCATGCTTACGTTGAGTTTATATGCTTTATAGAGGAGAAGGAAAATCATATTTTACTGTGATAAATACCAACGTTTCAAATTTTTGACCAGTTTATCTATAATTTGACTTTTTAGCATTTGGTCCATCCCGACATAATACCGTTTTGAGACGAGGGGTCACATATATCATTGATAGATACAAATTACCAATAAGATTTAAGAAATTTTAAACACATGACTTTTCTTAAATCTTGGTTTGATAACGTCTGTCAATGTATTGTGATCCATCGTCCTTGAACGGTGTTATGTCGGCATTGTGCGCAAGCAAGAAGACCCAGAAAACTTAATTCCAAGTCTAAATCATAACATTTGAATACTCCTGAAATGCCTTTTTTAAACATGATGAGTGCTATTTTCTGAAGGTAAAGAGATCAGATTTTGTGATTATTTTGTGAGTTTTGCATATGAGACCCACCGTCTCAAAACGGTATTATATTGGAATAAATAGAACTCAAAAACTGATTAAAATTTTTAATGAGAAGTAGATAGAGCCCATAGATATAAAGGAGATATCTATGATAGAGCCTTTGGGGGTTTTTTTGGGTTTTATTTTGCAATGCAAGGGCTGGTTACATACACACTTCCAGTGATTTTGGAACCGGAAAAGTAGAAATTATAACGTCACAACTTCTTTGCCCAATTACATGCGGTCCAGTTACAGGGGATGGTTATTTTTCTGACCTAACGTTTAAATACGCGTATTTTCAGAGTAGAGTAGAATTACATTAAACGGGTTCTTTTTTTTATTCATTATGAAAGTTTCTGCACCATAACGAACAGAAAGTAACTCCAAACTTCATATTTGTGTCTAGAAAATCAATTTTAAGCGCCTAGATAGTCCCTATGAACTGATTAGTCACTAATTGGAGAATCATTTGAATCGTTTGATTAATCTAAATTAATTATAACATTTACTGGCCAAATTTAATAAGAGCTTTGTTTCAGTGTACGAAAGAATGCTTTGTTTATTTTGGCCTTAAGGCTAAAATATAGAATATTCTTGTAAAACTTGCTTTTATACACTGCCAAATCACAATATATATATATATATATATATATATATATATATATATATATATATATATATATATATATATATATCAAGTTTATTACGATATGTGTGCGGGGTGTGTGCGGGAGGAGGGGTAGGGACGCGTGAGTATGAGTATGTTTGCACGCGCGCGCGCGCGCATGTGTGTGTGTGTGTGTGTGTGTGTGTGTGGAATATTTTACTTGGAGAGCCATATAAATTCATCCAATTTTTAGCCAAACTATGATGGAATTTTCTCTTTTTTTCTGAAATGTGTTTTGTAATTGAAGGCCAGTGTACTCTATAACGTTATTACAGCACGTCCCTGATTACATCTACATCTTCGGTGTTGAAGGTTTTACGATATTGTGGCTTTTTTCTTTTAACCAACAGCCTATAATTTATCGAGAACAAGGTAGAATGATAACAGGCATGTCAATGACGTGACGTACAGAACAGAGTGCGGTTCAGGCTTAAGTTGATTGGTGGCTTTTGTTTGAATTGATCGTCATGTTCAAATCCAAGCGTAGCTTTTCTCAAATTAAATCATAACCTGGCACTGACCAAATAATAAGGAACAAATGTATAATGTCAAAAAAAACCGTTTCCTATCCCATTGGAAGTGAAAATCCACTCTTCCGGAGGACTGAATACGTACCTTGTGTGCAAATTATTGGCTGGTTTTAGAGTGATGGCATCTTGTTTTCTAGTCTAAATATGTGCTAGTCGTCAATAAAGATCATCCATTCTCCCTCTTTTCCGACCATCCTGCTACTAAAATAGTTCTGCCATCCTGGGTTCGAGCCTCGCTCGGCGCATAATAGATTCCTTGGAAAAGGCTCTTTACTCACATTCTCTCACCGTACTCAGGCGTCATGTCTCGTCCTGTATATTAAGTGTTGCTGTTGGGCCAGGGATCCCTTGTAAAGCGCTTTGGGCACGTTTAGTGGAGATTGCGCTATATAAAAATCTCATTTATTTATCTATTTATTTAATGATTCAATATGTAGCATATTTATTATATTATCAGTCCTCCTAACGGCTGGTTACATACACACATCCAATGATTTTGGAATCGGAAAAGTAGAAGATATGACGTCATAACTCTCTGCCCTATTACAAGGGTCCAGTTACAAGGGATGGTTATTTTTCTCACCAAATTTTTAAATATGCGTATTTTCAGAGTGGGGTGGAATTGCATTAAACCGATCTTTTTTTCATAATGAAAGTTTCTTTGCTATCATTCAATGAATGATTCAATAACTAGCAGACATTGTGCAGAAAATGAATAAAGAAATACATTGTACCAAGTGATACTCTGTGTAACCTTGATCTTTTATAGTCCAATTGATGATAATTTTGTGAGAAAAAAAAATCACTAAAAGGGCTGTCTAAAAATAAACACAATGAGCTGGGTGACGTCAATTTCGTTCCATCTATAAATCATGGCTATGTAGTCTAGTGGTATGAAACTCGCTTTCGGATCGGACGGTCCTGGGTTCAAGCCTCGCTCGGCGCATAGTTGAGTCCTTATAAAAGGCTCTTTACTTACATTCTCTCACCGTACTCGGGTGTAAAATGAGTACCTGGTCCGTTAACAGCGTTGTATCTGTCCGAAAAAAAATGTAATTTCGCCTAACAGACGTCATATCCCGTCCTAAGTGTTAAGTGTTGCTGTTGGCCACGTATCCCGTGTAAAGCGGTTTGAGCACGTTTAGTAGATATTGCGCTATATAACAATCATTGACGGCATTCATCTTAATGATTATACAACTTCCCAATTCCACGACCATTATGTTTAACTCACTCAATCCTAGAGAATTTTGCTACTTTTCAAATTTGGAAAAAATGTATTAAAAATGAGCATATGTACATAGATAGTTTTATTAAACTATCATTAACATGTAAAAAAATATATATATTAGCTTTGAAACTACACCAATAATTTGTCTCAGAAAAAGTGTAATAAATAGACATGGGATAAAATTAACCCCGGGTAAACTACGGATATAGTCGGTGTTAGGGTGGAGTGAGTTAACAAGGATTCCACTGATAACAGGAGTCTCTGTTCTGGCAAGGTGATTAGAAAATAACATGAACATTCCACTTTTCAAATTGGCATCAAAGCAATTGTGTAATATTCCTGATGGAAAATAAACACACTTGCACCGAAGATGCACCGGGAATGTGTTGTTGTTTTGACATTGCCACAGGACGGGAAATGAGCTACTTAAAATCAACGGTGATCATTACAATTTTTTTAAAAATGTGTCCCGCTGCATCCAACCGGTAATGTGGTGTGGTGAACCAAAGTAGTCCTTCAGAGCCACTAACTAGGCCAATGACCTGGATTCTGTAGTTTGAAAACGCTTCACAGGCAAAGGGACCGAGATCGATCCCGGGTACGGTCGATATTATTTTTTCTTCTGCCCCCCCCCCCCCCCCCCCCCCACCTGACAACCCAACATTGATTGATTGGGTAGCTGGGTCTAATAGATCTGGCGGAAAGTACATTGCGATTAACTTGCGTCCTATCCAAAGGGTAGCAATAAACTGCTATTGTCCGTTTCACGCTATAGAAACCGGGATAGACTCCGGCTCCTCTGATCTCATGGCTTTGAAGGACTAGTTTTTTTGGGGTTTTTTTTAATCACAGAGGTAGATAATATATTTTTTATAATATCTTGGAAAGCGCAAGAGGTTAGACTGAAAACGGAAGTTTATTTTGCGTTATTCCAATCACCTGATATTTAAGGTTGTTGTTGTTGTTGTTTTGTTTTGTTTTGTTTTTTTTTTTTTGTTTGTTTGTTTTTTTTTTGTTTTGTTTTGTTTTGTTTTTTTTGTTTTTTTTTTTGGGGGGGGGGGGTGGTTGTTAACCCTTTCCTGCTTACAAACCACAGGAAAATCGTCACATTCGTTACGATGCAACCAACATAAATATATCTCATTCTAATGTCTTTTGTACATCACAAATTTATAATATTATAAAGAATGTTGTTTTGTTACAGCTATGAAAACCTGACATTGTGTTGTAGACCTCATTTTACTAAACAATATTACGTATAGAATGTAGATACTTGTTGCTTATCTGTTTGAATAAGAATTAATTATCTATTTTTGTGTTGGGTGGGTTGAAAGTTTTGAGGAAAATTCTGAAAATGACTGGTAAGGATAGAGTTAAAATGTGCCCCCCCCCCCCCCCCCCCGTCTCAAAAAGGTATTATGACGGGATGGACCAGATGCTAAAAAGTCGAATTATAGTTAAACTGGTCAAAAATATGAAACGCTGGTATTTAGCACAGTAAAATTTGGTATTCCTTCTCCTCTATTAAGCATATAAACTCAACTTAAGCATGATTTTTCTGGCAACAAATTCCATTTTCTGCATCTTAATCATCCCGACTTAATACCGTTTTGAGACGACGGGTCACAAATGTGCAGTGAGAAAAAAAATGAAAATATAATAGCACAGTTACCCTGACGTAAAACCCGATTAGAGGCAGGAGATAACATAATATTATAATATGTGAATATTATTGTGACATTTAGTTAAACGGCAATCGGTGATAAAGACGTTTTAAGTTACTCCTTAATCTCAGGGCGTAGATATGGCTAGTCGTAATGGAGTCATTTTGGCGCAGGGGGTTGGATTGTTCACGGAAGTTTTTTGGGGTTTTTTTTTTCACTTTATTTCATTGTTTTTCTTTTATCTCGTAATATTACTGATATTACTGATCATTATATCATCATCATCATCATCATCACCAACATTATCATCATCATTAGCATCACCATCATCATTATCATCATCATCATCATCATCATCATCATCATCATCATCATCACCAACATTATCATCATCATTATCATCGTCATTAGCATCACCATCATCATTATCATCATTATCATCATCATCATCATCGTCATCATCGTCATCATTGTCATTACTATCAAAATCATCATCATTATCATCATCATCATCATCATCATCATCATCATCATCATCATCATCATCGGACGGTTTTAGGGAAAAGTATGGTATCTCCAAAACGAATTTGTTCACTTTCTTTCATTTAAGAGAAAAAAAAGCCAAAGTCAAGTTTCACTCATCGGCACTGTTCTATCTACGTGTAACGCTTAACGTTTATAAATGGAATGAAGTTGACGTCACTCTGGCCTTTGTTATTCTTTTTTTTGCCATCCGCGTTTATGAGTAATTCTTACTAAAATGTATTAACCAGACTATAAACGTTTAAGGTTACATAGTTTTATGTGTTGGTCCGTTATAGATAGTATGCGCTTGGCCAAGGAGTTCACAACATTGCCATCCGGAAGTATAACGGACCAACACACAAAACTATGTGTAACCATGAACTGTTGTAGTCTGGTTAATACAGTTTGGTGAGAGTCACTCACAAACGCGGATGGCAAAATACAATAACAAAGGCTTGAGTGACGTCATCTTCTATCTATAGATAGTTCGAAGATGACGTCACTCAGGTCTTTGTTTTTGTGTTTTGCCATCCGCGTTTATGAGTAATGCTCACTGAACTGTATTAACCTGACTATAAACGTTCATGGATTCACACAGTTTTGTGTGTTGGTCCGTTATACTTCCGGATGGCAATGTTATGAGCTTCTTAGCCTAGCGCATACTATCTATAACGGACCAACACACAAAACTATGTAACCTTAAGAGAGGAAAAAATCTGCCTCACTTATTTCGATTATTGAACATTTATAGATAGTATGCGCTTGGCTAAGAAGCTCACAGCATTGCCATCCAGAAGTATAACGGACCAAAAGACAAAACTCTGTGTAACCATGAACTTTTATAGTCTGAATAATAACAATACAGTTAAGTGAGAATTAATCATAAACGTGGATGGCAAAAAAATAACAAAGACCTGAGTGACGTCAACTTCGTTCAATCCATAGTCTGAGTGATATGATTTAGTGAGAACTAATCACCAAAATGGCTGTCTTAAACCAATATCAAGAAGTTGAATGACGTCAGTATGTTTCGTTCCTTCTAAATATTATTTTTATTTATATTGACACAGTGCCTGCTCTCAAATTTGTCACCCCTTTCTCCATATTGTAACACAATAGGCTTTTAACTCACATTTACTCATTCATTCATCGAGAGAAAGAAAAATGAAATAAAATAAAATAAAATCTTCTTTTTTTTCAAATAACAAAAAAATTGGTGAAAATGTTCATAATCTGTGGAAGACTTATAATTTCTGCCAGTGAGCATGCGTGGATTGAAGAAGGAAGACTTTTGTGGAACGCAATGGGGCTTTTCCTTTTTTATATAAAATGATCCGGAAATTGTAATTGCGCATTGATGCAAGGGTATAATGGGCGGGGGGAAGGGGTGAGTGTGTGTGTGTGTGTGTTGGGGGGGAGGGGGGGGGGAGGATGGGTAGGTGGAGTGTGGAGGAAATAATTTTATTGATTTGTACATTATCAGCATATAATTTTGATCCATGTAATTACAACTTCAGACCAGAAGCATTAGATTCACAATACAAAGATGAGCCTTGCTTTTGTGAGCCTAATGATTTTAAATGTGATGACAATATTACACATACGCGTATAAAACCACACACACACACACACACACACACATATATATATAGACATATATATATATATGTGTGTGTGTGTGTGTGTGTGTCTGTGTTTGTTTGTGTAATATATTATATATATATATATATATGTATATATTATTTTTCTCTCTCTCTCTCTCTCTCTTCTCTCTCTCTCTCTCTCTCTCTCTCTCTCTCTCTCTCTCTCGTTTCTTTTTTATTTCTTCTCCTAAATATCTATCGATTCCTCTATATATATATATATATATATATATATAATATATATATATATATATATATATATATCCATTTATCTAAATATATATTTTTCCATTCATCTATATATCTATCCATTCATCTAAATATATATCTATCCCTTCATCTATATATCCATTCATCTACCTATCGATAATCTATCTATCAATCTACCCATTCATCTATCCATCTATCCATCTGTCTATCCATCACCATCTACCTAGTTATCTATCAAGCCATCTATCTATTCAATTTATCTTATTCTCTGTCTCTTTCTTTCTAGATGTGTGTTTGTGTGTGTGCCTCTGTGTGTGTGCGTATATGTGTATGTGAGTGTGTTAATATGAGAAGACGGGTCTGTTGGTGTTTGTTTGTTTGTTTTGTTTTGTATTGGTTTGTTTTTTGGGTGAGAGGGGGGGGGGGTGTTTTGTTGTGTTATGTGTTGTGGTTTTCTTTGTCTGTTTTTTAATTTAACTTTTTTTTTAAATTTTGTTCTTGGAAAAAAAGGGGCGGAGGCGGGGACGAGGGGGGGGGGGGGGGGGCAGGGAGACGAAAGTTTGTATTCATAATCGTACATTTGTTTGCCAATGTATTTACGTTTAAGCGTGAGGACGGCAAGGCGGGTTCTTCTAAAGGACACGACAGACGTCTTTCCCCCCAAAGTCTCCAAAGATAATCCTGACTCAATCCCTTGCCAGGAATGTCCTTGTCATTTCTTTACAGACGTATGCATGGAAATGGAACCCGACTGGTTTGGCATGCAAATGGGCTTTAATTCTCACGCCTCTCCGACATCAAGGGGAGAGAAACCCTGTATCTATTGAATCTTGGGGGAGAAGCAGGACTGACTGGGTTAAACTAGGATTCAATAGTCTGACATCACATCCGCCCAGCAACGAGCAGTGTGGTTCTAATTTTTTTAAAAAATCGGTACTTTTTATTCTTCATGCTGGGCAGAACTTTTTCACATGATATGTGATCAGAATGTGTAAAAGTCAAAACATGATCAGATTTATCCTCTGGGCACACTTTTATGCTCGTCGGAGAAGTATTTCATAAGGGCGTCCGCCATAGTTTCGATAGTTTAGAACCAGTTACTAAATTACTATGCGTCATTAAGAGGGATATCAAGGGGAGAGAATCCCTGTATCTATTGAATCTTGGGGAAGCAAGACTTACTGGGTTATAATTACAGCCCAAAACTCGTTTGAATAGGTATTTACTTCTGACACGTTATCCGTGGGTCACACCCATATTTCCATCTCATTCTCTATGTCTCTCTCTCTCACTCTCTCTCTCTCTCTCTCTCTCTCTCTCTCTTTCTCTCTCTCTCTCCTCTCTCTCTCTCTCTTTCTCTCTCTCTCACTAATACACACACACACACACACACACACACACACACACACACCCACTATCTACCGCCGTTGTTATCTACCTATCTGTCCATCCAGTTTTTATACAGTTTGACGTCATTTTTTAGGTTTGTGCAGTGCTTGTAAGTTGTCGTTAGTAGAGCTCAAGGAAACAAGCGATCCCATTGGTTGAACTATTGAACACAACTCACGATTTGTTTTCTTTCGTGACCAAAGACTAGTCTTTTGACGTCACTTTTTGGTCAGTGTCAGGCGATCAGTTACGATGGTTATGGTTCCCGTGTCAGGCTATATAGATAGAATGCGCTTGGCCAAGGAGTTCACAACATTGCCATCCGGAAGTATAACGGACCAACACACAAACTCTGTGTAACCATGAACTTTTATAGTCTGGTTAATACAGTTTAGTGAGAACAACTCACAAACGCGGATGGCAAAAAGAATAACAAAGGCCTGAGTGATGTCATCTGCATACTATCTATAAGTTAACGATGTCCTATTCTTCATGTTAAGTGTTGCTGTTGGGCCAGGGACACCTTGTAAAGAGCTTTGAGTACATTTAGGGAATATGGCACTATATAAAAGCTCATTTTTTAAAAGCTCAAATCTGAATATGAATAAAACGTTTTCTAGCCAAAATGTTTAAAAGTTGTTTTGTAATCGCAGGTGGAAAATAAAGTAACAGAGAAGGCCTAATTGCACCGGTATGCGGTTATCCGTAATTATAGGTTTGTTACTAGCCGGTCATTTGGTTGGGAGGAAGTCAATGGGACAAGATGTATCTATTATGCGGTCCCGAGTTTGTGCGTGTGTGTGTGTGTGTGTGTGTGTGTGTGTTGGGGGGTATGTGTGTATAGATAGTATGCGCTTGTCTAAGAAGCTCACAACATTGTCACCCGGAAATATAACGAACCAACACACAAAACTATAGATAGTATGCAGATGACGTCACTCGGGCCTTTGTTATTGTTTTTGCCATCCGCGTTTGTGAGTTGTTCTCACTAAACTGTATTAACAAGACTATAAAAGTTCATGGTTACACAGAGTTTGTGTGTTGGTCCGTTATACTTCCGGATGGCAATGTTGTGAACTCCTTGGCCAAGCGCATTCTATCTATATATGTAACCGTGAACGTTTTTAGTCTGGTTAATAAAGTTCAGTGAGAATAACTCATAAACGCGGATGGCAAAAATAAAAAAATAAAAAACAATGACATAGACCTGCGTGACGTCAACTTCGTTCTATCTATACACAGCTTTTTGTTCAAATTGTAACCCACCGACTTCAAACGGTATTGTATCGAGATGAACCAGATACCGTGGAATGGGGTGGCAAGGGCCTTGGGGTGGCTAAGACCATCCCCCGAGTGTGTTTGTTTTTTTAAAGGGTTTTCCGGCGCTTGCAACACATTTATGATATATCAGTGACAGTAAACATGAAGAATATGGGATAGTAAAAAGTTCTAGAATTACAATTAAAACATCCAAGAATAAAGGAGACAAGGGGGAATTTGTTCAAATAGGGGAACAGATGTTCAGACTTTTTGTGGATCTATAGATAGTTCGAAGATGACGTCACTCAGGTCTTTGTTATTGTTTTTTTGCCAACCGCGTTTATGAGTAATGCTCACTGGACTTTATTAACCTGACTATAACCGTTCATGGATACACACAGTTTTGTGTGTTGGGCCGTTATACTTCCGGACGGCAATGTTATGAGCTTCTTAGCCAAGCGCATACTATCTATATGTGTGTGTTTGTGTATGTGTATCGGTGTACAAATTATTCTCTTGTTGATGTATGTGTGTGTGTGTGTATGTGTGTGTGTATGTGTGTGTGTAGGTGTGTGTAGGTGTGTGTAGGTGTGTGTAGGTGTGTGTAGGTGTAGTTATTCATAATGTGTTATATAAGTGACCTGCCGCCTGGTCTAGATGATCCGGTAATTCCCGAAGAGGCTGACACACTCTAGCTAATGATTAGACCCCTATTCACTATTCACCCAATTGAATGTGTCGCTGTGCTGTGATGTACGTACATCATAGAGTCTTGGGTCATTTTGACCAGAAAACTCGTCGATTAAAATGACCCTTATCTCGTCAAAACAATCTCAATCCTGGGACTTCGCGAAGAGAGAGAGAGAGAGAGAGAGAGAGAGAGAGGGAGAGAGAGAGAAAGGGCGAAGGATAGAAAGAGTGAGAGGGAGAGAAAGACAGAAAGAAAACAGGGAGAGTGGGTGAGAGAGGGGAAAAAGAGAGAATGAGAGAGAGAGAGAGAGTGAGAGAGAGAGAATGAGAGAGAATGAAAGAAAGACAGAGAGAGACTGAGTGAGAGAGAGAGAGAGATTGAGAAATAAATAGAGAGAGAAGAGCAGAAAAAGAGGAAGAAAGAGAGAGAGACACACATACACACACACAGAGAGAGAGAGAGAGAGAGAGAGAGAGAGAGAGAATGTGTGTGGGTGGTTGTGAAACAAAAAAAAATGCATTTTTTACATTAATAAGAATGTAAAGCGCATTGAGCGTTATATAATTTTGAAAATGCTCAATACAAGTGAAATCTATTATTATTATTATTATTATTATTATTATTATTATTATTATTATTATTATTATTATTATTATTATTATTATTATTATTATTATTATCATTATTATCATTAGAGAGGAAGACAACAACAATAAGCCAGAAGACAAGACATTGCCCGGCCATTAGAAACCAGAATCCATTAATGCCGACAACTGCCGAATTCTTGAAAAAACGTATATTTAAAAATTTGTCAAGAACGCTCGTCCTTCAGCTATCGATCGATTTAAATGACACTCATCTTGGCAAAAAAACCCTCAAACCTGGGACTTGATGGAGGATTTTATGGAATACTAGGTTTGAGAGCTGTATTTCCAAGATGGAGATCGTTTCAATCATTCGATATTTGGAGGACGAATTTTCTTGCCAAATTTTTACATAAGTGGGGTTTTTGTTCAGAGTTCTGCAGTTAATTGGTTAATACTGACAACTGCTATAATTACTGTTGGCCACAGGTGGTGTCATCAATTTCAAATTGTGCATAATACATTACGTTATATAGAAAGTCATCATGACCTGTGTTTGTGAAAATAATCGATTTAATGGTGAGATGGAAAATATGCGCATAATTGAAATTGTAATCGATTACCTGGTATCGGTATTACCCCGGACTGGTATTGACGATAAAAACAGTCTAAAATATATCATGAACATTTGGTTAAGTTTGGTTGTTTTATTGAAGTAAAATGCACTTTCCATTCCGTTCTTTGTCGTTTTAGTATATTAAAGTGACAAATTCAGGAGCAGGCACTGATGAAAATTTTTCTTTAAAAAATATGCCTTCCACCAATGACATATAAGATAACGTCGCCTAAGCATTCCATGAAGGAATATAGATAATTCTTCAAACAAGATGTCTGATGTCAATAGGAATCACCCATGTTGTCCAATTGAGCAAATTGGGGTTTAATAATCTTGCCCAAGGAAAAAAAACGAAAGTGCCTGAAGCGCGGTTCGAACCCGGGACTTTCCGGGTCACAGTGCAATGCCTTAACCACTCGGCCACTTCCCCCCCCCCCCCCCCCCCCCCCCCCCATGAAAAATAAAGATCTGAAAAATTGTTTTTACAACAGTGCCAGAAAATGCAGAAAAGAAAAATACAAGAAAAAGGTTTTTAAAAAAACTTCCCAAAAAGTCGACTTTTCATTTTGTAAAGATTATTTTTCTTTCATCTTTCTTTCTGTATTATCTGACACTCGGTGTTCCATAAACAACTTTTTAGAATTTATTTAATTAGGCAGAACGAATGTGTATTTGCTATTATTGTGCAATAAAGTCAAAATTTCATATATTATTCTGACTATTTTAGCTATATCTATATTCATTTTATTTACATTCGCTTCAACCCCTTTATATCACCCTGAGGACACGGTGTTTCATAAATCATATATAATTGTTGTATATGTACATAAAGATTGCTGTTGATTTCCAAACGCTTTTCCTGTTCAAATAAATAAATAAATAAATAAATAAATAAATAAATTCATTCTTTGTATAAATGGATTTTTGTAATCTTGCGATTCAAAATTTAGAACGTATTCCTGACCTCGACACCGCTTCAATATTTATTTTTTTAAAGTTTTATTATAAATCCTGAAAATTATCCTTTTCTAGAAAATGAGCTTGCTGCGTTGGACACATACCTACTAAGAATTATCAGTGTTGTAAATATCTTAAAATTTGATATTGAGCAGACCATGTACAATTCTTATATTATATTAACATTCTGCATCAAAGAACTAAACTATGTTTTCTGGACAAAGTTAGATACGGCTTTTGTCAGAGACTAGCAAAATCCATCTATTGTCAAAGCGTGCACTTTTCTCTTTTATAAGTTCAACTAACGTATTATACTTTTTTTTTAAACACACACATGTGTAAAATTTTGGACAGGAAACTCGTCCTTCACATATAATACCCACCCATTAAAAATTATACTCACCTTGTAAGCAAGTCTAAAGTTCGGGAATTTTTCTTGGGTTTTTTTTGGGTTGTTTTTTTTTTTTTTTTTTTTTTTTTTTTCCAAGATGAGGGTCATTTTAATCAATCGATATTTGAAGGGCAAATACTCAGGCCCAAATTTTTTTTAAATGTGTTGTTTTTTTTTTTATTTAGTTCACGACGGCAGAGAGAGAACCTGCCTGCACGATTTGCATAATGATATGCAAATTTATTGATGTCGCTATCTATCGTCATCTGCAATTTGCATCATGCTCGATGAAAGCTGATAATTAGCAGCCCCGTGAACCTGAGCCTATGATAAAAGAAATATATGTTTTCTAGCAACTTTTATCATGTCCTGTCATTGATTAGAAGACTGGATTGACAGCTTTTATCACAAGAAACAACTCAGAAAAGTCTTCAACATCTGATACCCAACAAAAAGTTAGCAATGATACACTATAATGCCAGAGTACTCTTGAAAAAACGCAAAATATTTTTAGAAATTTGGCCAGAAAACTCGTCCTTCAAATATCGATCGATTTAAATGACCTCGTCTTAGCAAAAACTTTAAAACCTGGGACTTCTCGAAGTCCCAGGTTTTAAAGTTTTTGCTAAGACGAGGGTCATTTAATCGATCCATATTTGAAGGACGAGTTTTCTGACCAAATTTTTTAATATCTGTTTTTTTCCATAGCACGACAGTATACGCTGGCAAGTGAAATAAAAGGCCACTTTCTATGCAGATATTACAGACGC
>NC_088371.1:3230343-3265398 GCF_034508935.2 Berghia stephanieae | reverse complement strand
AATTTTGTTTACATTTGGTCGTAATCCATAAAGGAAAACTTAATTAATTTCATTCAATTGAAATTGATAAATACCGCCTGTTTGCCTTCTTAAGCACCATTTTGGGCTTGATGGTGGTACTGATGATGTGGTGGTGGTTGCTGTGGTATAGTGGTAGAGACAAGGAATTTCCCCTACATACATAGTATAGCCTCGTGTGTGTGTGTGTGTGTGTGTGTGTGTGTGTGTGTGTGTGTGTGGTTGCGTGTCATAGTCATGTTTTTAAATTGTTTCTGTTGTTTATGTGTGAAGTGATGACTCTCTCACACTCACTGCATCATCATAGCAAAGAGACGCCAACTTTAAATTTGGCTCACAGGAATTGCAGACACCACTCGTAGGAATTTCAATGATTCAATGCCGAAAGAGGAATCCCCGCACACAAGAAAAGGGAATTGGGATGGTATTTGGCATACTTGTTGTATAGTATCTAGTTCTAAATAGATAACTGATTAGAATTATATTATGATATATAAACACAATAGCGAATACAATTCCGAAGTTTCCTTATTTCAAATGAAGTAAAGCTCCAAAACCCAATGGTAGTGATTGTGGTACTGGTGGTAGTAAGGATGATGTGGTGTTGGTGATTGTAGTAGTAGTGGTATTGATGATGATGTGGTGGTGGTGTAGTGGTAATGATAATGATGTAGTGGTGGTGGTTGTAGTAGTTGTGGTAGTATTGAAGTGGTGATGGTGGTTGTAGTAGTAGATAGTGACTGAAGATGTGGTGGTTGGAAAACACATTATACGTTATTATATAATACATGGTTATACACATTCTCTAACTTCATTTTTTGACAGCTTTATTGTGGCATAAATATACGCAACAGTTCTGAACCATTTTACTGTGGATTTTGATATTGTCTGTTGTTTTTCTTGTGTCGTTATGTTGACATAGAGACCGAATGAATGGTAATGCTTACATTCCCAGCCCAAGATATAATGGCGCTGAATGCTTTCATTGGTGGACACTTTTTAGGCTCCGTACGTATTCTCATTCGTTTAATTCTATGGGTAGAGATGGTGTATTGGTGGTGATTGTTGTAGTCAGGGGCGGTTGCTGGCTGTTTATTTAAGGCGGCATAGATCGAAAACACATTCTCTCATCCTACTCAGGTGTAAAATGAGTACCTGGCCGGAAACTGTGTTGTCTATGTTGGAGGAAAATGTTATCTCGCCCAACAGATGCCTCGTCTTTCATGTTGCTATTGGCTTAGGAGCCTCTTTTAAGTGTTATGAGCATAGTCAGTGGATATTGCGCAATCTCAATGTTCTAGTGTATTAATTTTTTTAGAATGTGTGTATATTATTGTGTGTAAACGGGTGGAGGGAGCATTTGTGGTTTCAATTTTAAAGAGGTGTACTCACGTAATTGGTATTTACGATGGGCATGCAAAAGAGGTCCATTTGTCAACCTTCCTCTAAAGAAAAAAGTGTATATCACACGATCACTGAAGTCTATGGATCCTTTCATAGTATCGGTATGGATTGTGATACACGTCTGTGCATTGAGATTTGTGAATATCATTTTTTTTAAAAAGGGCAACATGACAACAGCAATTAGACTGCCATAAAAAAAATTCCTTTGAATATCAACTGTGATAACATTCAAAACTTAATAGTAATAGAATGAATAGAAAATCCAACCTCAATGCGCTACTAGTTATCTACTCCAAAGACAATGCATAACTACAAGTTGAACTGCTGTGTGTGTCGGGTTAAGACTGGGATCCTTATTTATAGCATCACGGGGCTCTACTCGGTGAATGATTTGTGTAATATTCTTTATTGATGATTAATATTCATTTAAGCAAAACGAATATCATTGAAAATTCATATTTATTGTAAGTTTCTTCATCCGTATGTTTTGATTACAACAAACCTGTTCTTCCAATTATAAAACTGATATGGTTTTGATTTCTCCCAAGTCAGGCCTCAAGGTGTGCAAAACTAAATTAGCCGGCTTGACCTAATTATTTTCGCAGTAAAGAGTATCAGTTTCAGTTGTTTGTGTGTGTGGGGGGGGGGGGGGGGGGTGAATAACCGTAGTTTTAAAACAGAAGAAAACAGTCTTTTATATAAAACAAATATTAGGACGGCCTGTTGTCTTTTCGCTCATAGGGAGCCCCCATAAACCTCATTGTCGCACGTCATCTCGCTTCTCGTTGACAAGAAGAAAAAGAGAGCCGTCTGCGTTGACGTACAACCTTCGTACAGGTAAGCTACCTGTCACGGCTAGAGGAAAGATGCGCGAGTGTTAACGAAAAGCAGCATATGCTAAAATTTATTGTGAAAAGCAGTATCTGCTAAATTTGGAAAATAAAGGACGGCACAAAGCAACTTCACTCAATAGACCGACCGCCAGTGGTTATAGTAGTGGTAGCGATGATGACTTGATGGTGGTGGTTTTAGTAGTTGTGGTAGTGATGGTGGTTGTAGCAGTATTGGTACAGTACAGCTCGCGTACAACAGTCTCGGTTCCAACGGGAAATGTTAAAATCCCCGTTCTACGGCATTTATAACTCATATAAATCATGCGTGGCTAACTAAAAAATATTTCTGTGAACACGGCTACAACGGGGGTGTAAGTTGAAAGTTTAGCACCCGGTTGAGAAAAACTGCGTACTCAATAAGAAAGGAGGAAAGCACACATGACACACAGAACTTATAGGGAGCGGAGATGAGGTGGGGGTGGGCGAATTGCAGTTATTGTGTGTACCATTGACGTTTCTCTGTGTACTTTGTGTATCCACGACGACACAACAAAAGGCTAGTGAGAAAGTTTCAAAGTTTATTCAATCTTAGGCTTTCGCCAATAAATCAACAATTTGATGCCAACATACATGAAAGTGGAAAAAAATAAAAAATAAAAAAAAGGTAAATGGAACCAAAAAATAAACTGATACACCACACAAAAATACAACAATCGTAATACCATCAATGCGTACAATAATAATAATAATACTAATAATAATAATAATAATAATAATAATAATAATAATAATAATAATAATAATAATAATAATAATAATAATAATAATAATAATAATAATGATAATAATAATAATATAATAATAATAATAATAATAATAATAATAATAATAATAATAATAATAATAATAATAATAATAATAAAAAGAAGAAGAAGAAGAAGAAGAAGAAGAAGAAGAAGAAGAAGAAGAAGAAGAAGAAGAAGAAGAAAGAAGAAGAAGAAGAAGAAGAAGAAGATTTTTTGTTTGTTTGTTGCTTTAGGTCTCTTCCAACACAATTGAGGTTATATGAGAGACCGCTGAAACAAAAAAAAAAAAAAAAAAAAAAAAACAAGCAATCTAACAAAAATAGTACAAATGTAAACCAAAATCATAACCTAAAGATATCATAAGCTAAATTATAAATAACCAAGAACAAACAGGCAGAAGATTTACAGAAAAAAATATCCCTGTCAAAAATACAATCACAAACCAAAGAAGCAGGATGGCTAGTAAAGAGAAGAAGAAACGACATCACTATCGGATCGTACACCCATGCGAACATCATAGGTATATGATTCAAGGGTGATGCTCCCATCCAACCACCCGCAAGAAGAAGAAGAAGAGGAAATAATATTACCATCATCACTACAACCCAATCATCACCGTTACCACCACCACCATTACCATTATCACTACCACTATCACCATCACTTTTACATTTCCAATCAGTTTTTCTCATTAAAAAAAAATAAATAAATAAAATAAAATAATAAAAAATTATTGATACCCATCACAACAGACCTCCTCACTACCACGAAAATTCCCGTAGTACTACGGCTAAATCCCGAGCTGGATATAATAAAGGTTTTTAATTAAATGTCATTTCTTGAAAACGAAGTTCTGGTGCCAGAGCTATCACATAGTTAAAAATATTTTTCCCCACGCATTATAAGGACAAACTGGGGTAGCTAAAATGTCTACGATGTTATTTACCCTGAAAACTACTTATTACATTTTCCTATTTCAAGTAGGCAGGTCTGCTATGATAAGTATCAGTTCCATAGTCAAAATAAGACAAACAAAAATAACTTTGATTTTGATCAATAATCCATACACTTTGATGACAACAGACATGAAAGTGAGAAAAAAAGGTAAATGAAACCAAAGCATAAAATGATACCATAAATAATCATAAAAATACAACATTGTAATACCACCCATACTTACAATAATAGTAATAATAATAATAATAATAATAATAATAATAATAATAATAATAATAATAATAATAATAATAATAATAATAATAATAATAATAACAGAAGCGCCACAGCAATAATATCTAGTATTGTATTTGTAAATGAGGACCACGCTTATATCCCATTCGTTGACAATTAAGAAGATAGGGATTATATCATGGTAATTCTGTTTTGGATAATAAAGTTATTGACTTTTAGTAATACTAGGTGCTCCAAAATGCTTTGGTCTGGGTGATCTTTATCTTCGGGGAAATTCCAACATAATAAATAGCCCACCACTTATTTAACACATTTCTATCGATTATTAAAGTTCTAGAAGAATGGGATTTTGCGAACATTGCTTAGAAGTTACAGACATATTATTTTAACGTATTGTTTGGTAGAATTACAGAATTAATTCCCAAAGACAAATAATTGAATCTTTTCGAATATCACAAACATTTAAGTAATTTTCCGTACTGATATAGTCTAGAGCGAAACAATCTTGTGTACTTCAATTATTCCATGTCAAGGGTTGGTTTCTTTGTTTTTAAGAATTTTACGGCGTTTGTGACGCATTGAAAGAACAGAAATGTATAAGGTAGTCTAAAAGTATACTTTTCTCAAAGGCATCTGTGGATAAAGAAGGCAAAGGTAAATGGTGCGGATAGGGCACCAAGAGCACCCCTCGGTGTACTTAGATTGAAATCGCTTAAAAGTCAAAGACACAAGCAATGATGCAAAGGGTCCTAACAAGTGATATACAACACTTCTTTTACAAATCATATCAAATAGAAGAACCAAGAAAAAAAAAAGTATTACAATTCATTATTGAGAGATTATTTTACAATGGAAGACATAAAAATTAATAATAAACATATACTGCTAAAACTAATACTATACATCTGACTGTTTCCCCGTAGCCAATGACTCCGACCAGTGTCAGGACAAATCAATTAATCTAATTCCGACCCCCCCCCCCACCCCACTTTCTCACACAAATACACACTCACCCAAACACACACACACATACATATATATATATATATATATATATATATATTATATATATATATATATATATATATATATATATATATATATATATAACATGCCATATTTTGTATAATATACCACATCTTAGTATCAGAACTGCAATTACTAAAAAGACAAAAACAAATGAAAACAAACAAACAATCGCATTATTTCCGCTATCATCAATTTTAATAAGTTTTCCTTGCCGTGGAAACCACAATTATACTTGTAAATATTTCTTGTGTTCGATCTGTACCTTAAAGCAAAGTCTACCTAAATCACCTTGCTGTCTTCTGTCTCTGCATTTCAAAATTTGATAAATTCAAACATACTTGGTCTATTTTTCAGTTTTTCCGGCAAGCAATTTCTTCTCTCATGCGTATACCTCGAACATTCAATTAGACAATGGTATTCGTCTTCTATTACGTCACAAGTAGGACATTTACGATCATTTCTATCTACTTTTCTTGTGCCCCATCTACCCCTTTCTATATAAAACAAAGGCTAGGGCTATTGGTCAGTACTGACTCCCAGGCGCTAGCACATGCGGGTCAGTACTGACGAACAGACGCCAGTGCCTGGAGGTCAGTACTGACCAATAACCTGGTGTCTATTGGTCAGTATTGAACAACAGGTGCCACCGCCCACAGACAACCTCTCTTCGGTCTGTGCCACCGCCACCATTGATCAGCACTGACGAACATCGGACCTGTTCGTCAGTGCAAAGACCTCTTCGCACTTATTCGTCACTTCCAAAAGTATACCATTAAAAAAAAAAAAAACAATTAAAATTCCAGGCTCTCAGGCCAACTTATCCGATGGCACACAGTAACACTTGGTCACCTAGATAAGTTTGATTTCTAACGCGTTAGATGCCGTTGGGGCAACGATATGACTCGTTATTTCAAGCCACATTAAGATTCTATTTTATTTTATGTTGTCCATTCTATTTCTTTGGGTTATTTTGTTTTTATTGTTTTTTTCCCCGTATATTTTCGTTATAGCTTTATTTAAAGAAAAATAGAGGAAAATGTGTTCTAATATTTCCTGTTACGATTCTTTTATAATACTTTGTCCATTCTATTATACTACTACCACTCACTACTACCACCACTACTGCTACTACCACTACTGCTACTACTACTACTGCTACTACTACTACTTATATGTCTTTTATCTTCCATTATTTTCTGGAAGATTCTGCTCCCTGACGCTGACCTTTTCTTATCAATCAGATCACCCCCTGGGGCACCCTATCCTCTACCCACGCTGACATTTCATTCATACTGCAACCTCAACCACCATTGAGTACAGACGACAAAGTTATTTTTCATTATATTTTATTTGTTTTCCACGTTTATTTGTGTATTGTTGTGTTAATGAAGGGTTTGTACCCGAAACGTCCATTGTCTGTTTTGTTCCCATACGAAGCCTTTCATTTTCACTCTTTCGTTAGTATTTTACGATCACCGGCTTCAGGCAGCCCTTACCGTTTTCTACTTTTCCTGTCTCAGTAAGATGCGAGCAAGCCGAATTTCAAATGACAGGAATGAAGAAAGACGAGACAATGAAAGAGCTTTCACTTTCAGTTCTAGCGCCACGCATCAGTGCAGTGAGCATGCGCGTTGGATGAACCGAAATATAGGGCTTCCAATTTGGCGTTTCAACACCAAATTTGGTCTTTTTCTCAGGATTGGACAATTTCACTTGTTTAATTAATTGATATATTTATTAAACAAATCGCACGTAAACCGACAAAAAGATTTAGTGAAAACAAGGGCTTCCCTGCGACTAGTATGGGACAGGAAATGCTGATTTATTTGTCGTAGAGCAAGTTATTTTTAAAAATGGCATTTTTCCATAATTTTGGTACCGTCAACGCCCGTGGCCAGGTCAGAACTGACCAATTGGCATCAGTACTAGTAATAGTAATAGTATTAGTCAGTACTGACCCCCAGACGCCGGTGCCTGTTCGTCAGTACTGACCCGCAGGTGCCAGCGCCTGGGGGTCAGTACTGACGAATAGCCACTCCGTAAAACAAATGAGAACTCAATCTGATTTTTGAGATGGCAACTCTGTAAGATTTATTACACAGTTTCATATATGGTTCTAACTCAAAGGTGTCTTTAATGTGTTTATACAGCCGCCCAGACGTCGTCATCGACATCTCAGCGTGCCACTCTTGTAGAAACATATCATTCAAGCGTTGTTTTAAAACCGCCAGAAAGTAATTTTCATTTTTCACATTTTGTTTAACCCAATAATGGCCCATTCCACTACTATCCAGCAACTGCTTCACCAGGCTTACCCAAGTTGTTGTGTTTGGTTCATTAATATTCAATTGCACAAGTTCTTTGTATACTGCATGAGTGAATGAGCAATCATTACTTCCTGGGCGAATAAGTTTCAACCAATACTTAATAACTTTCATTTTTCTTTCAATATGCAAAGGATACACCCCCAATTCCCCATAAACAAAACAGTTTGGTGTGCTGTGCTTAACACATAGAATGGATTTAAGAAAACCGAGGTGAAATCTTTCAATTGGATCAGCTCTTCTTAAACCCCATATTTCTGCCCCATAATTCAGTATTGGTAAGATAACACTATTGAACAATTTCATTTGCATCTGTGGTAAAATTTCTGTGTTAGTGTTAAAATACTTTCTAAGTGAAAATAGTGATCTCCTGGCTGAGTTTGTTACTTCTTGTGTACATTTTGTAAGAGATCCCGATGCGCTAAAATGACAGCCTAGATACTTGAATGACGAGATTACTTCAATACTTTTACCCTGATATGACCATTTATCTTGTTGCCCAGCTTTCCCTCCCTTTTTAAATACTACGATTTTTGTTTTACTGATATTTACCTTAATTCCCTATTGCATACAATATTATTGTAAAGAGTCTAAACCGTTCTGCAAACCCTCTTTTGTTTCACTGATTATTGCCATATCGTCTGCAAACATGAGCAATTTAATTGTAATATCCTGTATTTGTAATCCTATGGAATCGTCACTTAATTTACTTTCAAGATCATTAACAGCGAAAACAAAAGTGGCGAAGTGCTTTCACCCTGTAATAATCCGCTGTTTGCTTAAAAAAAATTGTTGTTGACCTTTACCTCCTGTGGCCAGCTCAACCTTTGAATACATGTTTCTAAATAGCTTGACAAATTTTGAGCTCACACCGGATTTGATCAATTTTGTAAATAATGCGGATCTGTACTGTCAATAAGGTCATATGCTTTTTCATAGTCGATAAACGCACAATGTAGCTTCTTCCCTTTAGATAGCAATATCTCGATAATTCCATGTAAAATAAAATGGCAATCTGCTGTGCTCCTTCCCTTTCTAAATCCATATTGAACATCGTTTAACACATTCCCTCCCTCCACCCATACATTTAGTCTTTCATTCATCACTTTTGTAAACAGTTTTCCTATACAACTCATTCCCTCTAGAATTGTTCACATCTCTTTCATCTCCCGTTTTAAAAATCGGCACAATTCTATCATATCAAGGGGAAATATTCCAATTCTAGTATCTTATTGAAAATCGATTAAATCAGTAATTTGATTTCTGAAGTTGCATTAATAATAAATTCATTTAACATATTATCCACACCAGTAGCTTTGCCGCATTTAAGAGCCTTAATTGATTTTTCTAGTTCCCCCATCTCGATTGGCTTATCTAAAATGTCTATATCTATAATACTCCTTCCCACATCCTTTTCTACCTCTGCAATCTCCGCCCTACCCATCTCCCCAACCCCTGATTCTTTATTAGCTAAAATTTTAAAATGGTCGTAGAAGTTTATATCTGGCAGCTCTCTTCGTGATACTGATTTTTTTAAAATTTCCTTCCAAAAGTTCTGGGGTTCATGCTTACTTAAATCCAATAAATGCTGCGCTTTTTTGCGACTGTGATTTCTTTTGTTAATCCTACATACCTTCCTGTATTTATTCCTTTCCTTACACATCAATGTCCTGTTTTCCCCTGTCCCCGTCTCTATAAACTTATGTGCTCGCTCAGTGAATACTTTGCGTTGGATCTGACAAGCTTCGTTATACCATGGTGCTTTCTTTCTTCTCCCTTTCTTTTGTTTATCCCCTCGCCCCTCTATCCTAACTACATCATCTATCCCTGTTTCTGTTAAAATATCTGTTAACTCGACTATATTACCCTCTAATACCTCTGGATCTGTGTTAGTTTGTACCAAATATATTAGATTTCTCACCTTATTATGACACACTTCTGTATTTAATAATGTAACGTAATTCTCCTTCTTATCCTCTTTCCACTTTGTCAACATAACCCCATCTAAACCGTCACTCACCTCCCATCTATGCTCACTTATTTAATTTCAAAGTAAACGATTTTATCTTATGATCTGACCATTTCACTTGTTTCATGGACGTTAAAACCACACACATTTCCTATAACCCGCTTATTGCAAATAACATAGTCGATTGTACTCTCCCCTTTTTTATTGCCAAACGTTGTGCATCCCTTCATTTTATCCTCCCCTGTTCTCCCATTTAATATTGCAAGGTCACATGTGTAACATAATTGGAGTAATTTCAGTCCATAGTCATTTACTTTTTTGTCCTTATTAAAACGTCTAACTGTCATGTCATTACATAAGAAATCTCTTTCACATAAAACATTCTCTACCGGAAGATCTTCTGTCTGGTTCTCTCTAATGTCAACAGTCAAACAATCCTCTCTCTCCGCCGTCCTTGCATTCATGTCTCCTGCTACTATAATCCCTCCCTGATCGGTCACTTTTGTCAATTGATTTAACAGTTCATCAAAACAACTTACATTATCGTCAAAATCGCTACGCGTTGATCCATACGGTGTTTGCAGAACGGTTCACAATAGCCATTTAACACATTAAATTACTTCTCTCATTCGCCACGTCTCACTTAACAAAATTACATCAAATTTATAAATACTTTCAACAAATTCAGGACATTCTTTCTTCATTTCCAAACTACCATTGATATTAAAAACACAAAAAGATACAAAAAGACACGTGACTGGCCGATCAACGCGTCAATACACGTAGAGTGGTGGATTGATCGGGTTACTATGCCCAATGAGAAGTGAGACAATGATGAAGCTCAATGTGAAGCGTGTGGCTAGGACTGTGCGCTACTTGCGCTTTGATATGCACTTAGTGGTTGTTTGTTTGTTTGTTTTTAGGTGTTTAACGGCGCTTTCGACACTATTTAGGTCATTTAAGCGCCCGTTTCTGTCATTTATCAATCTTTTATCGGCCCTGAGGGGCCATAGCTGATCAAAACGTGTACTGTTGTAATAAAATCTTTATAAAATCATAATAGTTACATGTTTGTAAAGTAAAAATATCTATTTACAATTTCTGCAGGAGTTCACATTCCTGCAGATACTTTAAAATTGTAAGCGGATCGACCGACTGGAACAGAGACTTCAAGTCTCTGTTATCATAATGTTGTGACCTTATCTGTTCTAATTCTGTACATTCAATTAAAATGTGTTGAACTGTCAGGTCACAGTTACATCTTCTGCAGAGGGGTTTTTCATCCCTCTCCAGAAGGAAGCGGTGAGTGAGGGCAGTATGTCCGATCCGGAGTCGAGTTATTTTTACCTCGTCTCTTCTTTTTAGCCCCGAGTTGGGTCTGGGGCCGAGGTCACTTTTAATTTGTTTTAATTTGTTATGTACATCTCGACTCCAGGATCGTTCCCATTCCTTTCGGACATGTTTTTTAATATTGATCTTCAAATCCGCGTGTGGGATTTTACTGCCCTCTTGTAATTCTTGGCTCACCGCCTCTTTTGCCAGTCGATCCGCTTCTTCGTTCCCCTGAATACCCACATGACTAGGTACCCAGAGAAAACAAACTTTCTTTTTTTTAATAAATAATTTATTTGCACCTTCCAAGATACTTATGAGTCTTGGATCGGTGCAATAAAAATTTGAGATCCCCTTTAGTACGGACAGCGAGTCAGACAAGATCAAGAATTTATTTTTATTCGATCTCTCAGCCAAACGGAGAGCATTTAGGATTGCTCTCGATTCCGCTGTAAAGATCGAAACATTTCTATCCAGGCGAAGTGATCCTGTGCCTTCCGATGAGTGATAGGCACATCCTACTGCATCTGCGCTCTTTGAACCATCCGTAAATATGTGAGTATGGTTTTTGTATGTTTGTAATATTGCTTTTAGTGTCTGTTTGTAAATATGTGGGTCTGTTTGTGATTTTTCCAGTTTTGTTAGGTCCAAATTTATGTTTGGTCTATGTATGGACCATGGTGGTGTCTTTGCCTGGACGTATGGATGTATCCTATCTAGACTGATGTTCATGTCTGCGATGTCTTTTTTTATTCTGCAACCTAATGGTGGTGTCATTTTTGGGTGCTTGCGAAATTTTTCTTCTAGTGTCCTATCCGTGTAGTGTACATGTTTGTGTGCTGGGTTGTCGTACAGCGATGTGACCTTAGTAACATACTGGAGAGCCAGTTTTTTCCTCCTGAGATGGAGAGGTGGCTCATCTGCCTCAGCATAAAGGCTTGCCACTGGAGAAGTGCAGAAAGCCCGAGTGCCAAGCGCAGTCCCTGATGATGAATTGGGTCCAGCATGCCTAAGTAGGATGGTTTTGCAGAGCCGTATACAAAAGATGCGTAGTCCAGTTTTGATCGAATAAGGGTTCGGTATATCTTAAGAAGAGTGTTTGTGTCCGAACCCCATTCCATGCTCGACAGAACTCTCATTATTCTCATTGCTTTCATGCATCGCAGTCTGAGATCTTTGATATGGGCGAGGAAATTTAGTTTCCTATCAAAGATCAAACCCAGGAATCGGGCTTCGTCCTTTACCTCAATTCTGGAATTGTTGAGATAAAGGTAAGGCTGTCTAATGCAGATGCGTTTTCGGCAGAAGTGGACAGCTACTGTTTTTGATGGGGAGAAGGAGAAACCATTGAGATCTGCCCACTCCGACAGTTTGTTTAGTTGGAGTTGTAACTGTCTCTCAATGGTGTCCATACTCGATTTACTTCGATAGCATACAAGAAAGTCATCAACATATAAGGAACAGTCAACATTCTGTCTCATTGCATTCACTATTGAGTTTATTTTAATCTCAAAAAGAATGGGAGACAGAATACTACCCTGTGGAACTCCGTCTTCCTGATCAAATGGATCAGAAAAGGTGGATCCTGCTTTGACCTGAAAGGATCCGTTGTTTAAAAATGCTCTGACAAACATTGGAAGGTTTCCTCGTAGACCAAGATTGTGCAGATCTTTGAGGATTCCGAATTTCCAAGTTGAGTCAAAGGCCTTCTCGAGGTCAAAGAAGATTGCTACCAAGTGCTCACCTTTGGCAAAGGCCTCACGAATGAAGCTCTCTAGTCGAACAAGGTGATCAACAGTTGATCTGTTCTTTCGAAAGCCACATTGGAGGTCGGAGAGGGAGTTGTTGTGTTCCAAGTAGAACATCAGACGCTTGTTGACCATTTTCTCCATCAGCTTGCATAGGCAGCTGGTGAGGGAGATTGGTCGGTAGTTTGAAGCGTCCGAATGGTCTTTCCCAGGTTTTGGGATTGGAATCACGGTGGCCAGATTCCAACTAGGTGGAAAAGTCTGTGTTGTCCATATCTTGTTATAGATATTCAAAAGGACAACCAGACTATCTTGTGGAAGATGTCGGAGTATTTCATAACTGATGTTGTCAGGACCCGGTGCTGTGACATTTGTGTCACGGAGGCAGGCACCCAACTCCTCAAGTGTAAATGGTTTGTTGTAGTCTTCAGTGTTTGTAGATGTAAAGTTTATTGGTGTGTTTTCTGCGTTTTGTTTATGGCGCAGAAATTGTGGTGTGTGGTGTGCAGACGAGGAGTTGTGCGCCAGCCTCTCGGCCAGAGTGTTGGCAATTTCTTGTTCTGTTTCAGCCACGGATCCATCGGGACGTGTCAAGTGATTTAGTGAATCACTATCGGATCCCTTCAGTTTCCGTAACATCTTCCACACCCTATTCAGGGGTGTCTGGCTATTTATTTTTGAGACAAAGTTTTGGAAGGATCTCCGTTTGTTTTCTCGGAAGATCTTCCTACACTTTGCTCGTAGTTTCCTAAATGTTGCGAAATTCTCAGGGATTGGGAATCTCATCGCTTTCCTGTATGCTTTTTTCTTCTCCCGTAGGGCCGCTCGACATTCCTCTGAAAACCAGGGATTGTGTTTTCTCGGTCTACCAGAGGTTGTTGGTATTGTCGAGCTGCAGATATTTGTTAAAATATTTTTGAATTTGTCATAGCTGTCCACCTCTGTCGTAAGGAGTCTGTGACACTCCTGTGAGAAAGTTTCCCAATCTGCTCGCCGTACACTCCAACGTTTGGGCTGTGGGGCCCTTGAAGTCGGGGTGATGTCGAGGCAGACTGGAAAATGGTCAGAACCGTGATCGTCATCGATCACAGTCCAGGAGAGCTCTGGAGCTAATGTAGGATCACAGAAAGTGAGATCGATGGCAGACGTGGTAAGATTGTGAATATTTACCCGTGTTACCTCGAGACCGTTTGCCAAGTATACATCCATTTTCATTATGAAAGCCTCCACTGCCTTTCCCCTCTGGTTTGTGTCTGTGTTTCCCCAGAGAGGACTGTGAGCATTGAAATCTCCCATTATCACATAGGGAGGGGGGAGTTGGTTTAGAACTCCCTCTAGCTCGGCAGACTGGAGGCGATGATCTGGTGGGATGTACACAGAGCAGATGGCGATTGGTCTGTGCAATGTCACTCTCACTGCTATTGCCTGTAGATTTGTTTTCATTGGTATCAAGCGGTGGGGGGTGCTCTTCTTCGTGAGAATTGAAACTCCCCCACACGCTATCTGGCCATCAGAGTGAATCAGATGATTGGCCGTATATCCTTTTACTGTGTAGTCGTCTGCTGGTAATTTTGTTTCCTGCAGACAGACTACATCAGGATTCCTCTGGAGGAGGAGGTCCAATTCTGTTCTATTTGATCTGATCCCTCTGATGTTCCAGGAAATTAATCTTGTCTGACTAGGTATCCTAATTTTTTGTGGGGAGGTTAGGCAGTATGCCTGCCTTCAACCCTTTTACTTTTATTCTCCTAGGAGGAGAGACTTCCATAGGAGAAGGAGGCCCTGTGGAGGGCCTCTCGGTTTTTTTAGGGCTGAGTTTTTTTGAACCCTTGGGATTTTTAGGTCCCTCTGGGTTCTTAGATTTTTTGGGGCTTTGAGGCCCCTCAGGGGGATTTGTGGATCCCCCGACTGGTGTTGGTGGCTCCATATTCTGGGAAGGGGTGGAGTTTTGTTTTTGGGGGGATAGAGAGGGCTCACGGGAATGGAGATGGGGGGTGGGTCCAACATCCACGCCCATGAGGGGGAGAATTTTTTTGTTTGGGGAAGGAGGGGGGGTGGAGGTCGCCTTGGAGGTGGATGTGGAGGGGCTGCAGGTTCCACATCTTGAACCTCCAATGTGTCAAAAAGATTTTTTGACACATTTGCGACCTTGTTTTTAGGTCTTGATGGCTTTTTCTTTTGAGGACTGTCTTTTCTAGTCTGTGCGATTTTGCCATGGCTGTTTTGGTTATTACCAGCAGCCCTGGCAACTTCTGCATAACTCTTGGCAGAAGCAGCGACCTGCCGAGGGGGGCAGATCACTGCTTTTGCCTGAGCAAACGTACCGCCGTAAGTGGCTCTGTATGTCAAGATTGCCTTTTCTTCTTGCCACTTAGGACAATCTTTCGAATGTGCTGCATGCTTGCCTTGGCAGTTCAGACAACAAGGGTCCACTTTGCAGTTTTCCTCATTGTGGTCTTCTTTGCCGCAGCGGGGGCATGTAGCTTTACGGCGGCAGTTTGTTTTAGTATGGCCGTACCGGTGGCAGTTAAAACATCTCATGGGGTTCGGGACGTAAGGCCGAACCTCCAAGTCGAGGTATTCAATTCTTATTCTCGACGGGGGTCTCGGGCTGTCAAAAGTCAGGATCCAGGTGTTGGTCTGGATTGTGCTGTCGCCGCGGCGGATGCTAACCCGCCGAGCTTCGACAACACCCTCCAGTTCCTCAACCATCTCCTGCTCCGAACAGCCTACCAGATCTCTGCTTCTTATGACACCTTTTGACCTATTGAGGCTCCTGTGAGCCTCAACGGTGACTGGGATGTCAGAGAATCTGGTACATTTCAAGAGGTTCTCACTCTCTTGTCGACCCTGCACTTGTATCATTAAAGTGCCAGAGTTGTTCCTGTTCACTGCCTTTGGTGTACCGGCGCCATTTGCTTTGAGTGCCTTGCTGATGGTGAAGATACTCAAAGTGTTCAGTTTGATGTTTTCCTCATTCGGTTGAATTACCAGGAACGGCGAGAATTTTGGGGTTGCCATTCCTGGTAAGTCATCAAGAGTCATCGGGGCAGTTATCTTTCTTTTTTTACCTGTCTGGGGTGGGGCTTTAAGGGGAGAGTTTTTCATATTTTTGGCCATGATATATATAAATTTTTATTCAACCCGGCTATATTGTGCCCACTAGCACGGCTCAGTCCCACACTTGGGGGGTAAGGCACTCACCGAAGCTATACTCCTCAAGTCTGGCCTCCTCTTGTCCTTCCATGGTCCTTGGGAAAAAAAAAAAAAAGGACTCGAGGGGTGGAGTTGGGGGACGTCCCGCCTCCAGGCCTTTCTCTCGGATTGACCCTAATCTTTGCGTTGCACAAAGACTGACTGCTGATTCAGAGATGACAAACCATGATTAAAAAGAAATTTCATGGGGGACAGGAACTAGATATGGTTTTAAATCTAGTCCTTCCAATCTCTTTGCCTAAATGGAGGGGAGTGCCAAAAAATAGATTTGGCATCTCTGCGTTGGGTAGCTCGGGCCATCTACAAGGTAGGCTACCCACCCGTCTTTAGAGAAGCGTCAAGCCAAAGAGGAGTGTTGGGGTAGAAACACCTCGCAAGGTGAACCCCCCTCAGCCTCAAGGATCAATAGCTCCTCCTTATCGGGGTCCTCTCGGAACTGCGCCCCTCAGCAGAAAGGTGCCTGCTGTGCAGGATTTGGAAAGGAGTATCTCCTCGTTGAACCTATTTCAACGGTACAGGGTATAGAGATACTGGGGGATAGAAGACAGTTAAGAAGGCTTGTTTTCCTCGGTTCTCTCTCTCTCTCTCTCTCTCTCTCTCTCTCTCTCTCTCTGTCCTGGCAACTCAATTTTGATAAGGAAGGGAAATTTGGAATCATTGGGGAAATGAGGTATGGAATGGAAATCATAGCTCAAATATGGGAAAAGGGGGTGGGATTTGTGCTATGCCATCGCCTTCCCTTGCTCTCTTTAAACTGAAACCGTCATTCCTCAAAACATCTTTTATATACTACGTTCTTGGGATTTGGGGGGAGAAAAAGTTTGGGGATGATTGCCAGGACAAGAAAAATAGCAAAATGGGTGAATGAAGCCATTATCATAAAGGGCTGGGATATGGGGGTCTGTGGAGCCACTATGCCTCTCCATGTTTGATCTCACCAGTCGGGTGGTTTTTCTTTGGTTACCACCAAAACCAGAATGGCTCTTTTAGTCGCCTTCTACGACACGCATGAGCTTACGGTGGCTCAATTCTTTTCCCTCTCAGTTGAGGGACCCCGGAAACCACACGGGGATTTGTGTTCTTCAGATGCGAAGGAAAGAAGGGCAATGTATTCTACACTGGGATCGTTAAAAGTGCTATGGATGAGGACGGGGACTTCGAAATTGAATTCCTCAAACGAAGTGAAAAAGTAAAGAACAAATTTATTAATTTCTCCGATGAGGAGATCTGGTCTGTCCACAAAAAGCAAATTATTACAAAGCTGTGCAAATCTGATGTGACCGGTACCCAAGGAACGAAGAGTGGACACGTGTTTAAAGATGGTATCGTGAAATATGCTAAATAGACTAGCCCAGCTGAGCCTTATCGAATGTCTTTCTTTGATATTTTTTTTCAAAGTTTCAACATTCCCTGTAATGTACATTTTTAATTTTTTAAATTGCTATTACACTTGATTTCAGCAATGTCATGTATTCCCTTTTGTTAATAAAATGTTTCAGACGAAGAGGTTTTGCAAAAAAAAAAAAAAGTTTTTCATGGATGGAGAAGTGAAACCTGATTAAACAGGAGAATAATAATCTATGAAACTTATATACAAATCATTACCAGGTTTTAATGACAAAAAATGTTGTCATTATGAACAAATTGATAACATCTTACTTCTTGATCATAATTTTCTTGGCTAAATTAGATTTCACTGGGTTGGGACTTTTTACCCCGGGAGGTGGGACATTTCAACCCGGCCTGGGGGGAAAAGTCCCACTTCAAATTTTTATAAACTTTAGCCAGTAACTAAGTCACTGTGCACAGTGTACTGAAATAACTCTGCATGCATACAAAAGAGACCTGTGTGTTGTGTGTGGAGCAACATCAACTTGCAAGAGCTCATATTTGTTGAATTAGATGGCCAAATACAGATTTTGGGACTTTTCACCTTACAAGTTAGTTTGCATTATGTTTTATTTGTTTTCTATGTTAATTTGTGTATTGTTGTGCTGACGAAGGGTTTGTACCCGAAACGTCCATTGTCTGTTTTTTTCCCATACGAAGCCTCTCCATTTTCACTCTTTCGTCAGTAAATCATCTACAGTAACATTGCCATACTCTGGAAAACCCCACATTTTAAAATTTGGCCAGAAAACGTGTTTCAACTTCAAATATCAATCGATTTAAATTACCCTCTTTTGGCAAAGACTCTCAAACCTGGGACTTTCAGGGAGACCTTGCGAGGTCTCAATTTTGAAAGGTTTTTTTTTTGTTGTTTTTTTTTTGGTCATATAAATCGATCGATATTTGAAGGACGAGTTTTCTGGCCAAATTTTCAAATACGTGTTTTTCCAAGTACGGCATTTAACTGTTCTGGATTAAAGGCCGCTCAGTGTTATTTGGAATGCAATACACCAATCGGCCTTTATCTGGAACAAAAACAGGGTTGAACTAAGAGTGCGTTTATGTGGTCTTATGGTTTGACATCCCCCTTCGTTTTGGCACTGACACCGTGACTTTTTATTGTTTTAATCTGGAAATTTTCCATACCCTATATGTATTTCAAGGCGTTTCCCTACAACATAATCAACGTAGGAGCATTATTAACAGGTATCTATATGATTTAATAAACAAAAGTATAATTTAAACTTAATGCTTTTCTAGCTCATTGGATCAGACCATAGCATGGATCAGACACAACTTTACTAAAATTATCATTTTCCTCTTGATTCAGTCCCTCTCTCAACACATCCAACTCAACCTTGTTGTATCAGACCAATTTTCAAAACTATACTTTTTATGATGTTCTTCAGATACTTCCTTGGAAATTCTTCTAATTTCCTTTTTAATCCTTCACACGTATTTCCCTTCTTGATCTTGGACTTATTTTGATTGTAAAATTGTATTTTAGTCCTCTTATTGCTTTCCTAAAAAAAATTATGGTGTCTCTCAGTTTACTATTTTGTTTTCTGAAAGTCTTTTTTTTTTTTAATTATTATCTTGCTTTACTTTCTTCACATTATATACATTTTATATTTCTTACTTCCATATTTTTTTCTTTATGGTAGTGATCTTTGATCATAAATCTATCCTTTCTTTGCTTACAGTTACAGTACGGACGTCACTACAGTCACAGTGAGGTCCTGTTTTTTTAAAAAAAAATCTCAACTCAATTCAATTGGCCCATTAACTCACTCAACCTTAACACCGACTCTATCCATAGTTTACCCGGGTTACTTTTACCCCATTCCTATTTATTACATTTTTCTGATAAAATTATAGGCGTAGTATCAAAGCTAAGTTGAATAAAACTGTCTATGTACATGCTCATTTTTTAAATACATTTTTTTTCCAATTTTGAAAAGTAGCAAAAATCTCTAGGATTGAGTAAGTTACCGAGAGACTCTCCTTTACTGTTACCTGCGTCTTTGACATCAGTCAGTCAGAGCAGTTTGAGCGGGTGGTTGGATGGGAGCATCACCCTTGAATCATATACCTATGATGTTCGCATGGGTGTACGATCCGATAGTGATGTATTTTCTTCTTCTCTTTACTAGCCTATCCTGCTTCTTTGGTTTGTGATTGTATTTTTGACAGGGGATATTTTTTTTCCTGTAAATCTTCTGCCTGTTTGTTCTTGGTTATTTATAATTTAGCTTATGATATCTTTAGGTTATGATTTTGATTTACATTTGTACTATTTTTGTTAGATTGCTTGTTTTTTTTTTTTGTTTCAGCGGTCTCTCATATAACCTCAATTGTGTTGGAAGAGACCTAAAGCAACAAACAAACAAACAAACAAAAAAAGAGCAGTTTGAATCAGATTGTATTAAAGTTGGTAATTTTGTAAAAGCATTGAAATTTTAAAATGATACAATTTTCAAACTTTGGTCCTCAGCATGCAAGTTATCCTTCATGTTCCTTCATTGCTGATAGTATTGAGCAGTATAAGCAACTCTTGTTTTACATGGGACATTAAATTTTTGTTCCAACACCTTTGCAGCAATATGTTGTTGTTTTTTATTTGTCTAAATAAATATAATTGAATAATGTACCAAATTAGTAATGGTTCCATTTTTTGATGACGACACGTTTTTGATAAGTTAAAAATATCTTCCAAAGTCTTGGACATATTCATTAACGAAAGAGTGAAAATGGAAAGGCTTCGTATGGGAACAAAACAGACAATGGACGTTCATTGTGCTGAATTTCAATAATAAGGGACATGAAAGTACAGCATCGGGAAGCAAAATATTACTTTATTACAGATCATGTGACAAAAATGGTTTTACACGCCTACTCCAACTTTCGGTTTTGTATCAACATCCTCTAAGCAACAACATAAAATCCAAGCGGGTGAAGGTAGACTACACATCCGTGAAACATGGCAAATAAGACCAGAATCTACCATAAGTACCTTAGGATTAGGATATATGTCAAATGTGAGAATTGGATGAAATTGCCACTATTTGTTTTAAAATTTAGAGGTAATAAATAAGACGCTGAAATGCATTTGATGTGCTGTCAAATAAAATGGCGATAATGTAGAAAAATTAACAGGAAATTCAAATAAGGGAAGTCACTCTATTATTAATTCAGAAAAGTGAGTGGAGCAGGCACTTATGTTGGTAACAACAAGAGATGAAGTGAGTAGAAAAGTGCCAGAAGACAATAGAGAATATAAATTTTCGCGGCGGTGGTGGGGTTTGAACCTGCGACCTTATTGGTACGACAACTCCGCCTGGCAGGTGAGAGCGTGGCTCTACCGTGTGAGCTATCCACGAATACAAAAATATTCGTATCAAACTCAGGTCAATTCTAGAGCTCTCTCTCACCCACTTCTAGAGACCGCCGGTTCGCTCGCCACAAAACCATCGCGAAGTTACTTGACCAGCAGTTAAGCTTAATATTAATAGCCAATATTCTCAACACAAACATATAACATAGAAACGATTATTATTATTTCTTAAAGTAAGGCAATTTTTTCACTGTAACAAGTGAAACAATTGCGCAGCAATTAAAAATATTGCCTGATTTGAGAAAGCTGTAACTTTTTTTCAGCAGAAACTTAGGATTAAGTTATTAATAGATATTATTCTCGAGGGACCCTTCTATAGGGAGGTTTTGTCAAATGACCGTTGACTCAATTTTGTTACAATATATTGGGGTTATAATAAACCAAGTGTCTTTCCACTTTATCACAGAGTGATCACCACACGAAAACAAAATAATCCAGTATACAGCTTATTTGATTCCCTCTTCGACGAGGGGCAATACAAGAAAATATGCTCAAAATATTGAGCGAGCGTGTGTGTGTGTGCGTGTGATAGATATGTAGGGATCTCTAGCCGTAAACAATCGTACGGCTAGTGACCTTGGCAATGGTCATTCCTACTTCCGCTCTGCCTCGTCCCGAGCTGACCCGGCTCATATAAAGCCGAGTGGACCTCCCAGCAGGCATAGGAGGGAGGGCCTGTTGAGTATGATCCATTGTCTACTGATAGTATATACGAAGTCACTGGTATGATCCCATCATTGATTAATTAACATGAATAATAGAGCGAATTTATCATTATACGAATATTTTGTTTATGTACCTATTAATAGATTCTACTTTCACTTCCTCTTTGCCTTTATCCTGTCCATGTTAGACAGATGAAAATCATCATGAGTTTTATTTAATAAAATCGAATTAAATCGTCCCTTCTGTGTTATCATCTTTCATTGATTATTATTGGGCTGTCATAACATAACCTCAACAGGTTATGGGCCCAGGATACTGAAGGTAAAATAACCGAACAAACGAATGTCAACAAAATATAAGACAATGGCAGCCTACAAAACACCAATTTTTAACGGCGATGAACGAAACTTCGAAATGTGGCACCAGAAGTTCTTAGGTCTTATGAGACTTAAAGGTCTACACCACATTTTCATCAATGAAGAAACTCCAGATACGGATAAAATGCAGAATGCTTCGCGGAGCTCATCCAATGCTTAGATGATCGTTCATTGTCCCTCATTATGAGAGACGCAACCGATGATGGGAGAAAATCCCTGAAAATTCTAAAGGAACATTACCTCCCAAAGGGTAAACCAAAGATTATAACCCTTTATACTGAGCTTACTAGTTTACAACTTGGAAAGGAATCCTTAACTGATTTTTTGATAAGAGCTGAAACAATTGCTGCACAACTACGCGATGCGAACGAAATAATAAGTGATGGTCTTCTGATCGCCATGATCATGAAAGCTCTTCCATCGCAGTACAAAGCGTTTACAGCGGTAATAAATCAAAAAGAAAGTTATTTAAATTTCGCTGATTTCAAAATTCTTCTCAGAAATTACGAAGACCAAGAGAATTTACACAATAATAAAACCACATCGTCTTCAATTATGCCAATGGCCGCTGAGCCACAGCCTCAAAGGCACTCTACCTGGTGTTCATTCCGCAAGACAAAATCTCACCATACCAGTGAATGCTTCAAGAAACCTAGACAACAACATAACAACCCACGCCCACCGTCGTGGCAAACTAACAACCCACGCCCACCGTCGTGGCAAACTAACAACCCACGCCCACCGTCGTGGCAAACTAACAACCCACGCCCACAGTCGTGGCAACCTAATAAACCTCGCCCACATGTAAACTCAAACAAACCAAAATTTTGTAGTTTTTGTGATTCGTATGCACATGAAACGAAATACTGCAGGTCCAAATTCAAACGAGAAAACAAACAGCAGTCGGTACGGTCACTAACAACAGATCCGCCTGATACTATTTATGAAAATCATCATTTCACATTCAGCGTTAATAACCTGAGCAAGTCATCATGTGGTGAAAATAATCATATTCTTATTGACAGTGGTGCGACGACACATATCGTAAAAGAAAGTGAAAAGTTCATAAGATTTAACAAGCTGTTCAACCCAGAGTCCTATACCATTCAACTAGCGGATGGGACAAAAGCTAAAAACATTGTTCAGGGACAAGGAGATGCTAAATTGTATTTCGAAGATCAGCAAGGTCAAAAAAGGGAAATTGTTTTAAAAGTGCGCTCTTAATCCCATCGTTTGATCAAAACATATTTTCTATTCCAGCTGCAACCAAAGCTGGTGCATTCGTTAATTTTTCGAAAGACAAAGGAGTCGTTCAGATGGATGGACATTCGTTTGATATTGAGAAAAGAAACAATCTATACTACCTGAACATGTTGAAGAAAACAAAAATAAACAATCAGTCCCTCAATGTTTGGCACAGTATTTTAGGACATTCAAAAGTGCGCGACATCATAAGTTTAGAAAACAAAGTTGATGGAATGAAAATCTCTGGAGAGAAATCCCCAAACGTAGATTGTGAAACTTGCATTTTAGGTAACATGTGTGATAATCGAAATAGACAACCTGATACCAGGGCAAAAAGGCCCCTAGAACTTGTGCACTTAGATCTAGCTGGTCCTGTTGAACCAGCAGCTCAAGAATTTAGATATTCACTCATTTGTGTAGATGATTTTTCCAGCTTAACAGTGGTATATTTTCTTAAGCTAAAGTCTGATACAGCGGAAGCCTTTAAGAAATTTCTATCTGACATTAGCCCTTATGGTAAAGTGTGTAAAATCAGAAGTGATAACTGTGGTGAATTTGTTTCCAATGAGTTTAAAAGAATTTTAGTTGATAATTTCATACGCCATGAGAAAAGTGCCCCCCCCCCCCCCCCCCCCATAGTCCTCACCAGAACGGTACGGCCGAGAGGAATTGGAGGACGCTTTTTTCAATGGCAAGATGCTTACTAATTGAGGCAAAATTACCAAAGTCCCTTTGGACTTATGCTGTTATGACTTCAGCATATATAAGAAACATGTGTTTTAACCGAAGGTTAGGGGGAACTCCTATTGAGGCCATGACCAACATTAAACCTAACATATCCAATATGCACATTTTTGGCCAAACTTGCTATGCATTGAACCAAAACCCAAAGAAACTGGAAGAAAGAGCAGAAAGAGGCGTTTTTGTTGGTTATGACCGAGATAGCCCCGCCTATCTTGTCCTGAGAAACCTACCTGAGAAACAAATAGTAAGGAAAGTAAGATGTGTCAATTTTTTTGATTCAAATCCATGTGTAAACACTGATGACAATGACAATGAAAATACTGTTCTGATTGATAAGTCACAAAACAATTCTGATTACATTGAACCATTGACACCACCATATGAGAATGATGATACGGTTGATGAAATTGAAATAAATAATGACGACATTGAACATTCTTGTAATTTACCCAACCAATCAGCATCATCATCCTCAGATGGGGTACCCATGAAGAGAGAAAGGCGTAAGGATGATGAAATGAATGACCATGTCTATACCCATTTTTGTTATAGTGAAGCCATCTCTGGCGACAACGCAGAGAAATGGAATCTCTTAAATATAACAACACATTTGAAATTGTGCCTCTACCAAAAGACAGGAAAGTCATTGGTGGAAGATGGGTATTGGTTATAAAAACAAGCAAGGAAGGGAAAGAAACTTACAAGGCACGGTTTGTTGCCAAAGGTTATGCTCAAGTTGAAGGCATTGATTACTTTGAGACATTTTCCCCGACTACACGCCTAAGCTCAATCAGAATACTGACACAAATTGCCATGCAAAATGACCTAGAGATCCATCAAATGGATGTAAAGGCTGCGTATCTCAATGCGCCCATAGATTGTGAAATCTATATAGAACAACCCAAAGGGTTCATAGCCAAGGGTGATAATTATGTTTTGAAATTAAAGAAAAGCTTATATGGTCTGAAACAATCAGGCAGAAACTGGAACAACACTCTTGATGAACATTTGACAATAAATGAAGGTTTTGTAAGGTCAATTAATGATCCATGCTTCTATTTTGATCCAAACAAAAAGATCTATATTTTAGTATGGGTAGATGATTTGCTAATTGCAGCTAAACCCTGTCACCTTGACTCAGTCGAGAATGTCTTGCAGGAAGATTTTAAAATGAAAGATCTTGGAAATGTTTCATATTTTTTGGGAATTCAGTTTGATAAGACAAATGAGGGAATAACAATGTGCCAAAGCCTTTACATTAACAATGTACTTGAAAGATTTAATATGGTTGATTGTAAGCCTAAAGCCATTCCATCTGAAATGAAACCATCTGAGTATGAACATGATTCTGAACCACTTGATAACAATGAATTAAGATTGTATAAATCTATGGTTGGTGCTCTTATCTATATCATGACAGCCACAAGGCCTGATATTTCATTCACTGTTACTAGGCTATCTCAATTCATGTCTAATGCTAAACAATGTCACTTGAAAATGGCAAAACATGTAATAAGATACCTAAAAGGTACAATTAATGAAAAATTGATCTTCAGGAAATCAAGGGAACCACTTAGAATTACTGGTTTTTGTGATGCTGACTGGGCTAACTCTTCCCAGGACAGAAAAAGTATTTCAGGATATTGTTATAGAATTTCAGAAACTGGTCCCTTAATTTCCTGGAAATCCAGAAAGCAACAAACAGTTGCATTATCAACATGTGAAGCTGAATACATGTCTCTTGTTTCAGCTATCCAAGAAGGAAAATATTTGACATCTTTTCTCAAAGAAATATCAGATCTAAATGAAAATCAATTCACTCTTTTCTGTGACAATCAAGGAGCTATTGCACTTGCTCAAAACCTAGTAAAGCACCAAAGATCAAAGCATATTGATATAAAATACCATTTCATTAGAAATGAGATATCTGAGAATAGATTGTCTGTTTATTACATACCAACAGATTCAAATGTTGCTGATGTTTTTACAAAACCTGCTTCTAAGGCCAAATTGCAAGAATTTAAAACGGCTATTATGGGGTAGATAACCCAATTGCTTTCATTTGCATAAAGAAAACTAAATGATTTAAATAACATGCATGATACTGTTAGTATCTACTATTAATTTACTTTTGTTTGATTTATTTCTCCTTTTTCAAATATCCCATTTTTATTTTAGGTCTTTACTATCATTTATTCAAGATTTAAAGTAAAGTTGCAAATATACTTCATGTTCACACTACTATTATTACTTTGATTCATGGTCACTCTGTGCATTTACTACTTATGTTAAATTTAAATATAATGTATTGTTTTAAAGTCCTTTTAGACATTAACACAATAATTAACACAGTTTTGATTCAATGAAACTGTTGATATGCTTATTATTTGTATTACTAAATAGGTATAGGTAGATATTTTTTTTATATTGCACAAGTAACAAGCACAGATGCTATTTTGCTAAGTTAGTATTTCTTATAGGGTATATATTTTGATGAATACCAATTATTTTGTTAAATGCTCACAATGCTGAGATCATGGGAGGGTGTTGAGTATGATCCCATCATTGATTAATTAACATGAATAATAGAGCGAATTTATCATTATACGAATATTTTGTTTATGTACCTATTAATAGATTCTACTTTCACTTCCTCTTTGCCTTTATCCTGTCCATGTTAGACAGATGAAAATCATCATGAGTTTTATTTAATAAAATCGAATTAAATCGTCCCTTCTGTGTTATCATCTTTCATTGATTATTATTGGGCTGCCATAACATAACCTCAACAGGGCCAAGAGCAAGCCGACCGCCGAGACAGATCTCGCCGCCGCCGGGGGGACTTCCGCAGCCTGCGGAATCAGCTGAAGGGGGCCAGGCAGGAGCTGGCCTCCCTCCGGACCGAGGCGGCTGAGGTCACCCGTCTCCGGGTGGAGAACAAAAGAATGAAGGTCAGAGAGCCCTCGATGGAGCTGTCCCTCCACAGCTCTGTCTTAGACAGCTAGGTGCTAGGGCGAGCAACCGTGTAAATAGATTTATTTTTGCCCCAGCCCCAGGAAAGGGCTTTCCTTTTATTTCAGCCCTAGGTAAGGGCCTTCTATATTTTTTGTTCGGCCCTAGGAAAGGGCCTTCCTCATTTTATTTTACCCCCCTTTTTTTTGTCGCATTGCTCTAGGTAAGGGCTCCTCTCCTTTAGTTTACTGTAATACCGAGAGCTCCAGAAAGGTGCAGGTGAGTATCCCACATCCAGCCACCCTGCCCTTTTTGAGGGGGGAGCAGTGTAGGGATCTCTAGCCGTAAACAATCGTACGGCTAGTGACCTTGGCAATGGTCATTCCTACTTCCGCTCTGCCTCGTCCCGAGCTGACCCGGCTCATATAGAGCAGTAAAGTTAGGTGCCCCAAACGTAAACAAAGGTCGAGAAGCACGTGGCAAACCACATGTTCCTGTCTTGACAGCTCACGTTCCAATGTAAATAATAGAAAAAAAAATAACCTTTAAAATTTGGCTGTTAGGTGGCAAAAGAAACACATATTCATAAATACTCGATCATGCATCAAATAATGTCTAGATATGGATATTTTATGGAACAAAAGGTAAAATTTTCTAAAATTTATCAAAAGTTACAGTCTATCTATTTTTAGACCAGAGCAAATTATTGCGCTGGTGTGAACAAAACGAGAATTATTCGGAGCCTGATTTTCATAATAATTTAGCCTTATATTATTATTTCTGCAACTGTTAGATTTTATGTAAACATATTTTCAATACTGAAAGTGTATTGCCTACAACTCAAACTACAAAATTGGGAGACCTATATTGTGCGTAAATTATTCCGGTCCCTAACGGAAATCACTAGCAACTTGTTATTGTTTACGTTTGGGGCACCTAACTTTACTGCTCAATAAAGCCGAGTGGACCTCTCGATACATACACTTACTTCTGGACACTTCACTCTCTACACTTACTCCGATACAACAGACGACGCAATTTCCAGATTCTTACGACACACTTACCTGATTCTAACTCTTATCGGACACTTACAGATTTACTCTACACTTACAGACTCTCTTCACCTACTCCTTTACAGACTCACACTTACAGACCTTCTCTTGATACTTCTATCTACCATACGACTAGATTCAGGGTAAGCTATATTTTTATACTTTAACTTTATCTTTAATATCTAGTTTTAACTTAGTAATTCCGTGATTCACCGGCCATCTGGACCCATCCTAGCCATGGAGTCCTACAGCCAGAATACCGAGTTCTGGCAATCACGGTAGTTACTACAATGGCGTCACGAGCGAAAACTTTTTTCTACCTTTTACATTTTCCATTTTATTAATTCCTACCGTCGTATTTCGTTGAATGGGAGTTCGAATTTCGTTGATTTTTACCGTGTGAATACTTCGTTATTTTTCATCATGTATTTTCTACTATAATTCTTATATTCAATCTTGAATGAATTCTGTGATATGTATGACCACGCCCCCTTCCCTTTTCTTTCAGTTGTAGTTGTAGGTAATTTCAGTTCGTGAATTTTGTTTGATCGTGTCAAGGTCGTCCTTGTCCTTGACTCCAAGGTCAACGGTGTCATGTTTCATGATTTTGTTTCATGATTTTTTTTTACATTTGATTTCTTTTTTATTCTTTTTATTGGAAATATGTTTGTTTGTTTTGTTATTGCCTATAACTGTGATTAGTTTATATCTTTGGTGATTTATTGTGAATTCTTGTGATTTGATTTGTCCTTAGCTTGACTTTGTTTATTGCTTATGACTGTGATTAGTTGAATTCTTGTGATTTGCTTTGTCCTTGACTTAACTTTGTTTATTGCTTATGACTGTGATTAGTTGAATTATTGTGATTTGATTTGTCCTTGACTTGATTATGTTTGCCTAGTGCTACATTGTGATTGTGATTACTCTTTCTGTTCATTTTATTATATATCTTCAGTTGTTATTATTTTTCTTTAACACACCTTCCTCTCCTGAGAGGAAACCTTGGTGGTTTGTGTAGTTCATTTTTATATTTTTAAAGTTTGTTTTTTTTCTTGATTTGTTGTTTGACGATCACTCGGGCCCGGCAGCATGGTGCGGTGAGATGTTGGAGCATAATCCGACCATGGCTGCAGCCTTGGGGAGTGGTCTATCTTTTAACAAACCGTGCCTATTTTCATATTTAGTATAATTTTGATTTATTGTTTGATGGCTACTCGGGCCAGGCAGCATGGTGCGGTGAGATGTTGGAGCATGATCCGACCATGGCTGCGGCCTTGAGGAGTGGCCTATCTTTCAATAGACCATACATGATTACTTGTACATTTTTTATTTAGTATTTGTATAATTTTGATTTATTGTTTGATGGCTACTCGGGCCAGGCAGCATGGTGCGGTGAGATGTTGGAGCATGATCTGACCATGGCTGCAGCCTTGAGGAGTGGCCTATCTTTCAATAGACCATACCTAATTTTTTATTTAGTATTTTGTATAATTTTGATTTATTGTTTGATGGCTACTAGGGCCAGGCAGCATGGTGCGGTGAGATGTTGGAGCATGATCCGACCATGGCTGCGGCCTAGGGAGCGACTATCCTGCAATATACAACCCCATTTTATAGTTGGTAATTACTTTGTGGTTTTATTGGTTGGAGGTCACTCAGGTCAGAGAGCATGGTGCAGCGAGATGTTGTAGCATGACCTGACCATGCGGTGGCCTCGAGTGACAGACCAGCCAATAGATAGCGTTAGTTGTCTAGGTTTGCTTTCGTGTGGCCACTGTGATTGGGCAGCATGGTGCAGTGAAATGTCGGAGCATGTCCTGACCATGGCTGCAGCTGTGGAGACGACCACTCGGAAGCAACCATCTGATGATAGTTTGGATTCACTGAGTTTGATGGTCACTCAAGCTTGGTGGCCTGCGCAGAGAGATGTTGGTGCATTATCTGTTGCGACCAAGGTTCGAGTTGGAGGACCTAATTCTCAGTGAATCACATGATACATATTGTGATGTTTATGCTCAGGTCGCGCACCATGGGTCAGTGAAGTGTTGGTGCACGACATGGCCATGACTGCGACCTGGAGCAATTGTTTTGTTGTGAAGATGTATAGATTGTTATTATCATTAAATTACTCTGTGATCTTTACTCTATTATATACAAATGTTCATATATTATATTTTTACAGAGCGTAGCTTGTTTGCATGCGCTAGCTTGATTCGTTTGCTTGCTTTGGCATGAGCTTGGCCTAATTATATTGTTTTTGGCTTCATGCTTGTGCTAGTTTTATAACTTGGCTTTAAGCCCGCTTGATTTTGTTTTGTGCTTTTAGCTTGCATTGATTGCTTGCATGGCGTAATGATTCCTTGAGGTTCTCGAATTATTTGTTTCCATTTACTAATTCTATTCTCTGTGATTTATTATCAGAATTTAGTAAAATGTCTTCCAACGTGACCTCTGAAGGAAAAATTCTTGTGAATTTCTGCTCCTTAGAGCAGCTCATCGATTTTAATATCTCGGAAAGGAATGCAAAGAAGGTTATCCAGCTTCGCCAAGAGCGAGATATCCTCACTATGGATGACCTGAGGGCACTTTTCAGGAACAAGGACATCATTAATTATTTTGACGTCTCCACCGTGAAATCAAAAGAGACCAATAACTCTCCCACGCTTCCGGCGCCTCGCAGAGAGGACACTTTCACTCATTCCCCAGAAGCCAGGGACCCCTTGGAGGACATTCGTGGCCCCGCAGCCTTGGCGGACTTGAGAAATAAAGAAGTCCTCGATGGATGGAAGGCAAGTGGAATTGAAGCCGGAACCCTGAGACATCAGCGCCCCACTGTCAAAGATGAGGCCCATAACACCAGTTGGAGGATGAGGGAACCACTTCCTATGACGTGTGCCCCTCGTGCCCCTCGAGAACCGGCATACTTGCATAATAGAAGACCTCAGCCCGAATACTCTGACAGTGAAGACCATGACTACCCCGATTACGTGCCCCACAGAAGACAGGCACGGAGAGAGGTACTAAAAGTTAACTTACCACGGAACGTCTTTTTCAACGGCAAGGGGAACTGGGAGACGTTCGCCAGCAAATTTAGGAACTTCATCTCCATTAATAATATTAGAGGATCGGACATGAAGAAATACTTTCTAAATTCCACCATGGATGGCAAGGCTGCCAATTTTCTGGCCAAGCTCGATGGCATGGATGACCAGATGAGTTTCGCCGAGGCCATGGATCGACTAGAAAAAAGATTCGGCAGTAAGCAGCTGAGAGGATCAGCCTTCAGACAGTACATGACCGCCACCCAAAGAGAAGGCGAAGGTATTGAAGAATGGACTGACAGACTATGGGATCTAGCCAGCGCAGCCTTTCCGTTTGACAATGAGGAGTCCCTGGACGAGCTGATCGCCATCCAGTTCAGCTCGGGATTACGGGATAGGGCTGCAGCTGACTTCGTTACTGGACAGGACCCGGAGAACCTCGCCGCGGCCCATAGGAAATATAGGGTTTATCAATATAAAAAGAAAACTATTGGAGCCCACCAGGAACGAAGGAGAGATCACCAGAGTCATTCCATCCGTACTGTCAAGCAATACATGGAGGAATCGGAGAGGCGATTAGAGCTGTCAAAAAAGAGACCATCCCCCGTTCCCCTATGACGAAGAACCTGCACCCCAAACAGGAGCAAGGGACGAGCACGTCCCAGAAGGAATCTAGGCTGGAGCACTATATGCTGAAGATGGTGGAAAAATTGGACCTAATACTTTCTAGGCTGCCAGTGAAGAGAGATCCTCCCCCTAGGTCGCCCAGGTCCCCATCTCCCATGCGATGCTACAACTGCGGGAACACAGGTCACTTCAGCAGACAATGCGACCAGAATTCGTCGGCGATCCAGGGAAACTCCAATGGGACAGCTTAACCAGCCCACTGCTGCCCCACCTACTGGATCGGGCTGCCATGCCAGAACTTACGGCCCCTGTCGAGGAAGTGATCATGGTTCAACAGTTGCAATCTAGCTCCTCGATTAAAGTATCGTGCTCCATTAACAAACATCCGGTGGAAGCCGTAGTGGATACAGCCGCTGGAGCCACCATCATCTCTGAGCAGACATTTGATAACCTGCCTGACAAACCCCAGTGTCTTAGGACTGTGAAGATGTTCGCCGCAGGAAAAGGTCAGACCTTCGAAGCTAAGAGGATAGGCCCGGTCGACATCAGGTTAGGCACCCAAATAATTAGCTCAGACATCTACACGGCTCCCATCGTAGATTCTATGCTCCTTGGAATGGACCTACTTCAAAGATTAAGGGTCAAGATAGATATGGACCACAAACTTATGACCTGGTCCAAGGGTACAGTTCCTCTCATCATGAACCTAGGCCCTAGCGGCACCGCCAATCAAAACCCAACAACGGAGTCGCTTGAGTTGGACGAGCCAATTGCTGGTGACTTCAATGGCCACTCTCCACTATGGGGATACAAAAATTTAAACAACACAGGAAAAGAACTAGAAAAGCTTTGCAATACAACCAACCTCACAATTTTACAAAATGCAGACTCAGTCCCCACCCTTCTTCACAGAGCTCATATGTCCCTGAGTCATCCCGATCTAACCATCATCTCCTCTGACCTTCTGAATTCTTGTCACATTAAAGTCCTGGATGAAATAGGCAGTGACCATAAACCAATTTTAACACAAATGACAGTTCAAACACAGAAGAAAACATTTGAGCAGAAATCCAAATGGAATTTCAAGAAAGCAAACTGGGATGTTTTCACAGCAACATTAGATAACCAGCTTCCAAAAATTACAGATACATCAAGTGTAGAACATTTAAACGAAGCCCTCACCAAAGCCATTCTTGCAGCTGCAAAAGCAGGAATTCCAAGAGGTAGTCGACAGAATTACAAACCCTTCTGGAGCAAAGAAATTGAAAAAGCAGTAAATGCAAGAAAGGAAACAAGGAAAAACTTAGAGGAAAACAAAACCATTAAAAACAAGATTGAGTACAATAAAGATCGGCAATTGTCAAAAGAACTATTAACAACGCTAAAAGAAAGAAATGGGCAGACACATGCGCTAATATTGACCTCAATCAAAATGGGAAAAAAGCATGGGCCTTACTTAATAATCTTAACAATGAAACCCCGAAAACCAACCCAAAGCCCATGAAAACTACAGAAGGAACAATCATAGATGACCAAAAAAAAAGCCATGATCTTCAACAAACATTTTGCTTCAGTAAACAAGGCATCAAAAAGAAGTGATAAGGACAAAAAATTGATTAAAGACCTTAAACATCAAGAAAAGGCCCCAAAAGCTATCTCATACCTGTTCAAAGAGGGCTTTACCATGTCAGAACTTCACAGAGCTATGAAAAAACTCAAGTTAAGGAAATCCCCTGGACCAGATAAGATACACAATGAAATGCTCTTGCATCTTAGCGTGAGAGGTAAACAGATGCTTCTCAAACTTATAAATCTAACATGGGAGACAGGAATAGTACCAAGGGGATGGAAAAATGCTATTATAATTCCAATCTTAAAGAAAGATAAACCACCCGACGAAACGAAAAGTTACCGACCAATATCTCTCACCTCATGTGTTGGAAAGATCGCTGAGAGAATGGTAAATAACCGATTATACTGGTGGCTGGAGACATGTGGCTTACTAAATAAATATCAGGCAGGCTTTAGGATAGGGCAAAGAACAGAAGATCAATTGTTTAGATTAAGTCAAAAAATAATTGATGGCTTTCAAGATGGAAAACATACAGTCGCGGTTTTTGTTGATCTCCAACAAGCCTATGACAAAGTATGGAGGAAAGGGTTGTTATCAAAAATGATGGACTACGGAATTGATGGAAATCTCTACTTCTGGATTAAACAATTTCTCAGTAACAGAACAATCCAAACAAAAATTAATAACGGACTGTCAAACAGAGAAGTATTAGAGGAAGGTCTCCCACAAGGATCCTGCCTCAGCTGTACTCTCTTTCTTATTTTTATAAATGATCTACCAGAAGTATTACAGACAGAAAAGGCCCTATATGCTGACGATTTAGTTATGTGGTATACTACGAAGCACCTACCAATAGCCTCCAATAGAATAAATGAAGATTTAGAAAGCTTAAACACCTTCTGTGATAAATGGAAATTAAAAGTTAATTGCAATAAAACAGTCTACTCTATATTTACTAAGAGCCATCCTGTTTCCAAGAAAGAAATAACACTCTCCATCCAAGGCCATCGACTCGTGAAAGAAGAAAACCCCACATATTTGGGCATACAGTTAGACAGACAACTATCTCTGAACAAACACACTCAGAATGTAAAAATCAAAGCCACAAAGAGACTCCAGTTACTAAAACGACTAGCCAGTACTAATTGGGGAGCAGACAAAAAATCGCTTCGACAACTCTTTTTAGGCTATGTGCGTTCCGTCATGGACTACAATTTAGCCCTCCAAAATGTAGGTAGTAAAAACACACACAAAACCTTGGACAGAGTACAAAACCAAGCCCTTCGCTTCATCTCCGGTGCCCTGAGATCGACACCCACAGCAGCATGTGAAATACTAATGTGGAACCACTTGGACTTCGCAGAGAATCAGCAGTGCTTGAAATGGTTGAAAGATACAAACGAAAAGAGGAAAACCATCCAAACAGAATTCTGGCAGAGAAATGGAAACCAAGAACAAGATTAAAACAAAAATCCCTGCTACACATTGCTAACAACTTGAATGAAAGACACAGACTCCCAGAAAACAGAGAAAAATCTATTTTAATCAGTCAAAAACCTCCATACGCCGAACTAAAACTTCCAAAAATAAAGACTAACCTCGTAAAAGAAACAACTAGAAATAAAAACAAATCAGATATACAAACATTAGCAATGAAGACAATACAAGAATACCCAGACAACTGGATACATGTTTACACAGATGGATCTGCCCACAAAGGAACTAAAAATGCTGGGTATGGGTTTGTAGTAGAATACCCAGATAAAACCTGTGATAAAATCCACAATTCTTGCGGAAGCTCCTGCTCAAACTACGAGGCAGAGGCAGTTGCAATAGAAGCCTCACTGCGACACCTCTCTTCTGTTTTCCAGCTAAACCCTTCAAAACTTCAAAACACTGTCATCTTCACAGACTCCAAATCGGTTCTCCAAGCTCTCGATTTAGATAAACTCTCCTCAACGTTCAATAGTTTAAGATCTCAACTAGATGAATTCCTTACAACACACAGAGTAGACTTATCTCTCCAGTGGATACCGGGACATTCAAATATACCAGGAAATGACAATGCAGACAGACTAGCCAGACTCGGATCAACACTATTACAACCATCAATTCCAGTTTCCTT
>NC_088371.1:3221715-3230243 GCF_034508935.2 Berghia stephanieae | reverse complement strand
TTATTATTAATTTTTTTTAATTATTTTTTTTAAATTTTAAATATTATTTTATTTTTTAATTTTTTTAATTATTTTTTTTATTATTTTTTAAAAAAATATTAAATATTAAATTTAATTATTATGATTATTTATTATTTTATTATTTTTATTTATTATTTTTATTTTATTTTTTTATTCTTATTATTTTATTATTAATTTTTATTATTATTATTATTATTATTATTTTTTTTTTTATTATTATTTTATTATTTTTAAAATTTTTTTTATTTTTTTTAAAATTTTATTTTTTAAACATTTTTTTTAAAAACTTGTTATTTTTATTTTATTATTATTTATTATTTTATTATTTTTTTTTTTATTATTATTTTTATTATTATTATTAAAATATTACATTTTATTACATTATAAAAAAAAAATATTATTATTATTTATTATTATTTTTATTATTTTTTTTTATATTATTTTATTACAACATTTTTTTTTTATTTTATATTATTATTATTTTATATTATTATAATTTTATTTTTATTATTATTATTATTATTAATATTATTATTATTATTATTATTTATTATTATTTTTTTTTTTATTTTTATTTTATTATTATTTTATTATTATTATTATTATTTATTATTATTTTATTATTTTTATTTTATCAACATGTTTTATTATTTTTTTTTTATTTTTTTTAAAATTTTTATTTTATTTTAATTATTATTATTATTACTATTTTAATATTTTTCATTATTTTTTTTAAATTTTTTTTAATTATTATTATTATTTTTTTTTTTACTTTTTTTATTATTATCTTATTATTATTTATTATTATTATTTTATTATTATTTTTTTTTTTTATTATATTATTATTATTATTTTTAAAATTATTATTATTATTAATATTACTATTTTATTACATTATTATTATTTTTTTACTTATTTATTATTTATTTTTTTATTATTATTATTATTATTATTATTATTTATTATTTTGGGGTCTGGAAATTTGCAGCTTTTTTTGATATGCTAAATGTAATGTTGTACATGAGGTCAACCCTTTATTCTCCTATTACATGGGCAATAATTTATGTTATGCCAACTGCATGCTCAGAAATGGACTTGGGGATCATTTTTAAAAAATAATAAATTGTGTTTTGATGAGGACACTGTCCTTCAAGGGTAAATTTAAAGATATAAACGCATCAGATCGAGATCGCAGATTTGTTGTCGGTGTGAAGATAACTCCCTAAATTAAATGAGGAAAAACCAAAGAAAATTTTGATTTTAGAAAGAACCAAATTCCATCATCCCCCAAAAATTTAAAAAAATCAAGCTGTTGAGGGCAATTTGGGTTTACAAAATTTTGGGTTTTTAATTGACAATAAATTGCTGTGGCTTTACAAACCATGTTGTTATCTCAATTGAACAAAAGAATGTTTTTATTCGGAAACTTTCAGAATTTGACATAGACAAAACGTTATGCACCGTTTTTATAGATCCGTTTTGTAGACCGTTATTACTGTTTGTATTACAGCATGGTGTGGAAATGCCAGTATTTGCCTTATATAAAAAAACAAAAAAAAACAACGACAACACGTCACCTTAATTCATTTTTGCCACATGGTGTTCGAATTTTTAAACGCACATCCTGATTTAAATTAAATACATTTCTTAAATAACACTCACAAGTTCGGACAGAGGCTAAGGTAGGTCTATCTCAATTTTAAATTAATAAAAAAATGTCGCATTGTTTTTTTGTTGTATTTTCACATTTGTACTTTCCCCCCAAACACACACACACACACCACACAAAAATATAATATATATATATAAAATATATATATAAATAATCATAATATATAATATATAAAATTTATTATATTATATAAATATATATAATAATATAATAACTTGTCGCCAAATTCTCACTTGTTTTTATATATTTTTGCATTCACTCTTAAAACGAAAATTTTTCCCTTAATTTTTTTTTAATAAAAAAATTATATTATTATTATTTTTTTATTATTTTAATTATTATTAATTATTATTATTATTATTATTTAATTTTTATTGTTTATTATTATTATTTATTATTATTATTTTTATTATATTATTATTATTATTATTATATTATTATTATTTAACTATTATTATTTTATCATTTCACTATTAATTTGAAAAAATTTTAGGGTTCACATAGTTGTGTGTTTGTATGTAATATCCGACGGCGGATTATGATTTTTTAACAAACGCAAGTATCAATGGACATCAACGCTAACTTGTCCGTTTTTATGTCTCATTTCTATAAAACAAAATTGGATAGAAGATAGAAATAGATAGATAAAAGAATAAATAGATAGATAGATAATAGAAATAGGTAAATAATAAATATAAGATGGATAAATAAATAGATAATGATAGAAGTAAATAATGATAAATTATAGATAAATAATAGATGATAAAAAAAATAGTAGAAATAAAAAGATAGATAATAGTTAATAATAGAAATAGGAAAAATAGTAGATAATGGATAAATAATAGATAGATATTGATAGATAGATAGATAATAGAAAAGAGATGTAGATGATGGATAAAACAACAATAATGGAAATAGTTAATAGATAGATAATAGAAGAAGATAGATAGATAATAATAGATTGAAGATGATAGAAGTGATCGATAGAGAGATAGAATGGTAGACTGACATATCGATATTTTGATAGATTGATCGATATAATAATGATGGAATGATAATCGATCGAATACAATACCCCTATTTCCGTCTACCATTGGTCCAATTATCGCTTCCTCTGTTACATTATAATGTGTATTTCTAATTCTCATCCACCGACGATATAAATCATAACCCCGCCCCTTTCCTACCCCATAACTCCTCCCCCTTTTGGATACAATTTTACATACATAGAAAAATGTAACGATATCATTATGAATATCCAATAAAAAAAACCTACCGCCCCTTCCCCTCCCCCCCTGCCCCCCCTCCCTCCCACAAACCCCACCCTCATTCCACTACACCCTTCCCAATCGATCACCGCTATGATGTAAATTTCGTCATCATAAAAGGCCTCATAAATAATAATAATAATAATAATAAATAATAATAAAATAATAATAATAATAAAAATAATAAAATAATAAAATAATAATAAGAATAATAAAAAAAAATAATAAAATAATAATAATAAAATAATAATAAAAAAATAAAATAAAATAATAAAAAAAAAAATTTGAAAATACATTCATATAACTGTATATTCGAATATAATAATTCAGTGGTAGGACACCCGATAAAATGGGTATCGAGTACCGTTTAAATACTTTTGTATTTTAAGTACAGGCAGGAAAATTACACCCAGTTGTAATTTAAAATCATGGCTATCGGTAAATAAGGGCCTATATAACTTATGTTGAAACTTTGCATTAACACAAACACACACATACACACACACACACACACATACACCAGGGCATTTAAATCGATCGATATTTGAAGGACGAGTTTTCTGGTCAAAATTGTAAATATTTGTATATATATATTGTAAACTTTTTTTTTTTTTTTCAGAGTGTGACAGGATTCTGGTTCAAGCCCCTTTCTGTGAGGAGAAAACTTGACTCATTGGGAAAATAAAGGATTCTATATTCCAATTCTCTCACGGTACTCAGTGCAAAATGTGTACCCGGTTGTCTCTGTTGAAAAGGTATTGTTATAATAACGACTCGTAGGTGGCGTTTCGTTGTTGTTATTGTTGTTATTTTTCTTCTCTTTTTTTCAGCTTGTTGTTGTATGTTGTTGTTATTGTTGTTTTTTTTTTTTTTTGGTTATTGTTGTTGATAATGCTGTTGTTGTTATTGCTGCTGTTCTTATTGTTGTTGTTGTTGTTATTTTTGTTGTTGTTGTTGTTGTTTTTTTGTTATTGTTGTTGATGATGCTGTTGTTATTGTTCTTGCTTTTAGTATTTGTTATTGTTGTTGATGATGCTGTTGTTATTGTTATTGCTTTTAGTATTTGTTGTTGTTGTTGATGATGTTTTTAGACCCTGAAATTTCTTTCTTAACAATTTAAGTACTCAAGTGTGAATTAGTACCTGATTATTGACAGTTGTGGATATTTTTTATAGGTTAGTTAGTACAAAAAAGGACGCCTAACAGGCGACTGGTACTGTAAAAAATTTAAATTTTGTTCCATACGGTCTGCTCGGGGAATAAATGAAGCATTGTGAAACTCATTCAGCATGGTAAATCAATTGAAATTCTCTAAATATTAAATATTTACATGATTTAACTCACTCATCCCTAACACTGACTACATCCGTAGTTTATCCGGGGTTACTTATACCCCGTGCCTATGTATTTCATTTTTATGAGATAAATTATAGACATAGTATCAAAGCTAATGTTTTTAATTTTTGCATGTTAATGATAGTTGAATAAAACAATCTATATACTTGCTCATTTCTAATACATTTTGTCCAATTTTAAAAGGAGCAAAAACCTCTAGGATTGAGTGAGCTAAGGTGAAAAATTTATTTCTCCTAATGGGCGGCAGATACATATCACAATATGGTGATATAACAATAAGGTGATATAACAATAAGGTGATATAACAATAAGATGATATAACAATATTGTGATATAACAATAAGGTGATATAACAATAATATGATATAACAATATGATGACATAACAATAAGGTGATATAACAATAACGTTATTTAACAATAAGGTGATAAGACAATATGATGATATAATAATAAGGTGATATAACAATAATATGATATAACAATATGATGACATAATAAGGTGATATAACAATAAGGTTATTTAACCATAAGGTGATAAGACAATATGTGATATAACAATAAGGTGATATAACAATAAGGTGATATAACAATAAGGTGATATAGCAATAAAGTGATATAACAATAAGGTGATATAACAATAAGGTGATTTGACAATAAGGTGATATAACAATAAGGTGATATAACAATAAGGTAAAAAATACACTGTTTCCATTAAAAACATATTATCTGTCTTCTAATGTACTACAGAGCAGTATTAATCGTCAACATGATGGTGCTGGCTGCCCGAGACAGAAGAAAAACCCCCCAAAACATTTGAGCTTTTCTATAGCGCAATATCTACTTAACGTGTTCAAAGCGCTTTACAAAGGGTCCCTGACCAACAGCATCACGTAACAGGTAGAAAAGACATGACATGAGCTTGTTAGGCGATGTTACAATTTTTCCGACAGAGAAAACGCTGAAGAAGAAGAAGAAGAAGAAGAAGAAGAAGAAGAAGAAGAAGAAGAAGAAGAAGAAGAAGAAGAAGAAGAAGAAGAAGAAGAAGAAGAAGAAGAAGAAGAAGACTGTGGAAGTTAGACATAGAATGGGACTAAACTATTTACAACTAACAGCTATGTATTCATTTTACACATGACCGGAGAATGTGAGTTAAGAGCCTTTTCCAAGAACTCAATTATGAGCCGCTCAGAGCGAGACTCGAACCAGGAACTTAGTGTCATTCCACAAGACAAAATAGGCGTGTGCACACTGCCACCACCACCGCACCACTACTTTTGTGCGGCTATGTGGCCTAATGGTATGACACTCGCTTTCGGAGGGGAAGGTCCTGGGTTCGAGCCTCGCTCGGCGCATAGTTGAGTCCTTGGAAAAGACTCATTGCTCAACTTAAATTCGCTCACCGTTATCAGGTGTAAAATGTGTACCTGGCCGTTAACAGCGTTGTCTCTGTCCGCAAAACTTGTAATATCGCCTAACAGGCGTCATGTCCGTCCAACATGTTAATTTATTCCTGTTGGCTGCTGACCCCTTGTAAAGCGCCTTGAGCACGCTTAGTGGATATTGTGATATATAAATGCTCTAATTTTTGGGGTTTTTAAAATTTACTACCACCACCCTTACCGCCACCATGACGGCCACTACCACCACCACCACCACCATCACCACTTACCACTACCACCACTACAACCACCGCCACCACCATCCCTTACCACTACCACCGCTACCACCACCACCACCACCACCACCACCACCACCACCACCACTACCACTACCACCACTACCACTACCACTGCCACCACTACCACCACCACCACCACAACCAACACACAACACCCCCCACCACCCACCCTAACCCCCCACCACCCCACCCACACCACCACCCCACCACCCCACCCCCCAACCCCCACCCCCACCACCACCCACCACCACACCACCCACCCACTCCACCATACACCACCACCCACCACCATCACCCCCCCACACCCCACCACCACCCCACCCCCACCACCACCACCACCACCACCACCACCACCACCCACCCCCACCACCACCCCCCACCACCCACCCCACCCCCCCCACCACCACCCACCACCACCCACCACCACCACCACCCACCCACCACACCACCACCCCACCACACCACCACCCCCTACCCCCCCCACCACCCACCACCCACCACCCACCCCACCCCCACCACCCCACACCCACCACCACCACCACCCCTAACCACCACCACCACAACCACCACCACCACCACCCCACCCCCCCCCACCCCCCCACCACCACCACCCCACCACACCACCACCCCCCACCACCACCACCACACCACCACCACCCACCACCCCACCACCACCCCACCCCCCCACACCACCCCCACCCCCCTACCCACCAACCCACCACCCCCCACCAACCACCCCCCACCACCACCACCCACCACCACCACCACCACCACCACCACCCCCACCACCCCCCCCCCTACCACACCACCACCCCCACCACACCCACCAACCCCCACCACTCCACCACCACCACCACCACCACCACCACCACCACCACCACCACCACCACCCACCCCTCACCCCACCCACCCCCACCCCCCTCCACTCACCACCACCCCACCACCACCACCACCCCTCCACTACCACCCACCCCCCCCTACCCACCACCCCTACCACCACCACCCCCTACCACCCACCCCTTAACACCACCACCACCACCCCCACCCACCACCCACCACCCTCACCACCTTTTTGAGCTATGTTGTCATGAAAAACCTCAAAACCCAAAGAACATATTTACAGTTTTGACAACCCAAAATTTTTACAGGGCATGATGCATGAAAACCTCAAACCAACACAAAAATTCCCATTCCACAATTTAAATCAAACCCATAAAATTCGCTAGGTTACAACCTTTAATAGGGGAGTAATACACGTGCTACCCCCTCGCCAGGCGTATCCTTGTCTTTCCGCGGCATGTAGTCATTTTATGACACCGCTTTTTGGATCCTAAGCCAGGTTCGAGCTTCGCTCTTAAAGTTAAGTCATTGGAGAAGGCCTTTACTACATTCTCTCATGATACCAGGTGTAAAATTACCTGCATTTACAGCGTGTCCCATCGAAAATAAAATGTAATTTTTTTTGCCTAAAACGTCATGTCTCGTTTTCCCTGTTTCATGTTTTCAGGACCCTTTTAAAGCACTTCACATGTTTTTCATATGCTCTAAAAAAAGCTCTTATTTATTATTAATTTTTATTTTTATATTATTATTATTATTATTATTATTTTTATTTTTATTTAATAATAATAAAATAATAAAATAATAATAATAATAAAAATAAAATAATAATAAAATAATAATAAAATAAAAATAAAATAATAATAAAAAATAAAAATAATAAAATAATAAAAATAATAATAATAAAATAAAATAATCATTTTTAGATTTTGGGTTTTTTTCATTTCATTTTGGCTTTTTCCCCTTTTTGCCATCCCACCGACCAGCCTTCAATGCATCTGTCCAATCTATGGGGTGACATGAAATTTTGCTGCACATCGAAAGAGAAAAAATAATTTTTGCAACAGAAATCAGTTTTCTATATCAATCGCATAAAATTAGTTTTTTTACGTGTCAAAGACTGCCAAACCTGGGACTTCTAGGAAGAGAGTTGTTGACAAGGTCAAGGCCATCAAATGCTGGACCATTTTAATGGATTGGTATTTATTTGAGCTTTTAAGTTTTCAAGCTAAAATGATTATTTTATGTTAGAAATGTTGGGGGGGGGGGGGGCGATAGCGCAGTTGGGAGAGTTTCCCTCCCGCCAAGGGACCAAGATCGATAAAAGGTGCAGTCAGAACTTTTCTGAACCCCCCCCTCCCCCCCCCCCCGCCCCCACCCTCCCTGTCCACCACTGTGAAGGGGAGCTGAGTTTTAGATTTGGCGAAAATACTTTGAGATAGACCCAGCGACCTTCCAGATGAAAGCAAGCAATTGCTTTGCCTTTTTACGCTATAGAAACCGGGGGTAAAAATCCGGGTCCATGGTTCCAAAGGGTCGAAGGCTTTTCTTCAAAAATGTTTTAGTAGATTTGGGTGGATTCTTTTCCCCCCCCCCCCTTTTTTACCCCCCCCCCCCCCCTCCCCCCCCCCCCCCCCCCTACCCCCCCGTCCCCTTTTAAAACCACCCAACCGGGGGGGCCATAAAATCCT
>NC_088371.1:3178722-3221617 GCF_034508935.2 Berghia stephanieae | reverse complement strand
TCATCGAACACACACCTAGTCAGTAAATAACGCACGCACAGAAAAATGTGTCGGAGCTTCCCGGACCGGAAGGTTTCTCTCTATTTTGCTACTGACAAACATGCATTTCTCCGTGTCTCAATCCTTTTTCCTTATGATTTATTGGTTCCGTCTGGATGTGAGAAGGGAAAAAAATAATGCAAAATAATTATTTTTCTTCGAAAACTTTCACTCTGACCGCATCACCTCCTATTCTTCTTCTTCTTCTTCTTCTTCTTCTTCTTCTTCTTCTTCTTCTTCTTCTTCTTCTTCTTCTTCTTCTTCTTCTTCTTCTTCTATAAAAATTAATCCAAATAACCGAAAGAATCAGTGTAAACATTTAACACAAACAAAGAGGAGTGACGATACGCAGCTTCCCATGTCAAGCACCAGATACACATCCTTCAAAAGGGTAGGAATTGTTCTCTTCCTTTCATTTTACAACTAACTCAGACCTGGGCCTTCAAATAATTGGGATTATTTTTTTTGGTATTATACAATAAGGACCTCATTATAAATAAGTAGGGGAAAGTGACATGATTTGACTAGTCAATTGACATGTCATATCTTTGTTGTGTTTATCAATTAATCCATATTTTTGTCATGTTGTGTCTATTTTCGCCTGTTCAAAAAGTTCCAATAATTTTTTCACCAACCATTTATAGGCCTGGCAATAGAAACCGAGATAAACTCAGGCTCTTATCATAACAAAGGTGCTTGTGTTTTTTATTAGAAAATTGTTCAAAAGCAAAGTTAGATGCAAATATAAATCAACTTTAAATTTTTTTCAGAAGACTCGGGAAATAACTCTGGCTCCCTGTCCTCTCAGCTAGCGTTGTTCTTGGCATTGTTGGTTGCTGCATTTGGAAACAGGTAACGGCAAATATGGTATCCACAAAAAGTAAATCTCCTTTTCATTAGAAAGAGAAAGGGTGGGAAAGGGGCTTGGTGGGAGGGGTATTCAATACCAATACCCCAATACGATAGGGGGTTTGTTTCTACAATATACGTACAGTGCAGAGCGGATATCTACACATCACACATATATGGACATGAAATCAAGTCCCGTTTTTTTTACTATTTAACATTAGTAAATAAATATCGCTTATATCAATATAAATTTTACCCCAAGACGGTTATATCGACATTACGAGCCATTGATCCCTGCAATAATTTGTCTTTAAGAAAAACAGAAAATAATGCAATTTTTATACGGTCAATATAACCAGTGAAGTAAAACATCAATATAACCAGTGAAGTAAAACAACGGCCATTAAAAATACAGAGATATCTCGCTGTGATGTCAAATGGGATCATTACTTGTTTGGAAAGTGAAAAAATAATTCATATAAAAAGTGATATTATTGCCCAATAACATCCCCTTCATTAATCATAACCGTGATGTCAGCGGTCAAGTCTAGTCCTGGGTCAGCATTTCTCAGTACTGATACTAGTAAAGGGAATTGGATTCAATAGTCTGATGTCACGTTGCCCAGCAACAGCGAGCAGAGTGGTTCTAAACAAAAGAAAATCGGTACTTTTTATTCTTCATGCTGGCTAGAACTTTTCATATGTAATGTAATCAGAATGTATAGAAGTCAAAACATGATTATATTTATAATGTTTTTCTCCTCTGGATACACTTTTATGCTCGTCTGAGAAATATTTCATAAGAGCGTCTGCCATTGTTCCGATAGTTTAAAGCCAGTTGCTAAGTTACTATGCATCACTACGAGGGAAGTGACGTCATGACTGTTGAAGCGTACACAACCCAGTCTGAACCGAATCTGAGTATTGGCAAATGAAATTTTGCTTTTTAAATTGAGCTTTTATATAGTGCAATATCCACTAAATGTGCTCAAAGCGCTTTACAAGGGGTCCCTGGTCAACAGCAACATTTAACATGTAGGACGGGACCTGACGCCTGTTGGCGAAATTACAATTTCTTCTGACAGAGGCATCGCTGTTAACGGCCAGTTACTCATTTTACACCTGTGTACGGTGAAAGAATGTGAGTGAGTCCGATCTGACAGCGAGTGTCATACATAGCCGCACAATAGACTTTTTAACTCCTCCCTAAAAAAAGACTTCTTAAAAAGAAAAAAAAAAGAACTAGAAAAAAAACAAATAAAACTCTTTCCCAGTTTCTCTCATATGCAGTGCTGATGCTCAGCTTCTCTGTCAAGTTCTTATCGGCAAGGTCAATGCCACTATTACCAGTATTCAATCTCGATAGTTAAGTCTTAGAGAACGCCATTGTTGCTGATGTGGAATCGAGTGAGAATAGTTGACCATCGGGACCAGTTTCCGGCCATACCACTATAGTAGCTGTCAAGATCCTCCACTATTTTACACAGCAATTTCATGAGGGTACTTCCTTACTTGAGTCCTTGTCAGTGATGAGGAAAGGGTCCATAAGGGGAGCTGCAAGGTCTGGGCGGACGTCCCGCTTGCTGAAATGAAATTGATGTGCATTTCGAACCCAACACCTCTCATTTCCAGGTGCATTGATTGCCGCGTAATCCTGTCTGACAGATTATTGCATATGGCCTCTCATGCATTATTGTGTCCATAACAGCACCTTTCCGTGGTGTTCCCTGTATCTACTGAGTTTGTTATGGGCGTGACCGAGTCCCCGGCGGTATAACCGGGCTAGGAGTAGGTGGGACCCCTTCCTCTTAAGGTGCAGGAGACAGAACCCACCGATGAGTGGTACACGCTCTGCTCCTCATCCACCCACCTCACACTCATTCTGTAGTGTGGTGTCCTCTGTATGTCCTTACTTTTCTTAATCTACCCCTTTAGCTCATACTTGTTTCCTAGTGCTGTAACTTTAACACTTCTATACTCCCTCTTTGGTCGGCCTGTGGCCCATGTCTTCTGCATGACTATCTGTGATTGATTGTAATCATGTATCCTTCTTAAAAAATTGAGATTTTTAGGGAAAGGGCTGGTATCCCTTTGTTTAAGGCCCACAGAATCTCTCATCGACACAAATGACCCAGGATGTGACGATCCTCTGTTTATGAAATATGGCCCTTTAAGCAGAAAGAATAACTGAAATAGATAACTGCAAGCCAGGAAATAGTAGATGGCGGGGAATGGGCGACCGTCAATCATGAAAGAGACTGTGGGAAAGACAAAATGAAGGCTACTTGACTAAACCCTATAAAACTTAATTATATGAGGAACATGCATCTGCAGCTCAACTCCTGATGTTATGCAGCTGACAAGGAATACAGGTTAGGGTGGGAAGACAGACCAAAGAGTCCCCAGCATGCCATGACAAACAAAAGGAAAGCATACGAGCTCGGACGTCGCCTCGGAAAAGGTCCGCGCCCGACAGTGAGTACCCAGGCTGATCTGCGCGAAAAGTCAGCTACTGGGACAAAGAAATTCCACAAACATTTGAATATTTTACAAATTAACATTTGTGGAATCAGGAATAAAAAGACAGAGCTGAAGAAATTATTAAATGAAAAGGAAGTTCACATTGCTTTACTTCAGGAAACCCTGTATAAAAATAGTTTGTAGATAAAACCTGTGATAAAATCCACAATTCTTGCGGAAGCTCTTGCTCAAACTACGAGGCAGAGGCAGTTGCAATAGAAGCCTCACTGCGACACCTCTCTTCTGTTTTCCAGCTAAACCCTTCAAAACTTCAAAACACTGTCATCTTCACAGACTCCAAATCGGTTCTCCAAGCTCTCGATTTAGATAAACTCTCCTCAACGTTCAATAGTTTAAGATCTCAACTAGATGAATTCCTTACAACACACAGAGTAGACTTATCTCTCCAGTGGATACCGGGACATTCAAATATACCAGGAAATGACAATGCAGACAGACTAGCCAGACTCGGATCAACACTTTTACAACCATCATTTCCAGTATCCTTAGACACAGCGAAACAAATAATCAAAACAAATAAGAGAGAAGAATGGATGAACAGTTGGGCAATGAGCACCACGGGTAGATGTATGTTTTCCCATATGACCACTCCTGTAAAGACTGATTGCCTAAATAAGCTCAGAAGACACCAGCAAAGCATCATCTTTCAACTAAGAACACAACACATACCGCTCAACAACCATTTAAGCAAAATTACAAAAGACACATCCCCTTCCTGCCCCCTATGTCAACACCCCAATGAAACAGTAACACACCACTTGCTTGAATGTCAACCTCTTCAAGACCTGAGATGCACATTCCTCCCACCAAATCCAAGCATCAGTAACACACTGTATAGTCACCTGGAACAACTACAAAAGACATCTAACTTCTACGTCATGGCACAAGACCAAAGGGCTAGAGATCAGGTGGTCGCTGGTTCGGATAAGTAAGTAAGTAAGGGTCCATAAAAGTATTCCTGGCCTTGAGACAGACAACAATAACAGACTTTTTAAAATCAAATAAAGTGAACCAGAATAGGTTCCGAGGTCCTTTTAAAGGCCACCAAATCATGATGATTGACTTCCCTTGCTAGTATCTCGCATTTTCTCATTTGTTTCCCTTTCGTTTTATCAAATGTCTGATATATCGACATCACGCTTACATCGACATTTTACCGCAGTCCTGACTGACAATGTCGATATATCCGTCCTCGACGGTGTCTATAATTTATATCGGGTGGTCACAAAAAAGTGCGCCATTGTCTATTTCTTTCTATTGTAAAAAAGTTATAAAAGTATCTTTTCCAAATTTTCACTTCTATCAGAACTCGATATTCTTTTTAATAGAATTGCAAAGTAACAAAATAATTGGATGAGCAATTTTTGAATAATATAATATCTTGTGACACCACCAAACAATTTCGATGTCAGCGAAATGGTGATGCAAACTTTTGTAGCATCTGCGCGTTGTAATTCTTTAAAGACTTTGTTGTAATCATTGGACCAAAATAGGTTTGTGAGTGAGTGTGCTACATAGACGATTTCTTACATGGTGAGGAGAATTATGATGAAAATAATGTTTATAGAGACATAATGAATGTTTAATAAAAATGGCAGTAAAATTTAAGGTCATGGCCATTTTATTCTCTGCCACGTTGTGTTATTTTTCTTTTGATATTGTATGACTGAACAGAGTTTGAAAAATCACTGTATTTTGTTTGTTTTTCAATTCAAAACATAACATTTTGACAGTCTATGTATAAGGCTGATAGAAATCCAATGAAGAGTCCTAGAGATACAAGCCGACAAAGAGCAGTGCATTCTTTTTTTGTGATGCTTTTTTAAATTGTTTGTTGTTTTTTTTTGTGCATGAATCAAATTTGTTTCAAACAACACGGTCAGCGTGTCTTATATTTTAATTATTTTATTGATAAATGGTTTGTATTATTCCAACATTTCAGATCCTTGATCTTGGACTTCCACATGGAATGACTGAGTCTCCAAATACAGTGGAACCTCCCGATAACGACATGCCACGGGACCGAGTTTTTATGTCGTTATCCGGAGGTGTCGTTATTTAGAGGTTTCCAAGATGGCGGACAAAGTGGGCGTGGTAAGGCCCGCCCCGCGGGACCAGTTTTTATTAACATTGACAAAACAAACAAAACATTGTAGTGTATTCCTCTTGGAGTGTTCTTGTGCGTGTGTCTGGATGAGACTTTTAGGTGATCTGAACTGAGTACACTGATAGTGTGCTCATGGAATCTACATCTGTTCCCTATTTAAACCATTCCCCTTTGACTTACTTTTTCTTATGTCATTTCAATTGTAAATCTAGAATGTTTTTTACTATCCAATTTTCTTCCTTTTGACTGGCACTGATATGACATAGATGTGTCACAAGCGAAGTAAAACCCTTAAAAACAAACAAAACCGGGTAATTCGGACGCTGCGAGTTAGATAAAATTCCTCCTCTTCCTCCTCCCACAAAAACACTACTACTACTACTACTACTACTACTACTACTACTACTACTACTACTACTACTACTACTACTACTATACTATTATTATTATTAATATTATTATTATTATTATTATTATTATTATTATTATTATTATTATTATTATTATTATTATTATTATTATTATTATTATTATTATTATTATTATTATTATTATTTCTACTACTACTTCTACTACTACTACTATCACCACATAATATCACATTTTCCAAGATTTTGTGTTTACTTGCTTACACTTGGATTTATACCTTGGTTTTTATTAATACAGATCAGCCAAGATTCGTCAAAATAAGCTGCGTTCTCATTGGTTTCAAAAGTTGCATTATCATTGGTTCAAGCAGGAATCGTTTTTATAAACTTTGAGTACTCATACTTGGTATTTTTAGGATCAGATATCTACGAAAACTGCCAAAAATCGACAAAATGATGTCGTTATTTGGAGGTTTTTTTTACTGATCTTAAATAGAAAATAATTCGGGACCGCGGGCCAATGTCGTTATCAGGTGGTTGTCACTATTCAGAGGTGTCGTAATCGAGAGGTTTCACTGTACCGATGATTGTCAATTGCAATGCAAGTTACTTCAATGAAATCTTATACTCATTTAACTAAGCTGTTCAAGATTGATATTTTCTATTTGGCGTGCCATATTACTGTTGTCATATTGTGGTTTTTCATGAAAAAGATTGCAGCATATACATGGTATAATATTTTGATGTACTTCCGGTGGTATATTGAATTTAAAGAGAATATTTGATACACCATTAAATTGTATTCAAGTAAATATATTTTTCTTCAATTCAAAGTAAATATTGCAAAACATGAAAGACATGGCATCAAGAATTTAGATTTGAATGTCATAGGAGAAAATGTGCAATGGAAAACATTTTCTTTTTCTTTTTTTTTCTGTTTGCTCTAGTCAACTGTAAGTAAAATCAGAAACTTTTTATGTTTCCAATTTATGAATGACAGTCTTGATATCTCAATGAGATGATGGGAGACTGCGTTTTTGGACTGAAAATAGATATTAAAAATTGAGTAAGTAATATTTAAATATCAGAAGTTCAATGACCTTCATTGTCAATGAAATACACAATTTTGTTTACATATATTATATATGTCATGGTTTATGTAGTTTATATCTTGATAGTGTATGTCACATTGTGGGCTTATACGTCATTAAATCAATGACAGAGTCAACAAACACGTCTTATCTACTTGAACATCCAAATCATAACATTTTATTATTTCAACTTTTTAATCCACCCCATGTACTCGATTACTACAATATGATACTATAACCTAATTATGTGACAGTGTATTAATATTATTGATGCTTATTTACTCACCTTTTCATGTGCTAGTTTTGTTTTGTGTCTTTTTTTTTACATTTTGACTTTTGAACATTATACAATATCCTTTTTTTATACAGCTTTCGAATTGTCTAAAATAGTAATATATCATTCACAAATATTTGATGTACTTTACGACTATAACTGGCTGGAACGGCTCTGTGTTCAGGGAGGACTTGAGTTTTTTCTTTGTTTATAAACAGTTTACTTGTACAGTATCCATAGGAGAGTTAAGAACAACTCTACTCTATACTCTTTACTATTACTGTATATTTTGTGTCATTTTGAATTATTTAGCCACACATTTCTGAAGTTGAATGTCTATGCTTTTGAATTAGCTTCCACCAATTTGCCTGTTAACAATCTCCATCTGTTATGATTGGAAAACGATATCTTGTAGTCCGTTTCAGAATTCTTGATCACACTCTTTTGCTCGTATCTTTGAAACTGTCTGATAAATATGACGTGATTGTTTAAATTTTACTATTCAATCATATATCCTTGCCTCTTTATTTATTTACTCTTATTCTTATCCATTCGTATTTATTTATTTATTTCCTTCATCTATTGTCCATTTATTTATTCATTTATTTATTATATATTATTATCATTATCATTATTATCATGATTATATGATTGTTATTATTATCATCATTATTATCATTATTTTTATTTTTATTTTTATTATTATTGTTATTATTATTGTTATTAACACACACACACACACACACACACACACACATATATATATATATATATATATATATATATATATATATATATATATATATATATATATATATATATATATGTGCATTATTATCATTATTATTATTATTATTATTATTATTATTATTATTATTATTATTATTATTATTATTATTATTATTATTATTATTATTAACATTATTATTATTATTGTTATTATTGTTATTATTATTATTATTATTATTATTATTATTATTATTATTATTATTATTATTATTATTATTATTATTATTATTATTATTGATCGTTATCATTATTATTATCATATTCAACATTGTTATTATTGCTATTATTATTCCTATTATTATTTCTATTACAATTATTAGTTTTATTATTATTCTATTATTATTATTATTATTATTATTATTATTATTATTATTATTATTATTATTATTATTATTATTATTATTATTATTATTATTATTATTATTATTATTCTATTATTATTATTATTATTATTATTATTATTATTATTATTATTATTATTATTATTATTATTATTATTATTATTATCAAAAAAGAGTATTGTTCAAGGTGGTCACAGCAATAATGACCTTTTAATCTATATAATTTATCATTACCGATTTTTCATGATCACCATCAGTATGTTCATTATTCATTTATCTATTTATCTATTTATTTATTTATTTATTTGTTTATTTATTTATTTATTTTAATCTATAGTCAACCACTGCTAGTCTGAGTCACCCTCTCCTATGCACTCTTAAAATGCTCCACCTTACTCCTCCTCTCTTCATATCCCTCCTTTCACTCATTCACTCTTCCTTCCTCTATTCACCCATCCCCATCCTTCTATCCATCTCTCCATCCACCTACAGTATCTAGGACCCGCCTGAACGCCCATCCAACTTGCTCACTCGTCCATCGCACTCAGTGCCCTCTCCCTCTCACCGTCCCATCCCCACTTGACCATCTCCAACTCTACCTGTTTTAATTTCTTCATTCGGGTTGCATAAGCCCAATCTATTTGTGTTTATTTCTTTCTCCAATCCTGCGGATAAACGATTCCATCATCATTCATTCGATGTTTCATTTTCATATTTACTTCCTTTCCCTTTCTCACCTCTTTCATTTTCTTCTAATAAAAAGATTTACGGGCAGAATTGATAGGTATTCATCACAACAAAAATGTGTAATGCAGCGCATCAAACTGATTGAATTTGCATTCCACCCTCTTTCCTTTTTACTTAAAATCACTCATACTTATAATATTGTGTGAGTAAACCAGGGATGGGAATTGGTGTATGTTCGTTTGTTTTGTGTGGAAATTGAGGTGGAGGGGCCAAGAATTCTGCCCTGTGTTCACGCGACCCCCCCCCCCCCCCCCAACTTGAAAATAGTCATAATATTGTGTTGTGTGTGTTACTGTAAAATTATAATGTTCTGGGTGCTAAAAATGGAGACTCAACAAAACATCAAAGGAATTAGCGATTGCGTGACAACCATAAAAGATACACTATTCATATTTAGGATTTGTCAGGTCAGTCAATTCTAAGACTGTATGCTAAGATTTTTGACAATACACATTGCCGTTTGCGAGAAACGGATCAAAATTTGTGATCATGAATTTTGAAAGAGACTTTAACAGAGAAATCAATGTCTGAAGTAATGGTGTTCTGGGTAAAAATTTATTTTTAAAAAAAGATTTGTTAGTGCTATTCTAGCAACATGTAAAATGGCCAGTATGTGAAATTACTTTTGTTATTGTTTTATTTTATTGCTATAGGGTATGTTGCCCCAAATCCTTACACTTCCTCAATACCTCAGTTGCCCCAAATCCTTACACGTCCTCAATGCCTCAGTTGCCCCAAATCCTTACACGTCCTCAATACCTCAGTTGCCCCAAATCCTTACACATCCTCAATACCTCAAATTCTAACATCTCTAACTGCTGATTGGTTTTACTGATACTTATTGAAACGGTATTACTGTTATTTTTTAACCGCTTGATGTTTTTAGAATCACATTTAGTGGATATGTACTGTATAAATGCTGGCATTTTGAAATTAATGTGATCTTATGAATACTTGGATTAACAGTTCGGATTTAGGACGAAGCATGTACCCTATTGAGGCATGGCGTAAAGTGGCATGCCCCAAATCCGTACCTGAGAAAAAAACACATAGAAAAGCTTTTTATATTTAATCTTTTACTGACAAAACACGAATGTAAATGACAAATTTAACATCTCTGCTTATCACTAAAATAACAATTGTACACGAGTGATAGAGAAAAATATTTTTAAGAATCAAGTTAGTGGTGCAAATCAAAAGATTGTGTGAGAAATCTTGGTAGACTACACTTGGTGTCAACTTGGAAAAGGAACCAAATTCCTACACGATTGGTTAGCGTCATTTATGGCAATATTTCGAATTACAGTTTATAATGACTGGTAGGAATGTCGATTTTTATGTGAAGTTCAAAATCTTCTGATTGTAAAAAAATTTCAATTCGCCGTGAAAAAGACCGTTATGTAAACACGCTAAAAGGTGTTTTGTGGTACACTCTGAAATATATAGATTTGGGGTGACCAACCACCCCCAACCAACCATTATTGATGTATTTTTTTGTTGTGCCATATTTTACAGCTTTTACTTTTTGAGATAAAGTTTCGAAAAAAAATACTACTACTACTACTACTACTACTACTACTACTACTACTACTACTACTACTACTACTACTACTACTACTACTACTACTACTACTACTACTACTACTGTTATTATTATTATTATTATTATTATTATTATTATTATTATTATTATTATTATTATTATTATTATTATTATTAATATTATTTGGGTGGGGTTCCCTCCCTCCACAGTGGGCAGGGAGGTACAAACCATGTCTTCTATCCCCTTTCATCTGTTTTCCAACATGCTTTCTGTCTTTGTCTTGGTATGAGATTGCTTGGTTTTGTCCCGACCCTGGCCAGAGTCCTTGGCTGGGAGGGAAACAGTCAAATGCATAGTTATTGTTTTGTAAGATGATATTTTTGTCCTTGTAAATCATCTCTCTGTTATGTATTATTATATTTGTTATTTTAATGTATAGTGAAATGTAAGCATTTGAGTGTTAACCTCTTTGTTGGATCTTGTGCTTGTTTCTGGGTGAGACTTATAGGTGATCTCAGACTAAGTATATTGATGGTATGCTCTTGGAATCTACATCTGATCCCTATTTCTGGGTGGGGATCCTGACCTCCCATAGTGGGCAGGGAGGTACATGCTGTGTCTTCTATCCCCCCATACCCGTTTTCCAATTGTTTCCTATCATTGTCTTGGAATGAGATTACTTAGTTTTGTCCTGACCCTGGCCGGAGTTCCTTGGCTGGGAGGGAAACAGTCGAATGTATAGTTATAGTTTTGGGAGATGATATTTTTTCCTTGTAAATCATCTCTCTGTTATGCATTGTATTATGTTTAGTTTACATATTATATCATATGATTTGTAAACATTTGAGTGTATTCCTCTTAGTTGGGACCTGTGCTTGTGTCTGGATGAGACTTTTAGGTAATCTCAAACTAAGTACTCTGATCGTGTGCTCTTGGAATCTACATCTGTTCCCTATTTGAACCAATTGCCTTTGTCTCACCTTTTCTTTTTGCTTCAATTGTAATTCTAGAACTTTTTACTATCCCTTTTTTCCTTTTTTACTGGCGCTGATATGACCTTAATGTGTTGCAAGCGCCGTAAAACCCTTAAAAACAAAAAACAGATCCCTATTTGTTCCCAATTCCCTTTTGTCTTACTTTCTCTGGGTGCTTTAATTTTAATTCTAGAACTTTTTACTATCCCATTTTCTTCCTTTTTACTGGCACTGATATAACCTAAATGTGTTGCAAGCGCCGTAAAACTATTAAAAACAAAAATTATTATTATTATTATTATTATTATCATCATCATCATCATCATCATCATCATCATCATCATCATCATCATCATCATCATTATTATTATTATTATTATTATTATCATTATTATTATTATTGTTATTATTATTATTATTATTATTATTATTATTATTATTATTATTATTATTATTATTATTATTATTATTATTATTATTATTATTATTATTATTACAATCAAATAATTTATAAATTTTAGCCTTGTTTGTTTTAATTTTGTGTCTTCTTCTTGAAATTTACTCCATACCTCCAATTTTTAAACATCAATTTATAAAATCGCTTACTACAACTATACAATTATCTATTCAATCTATATTTGCCATGTAATGTATAGATTCTATGCAACTTTTCTCAGTCAATTTACAATATTATTATACTGTATCTAATTCTTAGCTTTCCAAGATAATTCGGTGAATTGTTTTATTTCTCCATACTTGTTTAAGTTTGGATTGTGAATGATACTGAATGATATTACCTCCACTGAGTAAAAATCTGTTTGAATTTTGAAAATCCATTCATCAATTAAAAAGTTATGCAGTTTCAAAGGTGTGATTTATTTAGATGACTCAGAAAGGGAAAAAATACAGAAAATATCGGACGCTTTTTTCTGCGTTTTATTCTGGTTTGTGGCTGTATCTCGCTTAATACATGGAATACTGGGTGGGGTTCCCGACCTCCCATAGTAGGCAGGGAGGTACTTGCTGTCTTCTTTCCCCTTATATCTGTTTTCCAACATGCTTTCTGTCTTTGTCTTGGAATGAGATTACTTGGTTTTGTCCTGGCCCTGGCCGGAGTCCTAGCTTGGAGGGAAACAGTCAAATGCATAGTTATTGTTTTGGGAGATGATATTTTTTTCCTTGTAAATCAGCTCTCTGTCATGTATTATTATTTTTATTTTGAATGTATAATGTAAGCATTTGAGTGTATTCGTCTTTGTTGGATTTGTTGTGTCCGGATAAGACTTAAAGGTGATCTCAAACTAAGCACATTGGTGGTATGCTCTTGGAATCTACATCTGATCCCTGTTTGTTCCCAGTTCCCCTTTGTCTTACCTTTTCTTGGGTGCTTTAATTGTAATTCTACAACTTTTTACTATCCAATTTTCTTCCTTTTTACTGGCGCTGATATAATCTAAATGTGTTGCAAGCGCCGTAAAAACCCTTAAAAATACAAACAAACATACATGGAATATTATATTGAAACTTGGCAATTTTAGGGCAAATTTCTCAGAAAATATGATGAAAACCTAACTTGTATAGTTTTAGAGCTGTATGGCTAGGGTCAACCGTAATTTTGTTTTAAAATATACATAGTATTGATCATCTGGAACAATTCCGAAGGGTTATGTTGTGTTAACAACCCACACAAATGATGTGAAAAATGCCTGCTAAATTAATATCAATCAAAGTAGGCCGTGAGACCATGTCTTATGTTATTTCTGAGAGAGAGAGAGAGAGAGAGAGAGAGAGAGAGAGAGAGAGAGAGAGAGAGAGAGAGAGAGAGAGAGAGAGAGAGAGAGCGTGTGTGTGTTTATTTACTGTGAGGAAAAGAGAAATTGGACGAGTCTATTTCAAAGGGTCAAATATTGTTAAAAAGTCAAATTATGAATCGATTAGTAAGACCAAATACAATAGCGACAAACTTAGCACCCCTATGACGTCACAATATTTAAAAATGCCAAAAAAAGAATTTCGCGGCTGAGGTGCCAGATGGCCACGCGTGTGGCCAAATATTGAATTATATTTCTTTAATTAAATTTCATTTATTTATTTTTGTCTCAGTGATTTTTATCCTAGTCTATTCAATTTTATGTTTGTCAAATTTCATTAGTTTTTAAGGGGGTCAGTCTTAGTAGCAAAAACCATGCGAGTATTTATTTAGTCACTTTTTAAATCGAACTTGGTCAGGTGGAAGTCTGACCATCTGGCAGCCTTGCCCCGCAGACGTCACATGCGTGTCAATAGGCTTTTAACGAAATCGGGTCGAACGAGACGCCGAACGCCGAACTCGAACGGATATAGCCTTCTCACATGACCATGAACGAGATCTGGATAGTGAAGACTCTCAAGCGGTATGCAGCATCGGATCTTAGGTCACGTGATAGAGGATAGCTTGGGTTGCTGTTGGCTTGTGTTAGGGGAGGGGCAAGGTCAGTGTCATTCAATAGTATATAATTGTGCACGTGGCGCTCTATACAGAGAGAAAATTATAAATTGATTACGTCGAAGGTGGGGGGGGGGGGGGGAGATGGGGGGGGGGAGGGGGGGGGGTTGACCCACAAACGATCGAGGTGTTGGGCTTCGGGTAGACCATGATACGAAATCAAAGAGAAAAGGCCGCTGGTACTTGGATGGTGGAAATGGTTGGGGGGTGTGGGGGGGGGGTAGTGACAATCAGCATGGGATGTATATATTAACATTAATAATATAGGCAATAGATGACCAGGGATGTGTATTGTTTGTATATATGTTTGTGTGTATGTGTGTGCGCGCGTGTGTGTGAAAGAGATTACACAAAAATACCTTTCTCGGGAGCTTCCAAATGATTACGTATACGATAAATTTGAAAACCACATTGTTGAACAGCTTGCAAAAAGGAGAACATTTATCTTTGTTTCACAAAAATAGGTTTAGAAATAAAAAAAAATTTCTAGTAGATTGATTTTGAAAAAAATATTGCTCAATTTTTTAAATTTAATGATAGTTTCTTTATTTTCCGGTCGGTTTTCTTGATTTATATCTCATGTTTAATTCTCAATGCGACGAGCACACTGATGTATCTCGTGTGATTCAAAAGCGTTGTTTGTTTTTTTAATATATATATACTGAGAGTCCTCACTGATTAATTCCTGAGCGTTGATATGGTGACGCAGTTATTACATACAAGACCTTGCAGTCGAGTCGGCAGGGCTTTTGGGTTACACAATCACTATTTACCCATCGGTCAGCGGTACTCTTTGATGTATACAACACTCACCGCCTTTACGCAAAGCCGCCTGCTCATAAATCAAGAGATGGTCTCCTAACTGTTCACAAGCGAACTGTCAAACGAGCAATCGATGATTGGATAAGAATCTCAAGATCTCATATAATAAGGTAAGTTTTGGAGAGGTGATATCCCCCCACCCGTCATCGGACAGAACTTTCATTGCGTTATATTATATTAGCTCCGCCTCCTCTTTCTATTCCGGGGTGACGAGATTAGACGAGAGGACGCGAGAAAAAACTGATCACGTGATCGGTAAGTCGTTCGTTCGATGTCCGTTCGGTGAGCAACTATAACTCTGTAATGGGGCGTGTGGCTGTCTCCTATTCGCACCCATTGAAGCGTAAATACTCTTCAACAGTCGCAACGTCACTTCCTTCCTAATGACGCATGGTAACTTAGTAACACTGGCTCTAAACTATCGGAACAATGGCGGACGCCCTTATGAAATATTTCTCCGACGAGCATAAAAGCGTATCCAGAGGGGAAAAAAACCCCCATAAATTTGATCATTTTTTGACTTTTACACATTCTAATCACAAAGCATATGAAAAGTTCTAGCCAACATGAAGAATAAAAAGGAATGATTTTCTTTGTTTGGAACCAAGATGGCAGCCGTTGCCGGGCGGCGTGACATCAGACTACTGAATCCAATTGGATTGATGTTTTATGATAATACCTGAAAAGTGCTTACCATATTCCGATGATGTTCCAAACATAAATAGATTAAATGTGCACATTTACCATATTCGCGACAAAATCTCTGCTCTTGATAGTTTTAGAATTATTTCCCTCAAAAAACCCCTACTAAAAACAAACAATTTTTTTTTTGGGGGGGGGGGTCGGGTCGGTTTTGTTTTTGTTTTTTGTTTTTAAGGGTTTTACGGCGCTTGCAAAGCATTAAGGTCATATTAGCGCCAGTAAAAAGGGAGACATGGGATAGTAAAAAGTTCTAGAATTACAATTAAAGCATCCAAGAATAAGGCAGACGAAGGGAAATTTGTTCAAATAGGGAACAGGTGTAGATATTCCAAGAGCTCACAATCAATGAACTTATTTTGAGATCACCTAAAAGTCTCATCCATACACAAGCACTGGTCCCTACTATGAGGAATACACTGCATAACAGAGAGTTGGTTTACAAGGAAAAAAATATCATCTCCCAAAACTAACTACACATTTGACTGTTACCCTCCCAGCCAGGTATCCGGCCAGGGCCAGGACAAAACCAAATAATCTCATTCCAAGACAAAGACAGAAAGCATGTTGGAAAACAGACATAGGGGGATAGATGACAAAGTATGTACCTCCCTGCCCACTATGGGAGGCCAGGAACCCCACCCAGGGTTTTGTTTTTAAACGTTTCACTGCGCTTGCGACACATTTGGGTCACTTCAGCGATCGTAAAAAAAGAAGGAAAAGGGATAGACTAAAAAGTTGTAGATTTACAATTGAAGCACACGAGAAAAAGTAAGACAAGGGGGAATTGGTTTAAATGGGAGACAGATGTCGATTCCAAGAGCACACTATCGGTGTTCTTGATTTGAACACATAGACACACACTCACACACACACACACACACACACACACACACACACACACACACACATAATATATCTCTAAACGAACAAATTATAAATAAACAAAGAATTAAACAAATAAAACATCAGAGTAACCATCGTAATCGTTTTTTAAATTCATAAATTGAACTGCACCAAAATGAACCATGAATGAAGAAATGCGTAAAATCATAATTTCAAATAGTTTGTAACACATCATTGAAATACAAAATATAACAACATAAATGTATCTCTCTATATATATATATTTATACCATTTCCATGACCCACTTATCATGTGACAGAGAATGGATGACGTCACAATTCGATTTTCACCAAAATCATTTTGGATATTAAATAATCCAAATCAACATAAAATCGTCAACACCAAACATCAATATGTGAAAATAGAAAGATTAAATCTTTAAAAAATGTAGAAAGGTAAATAGTTTTAAATGAAGTCTACTTATTGCCAGTCTAGGGGGTCCCGATAGCTCAGTTGGTAGAGCACTTGCTTCACACGGAAAGGGACCGAGATCGATCCCGGGTGCAGTCGAGATTTTTTTCCTGATCCCCCCTGTCCATCCAGCAGTGAATGGGTAGCTGAGCCTGTTAGATTTGGAGGAAAGTACTTTGCAATAAACTAGCTTCCTATCCAAAGGATAGCAAGCATTTGCTATCGTCTGTTTCACGCTATAGAAACTGGGATAAACTCCTGCTTTATGGGCCTAATGGCTCTGAAGGACTACATTTATATTTATTATTTGCAAGTCTGGAGATTTCAATTGTTTTGGTTTCATTGTTGTACGTAATGGGAATTGTTTGTTGGTTTTAAAGGATTTTACAACGCTTGCAACACATTGAGGTCATATCATCACTAGTATAAAGGAAGAAAATGCGATGGTCTAGAAGTTCTAGAATTACAATTAAAGCACCCAAGAAAAGTAAAGACAAAGGGGAATTGGTTCAACTTGGAAACAGATGTAGATTCCAAGAGCACACTATCAAAGTACTCCGTTTGAGATCACCTAAAAGTCTCATCCAGACACAAGCACAGGAGGAAAGCACTCAAATGTTTACAAATCACATATAATATGTAAACAAAACATTATTCAGTTCATAACAGAGAGATGATTTACAAGGAAAAAAATATCATCTCCCAAAACTAACTACACATTTGACTGTTTCCCTCTTAGCCAGGGTATCCGGCCAGGGCCAGGACAAAACCAAGTAATCTCATTCCAAGACAAAGACAGAAAGCAAGTTGAAAAACAGATAAATATAGGGGGATAAAAGACACAGTAAGTACCTCCCTGCCCACTATGGGAGGTCAGGAACCCCACCCAGGTAATAGAAGCTCTCTCAGTCTCAGACCAACGCAAACTATTGTCCATTACAACAATATTAAATCAAGCCTATAAATGCGTTCAGTTATCAGACCTGCTAATTTGTGTTCAATGGCATAAAACATTTTTTTTATTAAATGTTGATTTTTATCTTTATAAATAAAATAGAGGTGTTCGTTTACCATGTCCACGCCATAGAAATATTTTGAAATGCGTAAAATGGAATAAGACTAAAAAACCAGAAAACAAAACCTAACCATTTTATTTTATTTTTTTAAATCTGAATATATTTTCAGTTTAGTTTTTTTTAAAGGCTTGAAAACACTTCCAACACTACGTAAGGTCATTACAGCGACAGTAATAAGGAAGGAGGTGTCATAATAAAAATTCTATATTTAATTTTAAAAGCACCCAACAAAAAACAAGAATAAAAAACAATCCCTCAACTAAACGTAAAAAAACCCCAGAAAACACTAAGACATTATGCAGTTCTGTTTTTTATCATGGGACCAAAGGAAACTAAAATCATTTCACATAATATCTTGATTGAAAATTTCTGTTGTATGCCCGTAAACACATAAAGAGGAGGAAAATAACAATGAATATACGTTAAAGGTAACAAAATCATTTAACCTTTCTGGGATATTGTTTCAGCCGATGTGGCACTTATTTTAAGGTCTGATAACCCAAATCATTATGGGCTCATTGTTGTAATGGAAATCTAAAAAAAAAATCATGCAAAATTTTGTCCATTACAACAATGTTAAACTAGGCCCATAAGTGATTTTGGATGTCAGACCTGCATATATGTACATGTCGTCTCAGCTAAATCAACCCAAAAAAAAAAGGTAATAGAAAAATAATTAAAAACAAAAATAAAATAGCAAAAACAAAACAATAGAAAACCGCTTTACAGATTACGAGTTTCGAGTTTCCTAAGGCAATCTTGACCATGAACAAAAATAAAATTCAAACCCTCACCCTATCAAGCAGAAAATTTCTCCCAATTTACTATACATTTATATACAAAATTTGACCATTTTTTACATTTTTTTAAAGGGCTTTACGGTGCTTGCAACACATTTAGGTTATATCAACGCCAGTAAAAAGGAAGAAAATGGGATAGTCAAATTCTAGAATTACAATTAAAGCACCCAAGAGAAAGTAAGATAAAGGAGAACTGGGAACAAATAGGGATCAGATGTAGATTCCAAGAGCAACAACACCAATGTATTGAGTTTGAGATCACCTACTACAAGTCTCATCCAGACACAAGCACAAAATCCAACAAAGAGGAATACGTACACTCAAATGCTTACATTTCATTATACATTAAAAATAACAAATATAAAATAATACATAACAGGGAGATGATTTACAAGGAAAAAAATTTCATCTCCCAAAACAATAACTATGCATTTCACCGTTTCCCTCCCAGCCAAGGACTCCGGCCCAGGTCAGGACAAAACCAAGTAATCTCATACCAAAACAAAGACAGAAAGCAAATTGGAAAACAGCTATAAGGGGATAGAAGACGGGTTAAGTGCCTCCCTGCCCACTGTGGAGGTCGGGAACCCCACCCAGAATTTGACCATGGCCTGCACCAACAACAAAACAAACAAAAAAAACAAAACTATGATGATCAGCATATCCAAGTTACAGGCGATTCGAATCTATTACAAAAATGCATAAATTTTATTTGACCAGATACAATAAATAAATGACAAAAAAAAAAAGGTTTCACACCTTCTTAATTTATCTACAGATCCATTTTCATGACTGATGAACCTGCAGAACAGAGAAAAGACATAATATGATAAACATCTTATTAACTTATGCACTTCCGCCATGACATTGACATCATAAGATATCGTCACCTAGGCATTCCACGGAGGAATATAGATAATTCATCAAACAAGATGTCTAATGTTAACAGGAATCACCCTTGTTGTCACAGTGAGCAAATTGGGGGTTAATAATCTTGCTCATTGAAAAAAAAACGAAAGTGCCTGAAGCAGGGCTCGAACCTGGGATGTTCTGGGTCACAGTGCAATGCCTTAACCACTCAGCCACTTCGTCCCCCAAACATCTTATTGTCTTTACTATTATGGTATCACAAAATGGTGCCAGTCAGAAAAAAAAAAAAAAAAAATAAGAAAACAAATATAAAAGAAAAAAAAAATTGAAACCAATTATCATCAGGTAACTTCTGTGGTAAAGAGGTTTGAGGTTTGGCCCCTAGTCGAGGCAGGCAAATTTTTTGGGGACGTTTTTTTTTTTCTTTCTGTTTTATCTGGCACTGTTTCAAAAACACGTTTTTTGTTAACCATTTCCTTACCAACTACAGGAAAATCATCACATTTGTCAGGATACAATGAACATTACTTTTATTCCGATTTGATTTGTATGTCACAACATTTGAAATGCTGTTTGTAAAGCTTGTCTTAGTGAAGATATTATGATTAGAATGTACTTTCTGCTTTCAAAATGAGTTTTAATGGGTTTTTTTTTGTGGAATAAGTATAAGATTTCTGGTTTAATCCTAATTTTAGTCAGTAAGGAGAGAGTTAGGAAGTAAAAAGTCTAGCATATCAATAAATGAATGTGTTCTGATGTCTTTTCACACAATTTTACCTCTGTACTCTATTTCATTGTATTTAAAATATTTTTTTTTAAAACAGGAATGTATAGCATATAATCATTATCATAATCGTGTCAGAAATGTTTTTCAAATAAGTAAAGAAGAGAAAAAAACAAAACATAGTTCACACCATCACAGCAGCTTTATTCCCAGCCCATCCAACCCATAATGTTCTCTACTACCTAAATTGTAAGAATTCGTAGTTTTTACAAGGAAAAAATACTAGTTATGAAATCTATTATCTGGAATATAAATGTTGGAATTGAAGCATGAGCTATAGAGCAAGTCATGACATTCAAGTTGAAGAAACCAACATGGAAATGAAAATATATAGAATCTAAAAATTACAATCACGAAGAGACATTCATATCTTATGTGTATGGCAGTCTTCTTTGTTTTGTTTGTTTTCTTAAACTGATATATTTCATATCACATATCAATATTATAACGTTTTGATTATAAATAAATATATATTAAAAATAACAAATCATTGAAATCATTGAATCTTTTGATTTTATATCCAGGAAATTTTTAAAAACTTGAGTTTTTATAAAGCACAGTATACTCAAAACGTACTCAAAGCGCTTTACAAAGTGTCCCAGACCAACAGCAACACTTAACATGTAGACATGATGCCTATTAGGCAATATTACATTTTCGGACAGAGACAACGCTGTTAATGGCCAGGTACTCATTTTACACATGAGAACGGTGATAGAATGTGAGTAAAGAGTTTTTTCCAAGGACTCAACTAAGCACCAAGCGAGGCTCGAACTCAGGACCTTCCAATCCTAAAGCATTCTCTTTCTAAAGCGCTTTGAGCATGTTGAGTGGATAATTTGCAAAAAAATATAAAAGCTGATTTTAAAAATTATATTAAATTATTTTTTTTCAAAAGCTGAGACATAACAGACCTGTCCCAGGCAGTAAAATTAACACCAGTATATCTAATGGAAAAAAGGAATTTCAATTTTTAAAATATTTTATGAATCCAAAATTCATGCTATCTACCATTAACTATATGGACTGTTAAAAAATATATTTAAAAAATTGCCCTTTTGTGTGGCATGGTTAGACGCCGTTGCCAAGGCATTCCATATATAACAATAGATAATCCATCAAACAAAACATTCATTGTCAAAAGGAATCACCCATGTTGTCCAAGATGACCAAATAGGGGGTGAATAATCTTACCCAAGGAAAAAAATCAAAAGTGCCTGAAGCTGAGCACGAACCCAGGATTGTCCCAATCACAATACAATGCCTTAATAACTACTCGGTCGCTTCACTGTTACTTTAAAATGATTAAAATAACAAATGAGGGAGCAGGCACTGGTGTAAGATAAAAAATTGGACATCGCATATATTAATTTACTCACATATATTTACACTCAATATATTTGCGGCGCTGCACTGCGGCTGACGCCTAGGTTATTCCAGTCTTCCCTTGGAATAGACCCTGGAGACAAATTTCCCCTATGGGATGAATAAAGGCAATTTTAAAATTTTATAATATCAAATATTTCATAAACTTTTTTTTTCTAAAATTTTAGGAAATTAATCCGATACTAGATGGAAATAAAAAAATTGGAATCTCATCAACTAATCCCTCCCTCCCTCCCCTCCCCTCCCCCCAAACCTTTCCCATTACACCAAATAAAATCCCCCAATAAAATATGTTGACAATGACATCTGTACAACAGGCAGATCTGAGACTGACATCATGGAGATAGCAGAAATAATTTCAGAAAAAAAAGTTGAGCATCTACATAGCGATCAAAGCACTTTACATAGGATCCCAAGCCACAGCAACATTTCACATGTAGGACAAGACCAAGACGTATGTATGGTGAAATTACAATTTCTTTCGATAATGACAATGCTGTTAACAGCTAGTGCCCCTTTTACAGCTGAGTACAGTGAGAGATTGAGAGTAAATATTCTTCCATTTCAAAGTACAAATAACAAGTTGCGACACTTAAAAAGTCAGTGCTACTTAACTTGATCAGTCTCGCAGTTTTGCATACCATCAAGACAAACAAAAATACTGCCTACTTAAAAAGCGTATTGTGACATAAATTACAGTACCTTGATACACTAAATGCATGACGTCATCATTCTTCATACCTTTCAAATGTCAGTTAAATCCCTTTGAGCATCGCTAGTTGAGCCTTTGAACAGAAATGTAGGAGTCAACTCCTCTATCAATAAAATGAGTAATGGATGTAACGTTATCTTATTGTAGAATGACAGCACTGTCCTCTGGTCAGTAGTCTGGTTGCTGAGTCGCTTTGAGATGATGTTGAGCCATTAAAGAGATCTTCGCACACTATAATGACTCATTGGGTTTGTATTTGGTTCTATACAATAACTCAAAAATTCAAACGTATCCACATACACACCTCTGTCCTCCTTGGTCATTCTCTGGTTCTGGACTTACTCTTCTATTTTGCCTCGTTTAGAGATATCCCCTCTTATCTATTAATCTTCTACGTCTTCTGGTTTTTTTGGCTTTCTATTCACCACACTCTAAATTCATCTGTCTCTCTCCTCTCACTCTCTCTCTCCTCTCTCTCTCTCTCCTCTCTCTCTCTCTCTCCTCTCTCTCTCTCTCTCTCTCTCTCTCTCTCTTCTCTCTCTCTCTCTCTTCTCTCTCTCTCTCTCTCTCTCTCTCTCTCTCTCTCTCTCTCTTCTCTCTCTCTCCTCTCTCTCTCTCTCTCTCTCTCTCTCTCTCTCTCTCTCTCTCTCTCTCTCTCTCTCTCTCTCTCTCTCTCTCTCTCTCTCTCTCTCTTTCTCCTCTCTCTCTCTCCTCTCTCTCTCTCTCTCCTCTCTCTCTCTCTCTCTCTCTCTCTCTCTCCTCTCTCTCTCTCTCTCTCTCTCTCTCTCTCTCTCTCTCTCTCTCCTCTCTCTCTCTCTCTCTCTCTTCTCTCTCTCTCTCTCTCTCTCTCTCTCTCTCTCTCTCCTCTCTCTCTCTCTCTCTCTCTCTCTCTCTCTCTCTCTCTCTCTCTCTCTCTCTCTCTCTCTCTCTCTCTCTCTCTCTCTCTCTCTCTCTCTCTCTCTCTCTCTCTCCTCTCTCTCTCTCTCTCTCTCTCTCTCTCTCTCTCTCTCTCTCTCCTCTCTCTCTCTCTCTCTCTCTCTTCTCTCTCTCTCTCTCTCTCTCTCTCTCTCTCTCTCTCTCTCTCTCTCCTCTCTCTCTCTCTCTCTCTCTCTCTCTCCTCTTCTCTCTCTCTCTCTCTCTCTCTCTCTCTCTCTCTCTCTCTCTCTCTCTCTCTCTCTCTCTCTCTCTCTCTCTCTCTCTCTCTCTCTCTCTCTCTCGATCAATCTATCTCTCTTTTTCTTTTATACGCACACACACTCACCCACAAACACAAACACCTTCATGCTAGCAGTAGCACCACAATACCAATAACATTCATAAAACACACCCACACACACACAAACACATACACACACTACTTACAATTACCACCACTAACTCTCACAAGTTCAGCAGTATTGAAAAGCGAACAAATTTGTTCAATTTTCTATTCATACGAACTCTAGAAAGCCAATAATATATACATTATATATACCGAAATCATCTCACAGGCTGTTCCAGTCCTTCCCCTTCACCATCAGCACCACCATCCCCTTCATCCAACACATCTTTAACCTGCGAACCCCCTTCACCTCCATCCCCTCCTCCTCTGCCTCCTCCCAGCTTCCTTTTGTTATAGACAAACTCATAATTCTCTTCCAGCACTGACTGCCTGTCTTGCTCTGCTGCTTCCTCATCAAGGTTCTTGAATCCCTGAAATGTGAAAATTGATTATAAAAAACAGGCTTGACAACCAATCTCAATCATTTTTTTAAAAATATCATAATTTTTCTCAATATTTATGCCAATTTTCTCATATTTTCTAAAAAAAAAAATGCAGGCAAAACAACAACATAATTTCAACAAGAGCAACCATCCAAAATTTCAAATTTAACTTATGCTGAATTTATGGAGACATCAAGCTAGTGGAGGGTAGTTAAAACCTATAATTCTTGTGACAAACATCCATTCTGGCTAGTCAAGATTCTCATCTAGGTGGGACAATATTTAATGACCTCAACTATTCCACTTTTATCATTTGTACCCCCTTCTTGTTACAAACTCTTTTCACATATTGTAGTCAGTGTTACCATATTATGATATTTTCGATGCCAAAGCGTATTACAATATGTTTAATCATACTGGCTGACAAGCTTGTAATATATAGACATTATCATTTCTATGATGCTGTGTCAAAGGGTCGTTTTTGAGGTGTTTGCCACAAAAAATACTGCAATACTAAGTTATTTGGAAAAAAACTAAGGAAAAAAATCACTTTCATCAGTTTCTCTGGGTTAAATGATGAAGCATAAACCAGAGACCAAAGATTTAGCATCTAAATTGTAAATCCCTTTGCTTAGTGGATAGTACGCTATGGGTTGCTCAACAGTATGGTCTTTGATTCATACCCGAAAGGTACAGAGTTCGACTACCCGCCTCGTTGTATGGCCTTGAGCAAATCACCTAGCCCTAGCTCAGTTTGCGGTTACGCAATGCGACTGATGCCTGGTTATTCCAGAGTTCCCTTGGATTAGATCCTAAAGAAAAATTAAAATTTCCCCTTGTGAATGAATAAAGGGAATTTATTTATTTATCTATTTATTATTATTCATATAAAAGCTCAATTTAAAAAAAAAATATTTTTTTTTAATAATCACTCTCAATCCATACAGACGGCAGAAAAGTATTTGGTCAAAGTGATTTATTAACACTTTCACTGACTTTTTTTTAGCTGAACAAGGGTTTTGAGTCTGAAATGTTCCATTCCTTGAATTTCATTATTTTGTTTTTGATTTCAAGCTGATTTACTCCTTTAAATTAGATTTTTATCATCCACAGCTTCTTACAACGTAGTAATCAAATCAATTTTTTTTTAATGTGCAATTTTCCTACTAAGGTCTCTAATTGTTATTGTTGTAAAAATCTTGTTTAGTTTTACTAACCAAAACAAAGATGAATCGGTTTGTGTTTCCGTCTTTGTCCTCTTGTTGTATGACGTGTATGGATTTGTCCTGGATGTACGAATGGTCGGCGTCTAGACCAAGCTTGCTGGCATCTGAAATAAACGTTTAAAACATATTATTAAAAGAATAGAATAGAAGCTATACAAAGTTCGAAGTTGACGTCACTCGGGTCTTTGTTATTGCTTTTTGCCATCCGCGTTTATTAGTAATTCTCACTAAACTGTATTAACCAGACTATAAAGTTTAAGGTGACACAAAATTTTGTGTGTTGGTCTATTATACTTCCGGATGGCAATGATGCGAGCTCCTTAGACAAGCGCACACTATTTATAATTTAATGGAGGGTCCTGATAGTTCCATTAATAGAGCACTCACTTCACAACCAAAGGGACAGGGATCAATCCCGGTGAAGTCGAGAATGTCTAATCAGCAGTGAATTTGGAAGAGAGTATTTTGCAATAGACAAGGGTCCTTTCTAAAGGGTAGTAAGAAATTGCACATCTCCATTTCATGCTAGAGAAACTGGAATAAACTCCTGGGACCTAATGGTTGTGAAGGACTATTTCAATTTAATTCTCGAGAACAAATGATGTGGATGTTTCAGGTTTACCCTTTGTCAACAAGGCACAATGAATAAGACACTAAAAGAGTATATGAAATGAGAGGAAGGCAAATCAGCAAAACTATCCTCTCATCTCAAATTCATCTTTTAGAGTCATAACAGTAATAATAAAAATGATAATGATAATAATAATAATAAATAATAATAATAATAAATAATAATAATAATAATAAATAATAATAATAATAATAATAATAAATAACAATATAATAATAATAATAATAATAATAATAATAATAATAATAATAATAATAATAATAATAATAATAATAATAATAATAATAATGATAATAATAATAATAATAATAATAATAATAATAATAATAATAATAATAATAATAATAATAATAATAATCATCATCATCATCATCATAATAATAATAATAATAATCATAATAATAACTCACTCTTTTTCACCAGCTTCTTCTCCAATTCCTTCATAACCGTTTCCTCCAGCATCTCTTTGATATTGGAGGGGATTTTATTCTCTTCATCCGTGTCTTCCAACTCTTCAATGGACATCTTGAAGTCTGGTTCAGCCTTGGATTCGACCCCTTGCTCTCGTCCCTCATCACCAACCGTGTCCACCAGGTGGTGCTATCTTGGTGTAGTCGGGATCGACGACGTATTGTGTCGGATCTTTTGGGAGCGGAAAGGTGGAGGGGACCTCGAGTTTCTTGTCTGAATAGTCTGTGGAGTGGGGGTGAAGGTGGGAGGGGGAGGAATATGATGGTGAGAGTGATGGCTGATTGATTTGGTTTGTTTGTTTTTAAGGGTTTAAAAGCTCTTGCAACACATTAAGGTTATATCAGCGCCAGTAAAAAGGAAGAAAATGGGATCATAAAAAAGTTATAGAATTACAATTAAAGTACCCAAGAAAAAGGAAGACAAAGGGGAATTAACTCAAATAGGGAACCGATGTAGATTCCAAGAGTACACTATCAATGTGCTTAGTTTGAGATCAACTAAAAGTAAAAGTCTCATCCAAACACAAGCACAGGTCCTGACTAAGAGGAATACACTCAAATGTTTACAAATCTTATATGATATGTAAACAAAACAAAACAGTGCATAACAGAGAGATGATTTACAAGGTAAAAAATATCTCCCAAAACTAACTACATACCATTGACTGCCTCCCCCTCAGCAAGGGCATCCGGCCAAGGCCAGGAATAAACCAAGTAATCTCATTCCAAGACAAAGACAGAAATCATGTTGGAAAACATATATAGGGGGATAGAAGACACAGTAAGTACCTCCCTGCCCACTATGGAGGTAAGACGGTGAGAGTGGTGACTGATTGATTTGGTGATGACAGACGAGGGAGATTAGAATGGAGATAATAGTGGTGGTGAGCTTGGAGCTTGAGTATTTTATATATATAGTGTAATATCCACTAAACGTGCTCAAATCGCTTTACAAAGGATCCCTGACCAACAACAACACATAACATGTAGAACGAGACACGACGCCTGTTAGGCAATAATACCATTTTTTTCCAACAGAGACAACGCTGTTAACGGTCAGGTACACATTTTACACCTGAGTACGGTGAGAGAATGGAAGTAAAGAGCCTTTACCAAGGATTCAACTATGTGCCGAGCGAGGCTCGAACCCAGGACCTTACAATCCGAAGGTGAGTGTCATACCACTAGACCGCATAACCGTGGTGGTGGTTGATGAAGATGACGATGTGATAATGATGATGATGATGATGATAGTGATAATGCTAGCTGTATATTGATATTAACAGTGCCAAAAATGAAGTCGAAACCGTAGTATTGTGTAAGCATACTAACGAAAGAGTGAAAATGGAGAGGCTCCGAATAGGAACGATCTATATCGTTCCTATCCCAAGCCTCTCCATTTTCACTCTTTCGTTAGTATTTTCACGATCACAGGCTTCAGGAGCCACTACAAGTTTCTACTTTATTGTGTAAGCCAACACAAGAAGACTCTCACCCATATTTTCATCATCAGACGATCTTGGTGGCGATTTGATTTTATCTCCGAAAGGCTGCTGCTGCTGCTTTGACGGTGTTGGATCTTGTGGTTTTTCCAATCTCCATTTGTCATCGGGATTCTGGTCAACTCCATCTCCTTTGAGGACAGGATTAGACTCAACCTCTGTTGTGAAAACAATGGAGAGATAAAATTGTGTGCAGGGCTGTTTGTTGTTTTGGTTTTTAAGGGTTTTACAGCGCTTGCAACACATTTAGATTATATCAGCGCCAGTAAAAAGGAAGAAAATGGTAAAGTAAAAAGTTCTAGAATTACAATTAAAGCACCAAAGAAAAGTAAGACAAAGGGGAATTGGTTCAAATAGGAAACAGATGTAGATTTCAATGCAACACTATCAAAGCCAGGACAAAACCAAGTAATATCATTCTAAGACAAAGACAGAAAGAAAGTTGGAAATCAGATATAGGGAGATAGAAGACACAGTAAGTGCCTCCCTGCCCACTATGGGAGGTTCGAGTCTCGTGCGGCGCATAGTTGAGTCCTTGGAAAAGGCTCTTTACTGAAATTCTCTCACCGTACTCGGGTGTAAAATGAGTACCTGGTCATTAACAGCTGTCTTTATCCGAAAAAAAAAATGTAATCTCGCCTAACAGACATCATGTCACATCCTACATGTTAAATGTTGCTGTTGGCCAGGGACCCCTTGTAAAGCGCTTTCAGCACGTTAAGTGGATATTGCGCTATATAAAAGCTCATTTTTTTTTTACATTAAAAAAAAAGCCCAGGATTGTTTCACCTAATTTCAGACAGTAAAAGCAGAAAAAAAAAACAAAAGACAAACAAAACAAATTTGTATAAACCAGAAAGTGTGAATATGGATGATGATAAAGAGCAATAAACCAAAATCGCTTACTTTTCTTGTTTTTCTCTTTGTCCTCATCATCGTCATCATCTTCCACTGTGGCGTGCTTATAACTTTTGCCTGTCGATTCGCCTTTCTCTCCTTCATCCGAATTAACTCCTGTCTCATCTGAGTTGATTACTTTATCACCGGGTTTCAAACCATTGATTTCTTTATCCATAGAAGAAAGTTCTAGATAAAAAAAAAATACGATAACACAAGACTAATCACTTTGTAAGCTAAGAGTGGCTGAGTTAGCCGATAACACAAGACTAATCACTTTGTAAGCTAAGAGTGGCTGAGTTAGCCGCTAACACAAGACTAATCACTTTGTAAGCTGAGAGTGGCTGAGTTAGCCGATAACACAAGACTAATCACTTTGTAAGCTAAGAGTGGCTGAGTTAGCCGATAACACAAGACTAATCACTTTGTAAGCTAAGAGTGGCTGAGTTAGCCGATAACACAAGACTAATCACTTTGTAAGCTAAGAGTGGCTGAGTTAGCCGATAACACAAGACTAATCACTTTGTAAGCTAAGAGTGGCTGAGTTAGCCGATAACACAAGACTAATCACTTTGTAAGCTAAGAGTGGCTGAGTTAGCCGATAACACAAGACTAATCACTTTGTAAGCTGAGACTAAGAGTGGCTGAGTTAGCCGATAACACAAGACTAATCACTTTGTAAGCTAAGAGTGGCTGAGTTAGCCGATAACACAAGATTATCACTTTGCAGACAATGGACGTTTCGGGTACAAACCCTTCATCAGCACAACAATACACAAATAAACGTGGAAAACAAATAAAATATAATGAAAAATAACTTGTATCGTCTGTACTCAATGGTGGTTGCAGTATGAATGAAATTTTAGCGTGGCGTGGGTAGAGGATAGGGTGCCCCAGGGGGGTGATCTAATTGATAAGCAAAGGTCAGCGTCAGGGAACAGAACCTTCCAGACTATAATGGAAGATAAAAGACATATTGGTAGTAGTAGTAGTAGTAGTAGTAGTTAGTAGTAGTAGTAGTAGTAGTAGTAGTAGTAGTAGTAGTAGTAGTAGTAGCAGTAGTAGTAGTAGTAGTTGTAGTAGTAGTAGTAGTAGTTGTAGTTGTAGTAGTAGTAGTAGTAGTAGTAGTAGTAGTAGTAGTAGTAGTAGTAGTAGTAGTAGTAGTAGTAGTAGAACGCTGTAGTGGAACAGTAGGGGGCGGTGGAGGGGGTGAGGTGAAAGGGTCACGGCGGAGGTGGGGGGGGGGGGGGGGTTGTTGGATGAGCGAAGGTCGAATCTTCGCGAAGGAACGATGCGATAGTAAAGTGGAATACACCGATAAATAGATAGATGGATAGACAGATAGATAGGTAGATAGACAGAAAAGAGGGGAGAGAGGAGAGAGAGTGAGGGAAAAAATTTTTGTTAAAAAAAATTTTATTTGTTTTCCTCGTTTATTTGTGTATTGTTGTGCTGACGAAGGGTTTGTACCCGAAACGTCCATTGTCTGTTTTGTTACCATACGAAGTCTTTCCATTTTCACTCTTTCGTTAGTATTTTACGATCACCGGCTTCAGGCAGCCCTTACCGTTTTCTACTAATCACTTTGTAAGCTAAGACTAAGAGTGGCTGAGTTAGCCAGTAAAAAAAGAAAAAAAAGTCCTTCAGAGGCACTAGACCCATCCAACCAGAGTTTACTATGAGTTTCTATATAGCATGACAAGGACAAGAGCAATTGCTTGCTACCCTTTGGACGGGATGGGTCTGTCTGACTCTATAATTTCGGACCAATAGCAGTTTTTAAAAAGTTTTGTGGCAATTACTTCCTTGGATTTAAAGTCAAGTCTTTTCACTAGGAAAATAACTACAACAAAGCTGAGATAACTCAAACTCAAAATGCTCCAAATTCACAGAGGCAAGGGGCAAAGTTACCCCAGTTGACAGTAATAGCATGTACGTACTGTGTTACAGGTCATTAACTAATTATATTAAATTAATTAATTATTTTTTTTAAACCCGTAAAACAAACAAACAAAAACAAAAATAAAATTGATGACTACAATTCTACTCTTTTCACCCTCTCCTCCCGACTAAAGGAAAATCGTCACATTTGTTACTGGTTACTACAAACATTTTTCTTTTTCAAATACTTTTTATGAATCACAATATCTAAAAGAAAAAAACTTTATCTTTACAAGATGTTAAGGCCGTTTTGTAAAGCTTGTTTTGTTCAACAAAATTATGTCTCGTATGCAATTATTACTTTTGGATTTGAGTTTAAAAATTCATTTTGTGATAGAAATCTTGAAAAATGATCAACAAGGAGAGAATCAAAGCATAGTAGTGGCCATACACACAAAATGAAATAAATGATGCAAAAATTGCTCAACAAAATCAACTTTTCTTGACTCTGGGAATCAAACAACACATCATCCCACTGTCATAAACTATGATTTTTCTTTCTACCTCGTATGTCAATATGTCATACTCACTCACACAAACACAAACACACACACACACACACACACACACACACACACACACACACACACACACACACACAGGGTTGCCAATTTAGGGTGCAAAAATGGACTTAAGTTTTACGCAGACACATCAACCAACTGGATACTGGACAAAAGAGAAAGAAAAAGACTAAATGTACTTATTTTTAATAAATGATAAAGGAGTTAAAGATACATGAATAAGTCTAGTGCAATTTTCCTTTCATTCTTGTATCAATGTGCTTACTGGGTGGAGGTTCCTTGTCTAACCCACTCACTTTCCGTAAGGCTGAGCTTTTGGCTTCCCTTTGCCCAGTGATTGAAATATATACGGAGGTCTAAAACCTTACTGAATTCCGTAAAAATCTGGTAAATCAGCAACCCTGCACATAAACACACACACACACACATAAACACACAAACACACACACACATAAACACACATACACACACACATAAACACACATACACACACACAAACATAAACACACATACACACACACACACAAACACACACCTTTCTTGTTTTTCAACATTGTACAGGACGAGTGATGGCAGTGAAACAAAGTATTTAACCATGAAAAAACGATAGTTACCATTCTCTGTGTCCTCTAGCTTGTTGACAAGTTTGTTGAGAGTACTGGACAGACCAGCGACCAGACTACGATCCAGTTTAATACCGTGCTCCTTCTCAGCCTGTTTTAGATGAAATGTATTTCCACTCATATACAAAAAAAAAACACACAAAACCCTTGTATAATGTGTTTATAAAGTTTCAAAAGTTAAATCCAAACTAAATAAAAATAGATAAATCTATAAATACATAAATAAAGTTAAACAGCTAAAACTAAATATATTAATAAATAAGAAATTAAATGAATAAATAAATAAGTTTAATAAATAAATATATAAAAATATATTTAAAAATAATAAATGAATAAATAAATGATTGAAAAAAGCATATCTGTAATAAATATATAAAAATACATTAAAAAATAATGAATAATGAATGAATGAACAAAGCAAAAATGTTATATGTAAATTACTGCAAAGTGCTTTTTGTCAATAAAAGAAATGTAAAGCAAACAGTGTCTTTTTCACCTCTTTGATGACTTCTTCAATGTTGTCTTCCCACTTCTTCTCAGCTGCAAGTTTTTGTTTGATGTTTGACAATTTTTTCTGAGTCCTAGAGAATCGTTTCTTGATCTCGTCAATTTCTGAAGAAAAAAAAAGATAGCATGAAGAATAAAGGTAACCTGTGTGATTATATTTAAATCAGGAATGTTATCAGTGGCAGGAATCAAAATCAAATAAATAAATAAATAAATAAATAAATAAATAAATAAATAAATAAATAAATAAATAAATAAATAAATGAAATAAATTTTTTTTAAATCCCTTTTGTTCATCCAAACTTTTTCTTTAGGGGAGGCGAAGTGGCTGAGTGGTGTAGGATTGTATTGTGATCTGGAAGGTCCTGGGTTCGAGCCCCTCTTCAGGCACTTTGGGCTTTTTTTCCTTATGCAAGATTATTAACCCCCAATTTGCTCACTTGGACAACATGGGTGATTCCTGTTGACGTCAGAGATCCTGTTTGATGGATTTTCTATATTCCTTCATGGAATGCCTAAGTGACGGGATCTTATGGTGCCGTTGCGAAAGGGCATAATTTTGAATTAAAAAAAAAATTTCTTTAAGGTCCATTCCAAGGGATGACTGGAATAACCCAGGCATCAACAATTGTGCAGTGCCACAAACTGAGCTGGGGCCGACTAACTTGCTCAAAGCCTCAAATTGCAGTGGGGAATTAAAATGGGTATCCTTTGGGTCCTTTTCTCATTTCGGACCCTCCATTTGGAACGCCTTACCACAGAGCATTCGTGAAAAAAGAATCTTTGTCTATTTTTAAACGGTTGCTTAAAACTTATCCTTTTCGATTTTAGTAGACGATATGAGAAGCAAGATAGGCGTCTGGTTTGTGCTGTAACGTGTGTTTGTGATTTGTAAGTGAGTGAGAATGTCTCAGCCAAAATAATTTTGTAATTTAAGCACTTAAGAGTCTGATATCTCAGAGTTACAACAAGATATGAAGTGAATAGAAAAGTGCCAGAAGACAATAGAGAATAAAAAATTTTCGCGGCGGTGGTGGGGTTTGAACCTGCGACCTTATTGGTACGACAACTCCGCCTGGCAGGTGAGAGCGTGGCTCTACCGTGTGAGCTATCCACGAACACAAAAATATTCGTTTCAAACTCAAAGTCATTACTAGATCCCTCTCTCACCCACTTCTTGAGACCGCCGATTCGTTCGTACACCACCATCGCGAATAATTTTGACCAGCAGTTAAGCTCAATAGCCAATATTCTCAACACAAACATATAACACAGAAACGATTGAGACATTGAGTATGCTCCGGTGTATGGGGTGAATTTTTTAATTCAGAAAAGTGAGTGGAGCAGGCACTTATGTTGGTAACAACAAGATATGAAGTGAATAGAAAAGTGCCAGAAGACAATAGAGAATAAAAAATTTTTTATTCTCTATTGTCTTCTGGCACTTTTCTATTCACTTCATATCTTGTTGTTACCAACATAAGTGCCTGCTCCACTCACTTTTCTGAATTAAAAAATTCACCCCATACACCGGAGCATACTCAATGTCTCAATCGTTTCTGTGTTATATGTTTGTGTTGAGAATATTGGCTATTGAGCTTAACTGCTGGTCAAAATTATTCGCGATGGTGGTGTACGAACGAATCGGCGGTCTCAAGAAGTGGGTGAGAGAGGGATCTAGTAATGACTTTGAGTTTGAAACGAATATTTTTGTGTTCGTGGATAGCTCACACGGTAGAGCCACGCTCTCACCTGCCAGGCGGAGTTGTCGTACCAATAAGGTCGCAGGTTCAAACCCCACCACCGCCGCGAAAATTTTTTATTCTCTATTGTCTTCTGGCACTTTTCTATTCACTTCATATCTTGTTGTTACCAACATAAGTGCCTGCTCCACTCACTTTTCTGATATCTCAGAGTTATAGCGCTATATAAGTTTTCAGCACTATTATTATTATTATTATTATCATTATTATTAATATCATCATTATTATTATTACAAAACAAAGACTATATTACTATGCCACTCTGTGGTGTGTGTAGAAATATCGTCTTGGCTCCCATGACCTAAATTAAGTCCAAGGGTCCAAGGCATAGACAAGACTAGACACCTCCACAATAGGTCTGTCATAAAGGCATTTTGCACAATTCCCTCTACCTATTCAGCAGTGATTGGGTAGCTGGATCTCATAGATTTGACAGACAGAACTTTGCTGTTGACAGGGATCCAATTGAAATGTTAGCAAGAAATATTTCTGTCTGTTTAAAACTTGAGCTTTTACATCATGCAATTTACACTAAATGTGCGCTTCATAGGAGTGTCAAGTCGATATCAACACTGCTTACTTAATGCTACAGAAACTGGAACAAACTCCTATGACCAATAACTGTACACAGCTGGAAGGCTTGCATGCCAGCTGGAAGTAATTTCCTGGCAATGGCACCCACACTGAACAGATCACAGGAAAAATGAAGATTGATTTATTCTGGGATGTTTACAGATTCCTGCCGACCTCACAAAGTCTAAGGGGATGAATAAAGTATTTTCATTCATGTCATTATTTATCCATTTAAAGAATACCGAGACACTATTTACTCACCATTTGAGTATTCCGACAGGATTTCTTCATCCTCCTTATCATCCTCGCTATCCACCTGCTCCTCTTTTCTGCCTTTTTTCTGTAACTCTTTCAACTCTTCCAACTTCTTCTTCCTTTCCTCCACAGACTTCTTGCTGAGCTCAAGACCTTTCTGGTACAACTCCCACAGTTGTTCACTTGACCTGAGTACAGCCGAAGGGGACGGTGATGAAGAAGGAAAAGAGAGTAATTGTAACAACGACTTGCGATGTTAATGACGAGGGTGATGATGATGATGATGATGATGATATTGTTGCTGATGATGATGATGATGATAATGATGAGGGAGATGACAATTATGAAAATGAAATTTATGTTGTAATGTCATTATAATTGAGTTTCGCCCATACACTATTAATAAACATATTATTATTTCAGCAAGTATTACACACTCATCTCGTCTGTTTTCATTCAAATACTATCACAAAATGATTTATTGCGTGCCGCTGACCAAGGCAATGTCTCTACTCTAGCACTGCTTGATCTTCGTACCACTTTCCACATGATTGATAATGCCATTCTTATTGAGTTTGGCATATTAGACACTGTGAACACTATCAGGAGTCGATGGTTTCCACGAGTGAAGAGAACTCACAAAATAAAAAATTCATTAAAACATTAAAACAAACAACACTGAGACACCAGTCCCATGTAGAAAGGTCTTTGTAATTATTATTTGTTGATCGAATTCGATAGATAATGCATTCGTTCAATATACTAAAAGCACACGTTTAAACCATAAGAAAAAAAAGAAAGAAAAAATGTTAAGAAAATCAAGCAGGATTGCCAATTCGGGGGGGGGGGGGGGGGGGGGGAGAAGGCAAAAATTGACTGAACTCTGCCACAAACTCATAGACAAACCCCTTTCTGAGTACTGAACTCCAGGGGGGGGGGGGGGTTTGATTGGAATATATACTGAGGGTTCATAACATGCTGAATTCCGTAAATAGATGGTAAATTGGCAACCTTGATCAAGTTTAACATACCCAAACATTTTCATGAAGCTCTCCTTGGAAACTTTACCGTCCTCCCCTGGTTCTGGAAACAGGGATCCTTTGGGTTCAGCTGGAAGAACAATTTTTTTTTTTTAATGTTAATGCTTAATAAAGAAAGATTAAAATTAGATTTTTTTTTTCTTTGTTTTATTAGCATCACTCTGTCTCTCCATTAGAGTAGCTAGATCTAATATTAGATATTATAACAGAGAGCACTCTGCCATTGTGTTTTTCTTTGTTTTATTAGCATCACTCTGTCTCTCCATTAGAGTAGCTAGATCTAATATTAGATATTATAACAGAGAGCACTCTGCCATTGTCTAACGTCATTCAGAAGGCAGCGAGCCATAGTCAATTACTAAATAAATATATGTATGTAAAATTGGTTGTGAAAAAAGTCAAAAAAAAAAAAATATATAAACACTGACAGAACCATCATATTAAGACATTAAGGAGCAGGCACCGGTGTAAGATAAAGATCTGAACAAGTGTGTATGAAAGGTGCCAGACAAAGCAAGAAAGAAAAAGAAAAAAAAAAAAAAAAAAAACAATCCCAAAAAATCAATCGACCTCGACTGGGGATCGAACCTCAGACCTTCTGATCACCGTAATGGTAGTCTGTTTGGTTATCAGAAGGTCTCAGGTTCGATCCCCAGTCGAGGTTGACTGATTTTTTGGGATGTTTTTTTTTCTTCTATTTTTCTTTCTTGCTTTCCTTGGCACTTTTCATACACACTTGTTGAGATCTTTCTTGCTTTCCTTGGCACTTTTCATACACACTTGTTGAGATCTTTCTTGCTTTCCTTGGCACTTTTCATACACACTTGTTGAGATCTTTCTTGCTTTCCTTGGCACTTTTCATACACACTTGTTGAGATCTTTCTTGCTTTCCTTGGCACTTTTCATACACACTTGTTGAGATCTTTCTTGCTTTCCTTGGCACTTTTCATACACACTTGTTGAGATCTTTCTTGCTTTCCTTGGCACTTTTCATACACACTTGTTGAGATCTTTCTTGCTTTCCTTGGCACTTTTCATACACACTTGTTGAGATCTTTCTTGCTTTCCTTGGCACTTTTCATACACACTTGTTGAGATCTTTCTTGCTTTCCTTGGCACTTTTCATACACACTTGTTGAGATCTTTCTTGCTTTCCTTGGCACTTTTCATACACACTTGTTGAGATCTTTCTTGCTTTCCTTGGCACTTTTCATACACACGTGTTGAGATCTTTCTTGCTTTCCTTGGCACTTTTCATACACACGTGTTGAGATCTTTCTTGCTTTCCTTGGCACTTTTCATACACACATGTTGAGATCTTTCTTGCTTTCCTTGGCACTTTTCATACACACGTGTTGAATCTTTCTTGCTTTCCTTGGCACTTTTCATACACACGTGTTGAGATCTTTCTTGCTTTCCTTGGCACTTTTCATACACACGTGTTGAGATCTTTCTTGCTTTCCTTGGCACTTTTCATACACACATGTTGAGATCTTTCTTGCTTTCCTTGGCACTTTTCATACACACGTGTTGAGATCTTTCTTGCTTTCCTTGGCACTTTTCATACACACGTGTTGAGATCTTTCTTGCTTTCCTTGGCACTTTTCATACACACGTGTTGAGATCTTTCTTGCTTTCCTTGGCACTTTTCATACACACATGTTGAGATCTTTCTTGCTTTCCTTGGCACTTTTCATACACACGTGTTGAGATCTTTCACAGACACCAAAAGAAACAACAAAGGGGCAGCGTGGCTCAGCGGGACAGTCTTTGCTTTCACACCCAAAAGGTACCAAGTTCGATCACCCGCCACTGCGCTGTGTGGCCTTGAGCAAGTTACCTCGCCCTGCCTGGGTTATTCCAGTCTTCCCTTGGAATAGACCCTCGAGACAAATTTCCCCTATAATAATAATATGTCTTTTTTGTCCTCAAAATAGTGGCAATTTGTCATTTGGTTACACTTTTATAACGATACAATATCATAGAGTACATACATAACATAATATATTGGCATATATACAGTCTCACACATATGCACATTAGTAATATAGTAATTATCGTCATCATTATCATTATCATCATCACAACAACCTACCTAATACTTCCATCACCATCCTTCTCTTTCACCATTCCCCTATAACACCATCACCATCCTTCACTTTCACCATTCCCCTATAAGACCATCACCATCCTTCACTTTCACCATTCCCCTATAAGACCATCACCATCCTTCACTTTCACCATTCCCCTATAACACCATCACCATCCTTCACTTTCACCATTCCCCTATAACACCATCACCATCCTTCACTTTCACCATTCCCCTATAACACCATCACCATCCTTCACTTTCACCATTCCCCTATAAGACCATCACCATCCTTCACTTTCACCATTCCCCTATAACACCATCACCATCCTTCACTTTCACCATTCCCCTATAAGACCATCACCATCCTTCACTTTCACCATTCCCCTATAACACCATCACCATCCTTCTCTTTCACCATTCCCCTATAACACCATCACCATCCTTCACTTTCACCATTCCCCTATAAGACCATCACCATCCTTCACTTTCACCATTCCCCTATAAGACCATCACCATCCTTCACTTTCACCATTCCCCTATAACACCATCACCATCCTTCACTTTCACCATTCCCCTATAAGACCATCACCATCCTCATCATACTACATATTATATCATTTTTCCTGTAACACGCTATGAGAGGGAAAGCTTGGGATGAATAAAGGGAATTTTACTTATTTATTTTATTTATTTATATCTGAATGAATTCTGTATAATTTGACAAAGCTGTGGATGTTCCACAAGAATAGTTGCATAGACTTACACAAAACATCTCTCGCAGTTTTCAAAAGAGATTCTTCCAAATCTTTATCCATCGTATATTTCCTTTTCTTTAAATCTGACACAGAAAAGAACAAAAACAAATAGGAAAAAAAAAACCAAAAAAAATTACTACCAAGGTAAATTTTCTTCCGTGAAAATTGTATTTAACAATAAATAAATTACACATCAAAGGTGTCCTACCCCAGCCTTGCAAAGAGTCATGTGCCATAAAAAAAACCCTTTTTTTTAGCATATAGAAGGAACTAAATTGACATCACTCAGCTCTTTGTCATTGTTTTTAGCCAGTCATTTTGATAATAGTTTTCACTAAATTGTATTACTCAGCCTTTAAATGTTTAAGGTTAGACATAATTTTGTGTGTTGGTACGTTGTATCTGGCTGGCGGATGTTTTGAGGTTTTGAACTAAATTCATAGCACCAACATTACAGCCCAGCCCCTCCCTAATCCTGGTGACTGACAGAGTCTAACCACAATCCTGTTATTTTTCGGGAATAGTCATGTGATCAGGGTAAAAAAGTTGTCAACAATAACAATTCCACACCTTCCTCTTTTTTCTGTCTCTGTTCCTCTCTGTACTTTCTGTCTGCTTCCTTGAGCTCTGAAAAATGGAGAAAAAAAATGGTATAAATGTAACCAACAGTATCCATCTGGTATTATTTCGTCACACCTACTTTTCCAGTTCCAAAATCCTTGGAAGTGTGTATTTAACCAGTCCATCAGAGGCCTAATAATGAATAGATTATATATTGAATCATAAGGTGGTAGTAACTATTTTAGTAGCAGAGTGTATAGGCAGATTCTAAGGATTATGGGACGTGAAAGAGAGAGGATGGATGATTTTTATTGATGATCAATTTAAATTTCGACTAGAAAATCAGATGCCATCACTCTGACACCAGAAGATCATTTACAAAATGTATGGATTCAGTCCTCCAGAAGAGTGGTTTCACATTTCCAATGAGATTGGAACCAGTTTGTATTTTTGACAACGCATTTTTGTTCCCTATTGCAGTGAAAAATAATTAATTTAATTGAACTTCTATATAGCACAATATCCACTAAACATGCTTAAAGTGCTTTACAAGGGGTCCCTGGCCAACAACAACAATTAAAATGTAGGACAAGACATGACGCCTGTAGGCAATATTACAAATTTTTCGGACAGTGACATCGCGGTTAACAACCACGTACTCATTTTACACCTGAGTATGGTGAGAGAATGTGAGTAAAGAGCCTAATCGAAGGACTCAACTATGCGCCGAGTGAGGCTCGAACTCAGCACCTTCAGATCCGAAAGCGAGTGTCATACTACTAGACCACATAGCTGCACAATTAATCCTACCATTGACTTCTGCCTTGTAGTGGTGATATTCGTCCTCTGACAATAAGGGGTTGCAGGTGATGGGAACAGCCTTCCTGCGTACAGGGGGTCGGAGATACGGGTGTCGGCAAATTCTGGAGGTGATGACAGTCATGGTGTACACACACGTCTCTGATTCCTCTATCCTGGACAGGTAGTCCTCCGAGTTCTCCTCACACATGAACTGGAATTTTAAAACAAAATAATGTAGCACGGGACAAACAAATAAATGATACTGAAGAAAGTTGTGTGTCAGAAGTCGACACCTTTAATCTTCCAGAGGCGAACGTAAATAAAAAAAATAGGAAGCGATGACGTGATGCACATAAAAAGTAGGAATCAGACAAGACACAAGAATTTGGGTTGGAGAGTGCAATAGAGTGCATCACAATACAAAATTAAATGTGTGATCAGCAGTCTCAAAACAATTTTCTTCATTTGTTGTTTTTAAGAGTTTTATGGCTCTTGAGACAATGTTAGGTCGTCTAAGTGCTAGTAAAAAGGAAGAAAATGGAAAAGTAATATCATTACAATTGAAGCACCCAAGAAAAAGTAAGACAAACGAGGAATGGGTTCAAATAAGGGACAGGTGTAGATTCCATGAGCACACTATCATTTTGTATAATTTGAAATCACCAAAAATTCTCATCAGTCTCATCCTTACACAAGCACAGGTCTCCACTAAGAGGTACAAATGTTTATAAATTATTAAACATTCAAAACAAAATAATAAAACAGTGCATAACAGAACTATAGGTTCAACTGTTTCCCTCCCAGCCAGGGTACCCGGCCAGGGCGAGGACAAAACCAAGTAACCTCATTCCAAGACAAAGACAGAATGCATGTTGGAAAACATATTATATAGACGACATGGTAAGTGCCTCCCTCCCCACTATGGGCGGTGGGGAAACCAAAACCCCACCCAGTTTGAGTGAACCAGAAGCTGATAAATGATGAATGTATTGTCCAATATAGGTAAAGTATGTTAAATTTATACTCTTTACTTTTGAGGAACACTCTTTGTAAAAAACGTCAAACCTTCACAAACAGATGTCTTGAAACATACTTGCCTTCCTGACACAAAATATTTTCATTCTCAGTTTTCATCTAAAATCTCCTCATACCGTTTATTTCTTATCATTATATTTAGATTATTAAAGTGTTTCGTTTTAAGTGGGCTATGTGGTCTTTTGGTATGACACTCGTTTTCAGATCAAAAGGTCCTAGCTTCCAGCCTCGCTCAGCGCATAGATGAGTCCTTGGAAAAGGCTCTTTACTCCCAATATCTCATGTTACTCAGGTGTAAAATGAGTAACTAACCATGAACAGCGTGGTCTCTGTCGGACAAAATTGTAATATCGCCTAACAGGCATTGACTATTTCATATGTACGTGTTGCTGTTGGTTAGGGACCCTTTGTAAAGAGCTGTGTAATGGACACTGCACTATATTTTCTTTATTAAAGCTAAAAAATAAAAAAAAATCAAGTAGAGGGTTTGTAATCGCAGAGTTTTATTGACACACAGGAGCTAAAATGAAGCCAATAAAACTTTATCTGATTTTTTTGGTTTGTTTTGTTTTGTTTTAACCATATTTATGATGTAAAGCACCGCACAGCACGATTAACGTGGATGTTTAGGCGCTATATAAATTCATGATTTGTTTATTTCCTCTTACCCTGACTTCCACCTGCCTGGGTTTCCCCGTCAAATCACATTTGTCCCCCTGGTTGTACAGCTGGGAATGATAACTGGCCAGAGTCATTTTCAAACGCTCCTCCTGAACAATTCAACAGGTCCAAAAACAATGAAAAAGTCTATGTTTTTAGCATAAGGAAACGTGAAAGTAAAATAAAGTGAAAAAAAAAATGAAGGGAAAAAAAACATGTCCTTATTATTATCCTCTTAGTCCTCCTCCTCTTCATCTTCTTTATCATCATCATCATCATCATCATCATCATCATCATCATCATCATCAACATCAGGTACGTTGACCTTTGGATTTCTCAATTATTTGACTGTCTTACATAGATATTTTGAGCTCTTTGTTTTTTTGGTTTGTTTGTTTGTTTTTTGGTGGGGAGGGTGTATGGGTTGTGTGACTCTGTGGTCGAGTGGTATGGCTTCGGGATTGGAAGGTCCTGTGTCTGAGCCTCGCTTGGTGATAGGTGAGTCCTTGGGGAAAACTCTTTACTCACATTCTCTCACCTTACTCAGGTGTAAAATGAGTACCTGGCCGTTTACAGCAGTAACAGGTGTCCCGACCTAAATGTTAAATGTTGCTGTTGGTCAGGGACCCCTTGTAAAGCGCTTTGAGCATGTTTAGTGGATATTGCACAAAATAAAAGCTCATTAAAAAAAAATAATAATAATATAATTGTACTTCCTTTGCT